>NW_028301712.1:19375000-20000000 GCF_037042655.1 Diuraphis noxia | reverse complement strand
TTTTAACACTAATCGACTTTTGTGTTGAACATGGTTCATGATTGTATAGTTAAAGTGGCCAATAAACGTATTTATACTTAATACTTGGCTGTAACATTATAACATAATATATAATATATATGTTTGTATATCAACAGTTCAAACATTTTAAATTATGTTCGAGTAATCATTTAGCCAACGTTACATTATCGTTATATGGTTATATAATTATTATTACCTACACTGATAAATTATTGTAATCATTGATATTTATTGAATTACTATCAAACGCGAGTTTTTCGAATAGGTTTGTTAGTTTGTAAGAAACGCTTTTAATGTATACGAAAATGTAGGCGAGTATACAAATTATAAAGGTTTCACAGAATATATATAAAAAAAATAGTTCACTATTTATATAAAATTAATGTAAACTTATTCGTGCGGTATGGGACGAATCATTGTTTTGTGTTTGCTGATTGTGTATATTATTATTTAAATTTACAACCAGACGGGATGCTGCGAAGTACAGTCTGAAGAAGCCTAAACCGTGTGTATTTATATCGACAAATTTGAGGTTATTAAATCATCGTGTCGAGTTTGGAGAACTAGGTATCAAAATTCATTTCTCTCACAGTACCCAAAAGCAATTTTGCTAACCAGTTTTCCTTCGATTTTTAATTTGAATCTATGGTTACGTTTTTTTATAAACATATTTTGAAATTATAACATACATAATAGCCTAACAATAGTCTAACAGACAAAATCGCGTCGGAGCGTATAATCGATTTTTTGCTCACTGAGAAATGATTAAACTTGAAACACGGTGTATTTTCTGATTTTAATTTTTTGTTATATAATATCGATGAACGTTTGCGTGTATCGTAGTACGTTTTCGAAAATCACGTAAATTTTAAACAGCTGATCCAATGGCGCCGCGTGGCTGCAGGATGTAGTCATCCCGTTGCGGAAAAAAAACCGTAAGACCACGAGCGGGAAGTTGAAACAACGCTGTCAAACACACGGCTCGTAAATTTTTCAAATTACTCGCACAGATCCCTTTGTTCGCACGCACGCCCGGGGACCCTTAGCGGGATTTCCGGCGTGCAACAACCCTTCTCCATATACCCCGTCTGCCGGTGTCTCGTCATCATCACCACCACCACCATCACCCGCACTGCTAACACACCGCTTCCGCGTTACCCCACCGATTGGGTACAGGTTATTGCTTATAAAATCGAAAATACCATCATGTACCTATACACATCACATACAGGCTTTTGAGTTTTTTTTTTTTTTTTTTTTAAATTCTATAAACGCTTGCCGCAACGAGATGGTCTGCCGGTAATCACGTGCACGATGCGGTAAATTTACGAATGATAAATCTAACGCGGTAAAGAATATAATATATATATATATGTAATAAAAATAATTATAAAAAAATCGCCGTAACCCCGCGCCGGATCGATGAGACGATATATTTGTGCCTAAAATACCAATGGTTACATTTTCTGCAGATCTGATATCGACGTGCGATTTTACGGACGTAATTAATTTAGGTATGCAAACGCAAACAAACACCTGCAGCGGTAGCTGCACTCGCGCGGGAGCTGAGCGCCGGACGGGTGCGAAGCCGTGGCACGTGCGCGGAACCTTGCGAGTTATGACTGATTGACGGACGGACGGGGAGGGGGAGGGGGCGGTGGATCGGTGCGTATGCGAGCGGAAGGGCTGACGCGCAGTGGCGGGTTTAATTTAAATTTCACCCACCCGTCGCCACTACCGTAGTAGTTTTACGCGCGTAATATATAGTAACCGGTCGCGTATTACTATACGAGCGTGGATATATGTATAAACGCGCCGCACTCCGTAGTAAAGAGGTGTGCACACAGTGCAACGGGTGGGGCGGCATTGGTGGGGAGCGTTCAGTGAGCGGTGGCGGCGTGGATCCTCACAAAAGCCCCGGGATAATGACGATGTGGTGCGGTGGTGGGCAGGGTTGTCGAACCGAGAGAGAGTGAGACGGAATGACAGAAAGTGTGTGGGGGAGAGAGAAAGAGGGACAGAAGATGTAGGAGGAGAAGAAAAAGAAGAAGAAGAAACGGTGGTGAAGGGGGGAGAGAGGGATAAAGGGGTCGTGTGCGCGATGGCAAAGTGCGAAGGGGATGGAGGACTTTGCAGCGGCGAACGTGCGCGTCCCGGGCAAAAGGGCCCAGGGATTCGAGCGAAAGTGTTTACGAAGCGGGGTAGGTTGGGGCGTAACGATGCCGGCGGCGGGACGCAGAGGTTGAAACGGAAAATGGGGTTGCACCGAACGCACACGCGCGCACACACATACACACACTGATCGATGGTGGCCGGCGGGAGTGAGCGAGGGAGAGCGACGGGGTTTGGAGCTCGTGTCGGACGGGGTGTAGAAGGGCTAAAGCGGGGGGGGGAGGGGTTGGGTAAGGATGACTCAAAACACGGTCGGATGACTCATCGCGCGCACGACCCCCTCAACCCCTCCACCGTTTATAATACCGTCCCACCGCACGTGGCGCACATATATATATAATACGAGAGAGAGATACGCGTGTTCCTTTTTTTCTTCCTACCACTCTTTTTAAGCACTTTAAAAGAAGAGGGACGTCCTCACGCAAAAACGCGCCAGCGGACTTTGAGCCATTTTATGCATTATATAATACGAGTTTATCGCAAACGAGAGGGCTCTTCACGGCGTGTTTATATTTTTATAATAATAATAATAACGATATTAATATAATGTGTAATTTTTGTATTACTTTTTGATAAACATAAAACAGGTGATGTAATATTTTCTACTATATTAAAATGATATATTATTAATTGACGCGCTACATGTTGCAGATTGAAAGATCGAAATGATTTTAAACCACGAAATCTATAAGTTGAAAAACAAATTGAAACCACAAGTTTGTGTTTGAAACTATAGCAAACAGATTTAAAAAATATGCAAATAGTAAAAATGTTTAGGTACATTAAAAACTGAACTTTAACTTTCATATTAATCATTATTTTTTTTTAAGAAACCCATAGTTTATTTTGAAGTGTTAGTATAATTTTTAATTAATTTTTTTAATTAACAATATTATGATGATAACGTCATATTATAATCCTTATTCCCGGTTAAAGACTATATTGCTATATTACTATATACTATATACTATATTGTTTAAGACTATATTTTGAAATATTTTTCCACGCAAATATATTATATAATTTTTAAGACTAAAACCCTAGAATTTCATACAAGTTTCTTCTCGGGACAAGCGGCGGAGACTTTTCGACGACAATTTGTTGCACGCGTCGCCACCGCCGACGACGTCGTCAGGATTTCGACTGGAAAACGGCCAACATGCGCGAAATGCCGAATGCGGCGGGAAAGTAAAAAATAAAAAGCGCTAACAGTAAGCTTACGGTCGGTTCAATGTGATCGTAAGGGAATGGGAAACGAGCGTCTTCTTACCCTGCCATCGCCTCCGATTAATAACGTCGTGTTTCGTGCTCAGCTGAGAGTGACTAATTTCTGTAGCGTAGGTACATATTTCTGCTCTAGAGTTAACACTTTGTAGATATATATATCTAATACAAATATAATATTTTACGCAAAAACGATAAATTGCCAGAAAATCAGATAAATAATGTAATATCATCTAGGATTTATAGACAATAATTTATATTATTTATTTGTCCATAAACTTTGAGTGATGCCTATGAATAATACTTCGTAGGTATCTGAATACCTGTTTCATACTACGCAGCGCTGACGTTTTAGACTAAGTAGTAAGTTCTATGTAAAAAATTAATGATAACAGATCTGATTTTTGAAATTGTAACTATTATATTATTACAATATGTTTTGTATTTACGAATGGACTTAAAAATGCATAGGTACTACGACTATACTACCTTTATACTACCTTCTACATTCAACATCAAACGTTTTATTGGTGAATAAATATATAATTCATATAATTGGTTTACCAATAAAAAAACAATGAGTCAGAATTCGCTAACAACACAATAGTTTTTTAGTTGAGATTTGACAAGGACTAGAAGCAGACGATATAAACATTATTATTTTTGGAAAATTGTTAAGAGCAATTGCATCTAGGTTATCATTTTATTAATTATTATAATATTGACGTAAATTATAATTATGATTTCTTAGCACTATTTATTTTTATAGAAATCATGGGAGTGTGGGCATTTAAATGTGTTAAAAGTTAAGTTAAACAAAAAACTTAAAAACAAATCTACAATACTACATTTTATACTATAAATTATAATTTATGATATGGGATATAAAAGATAACTTTTTCATAAATTTATTACAGTGGGTTAAAATAAAAATAAAAATAAAAATAAATATTAATGATCAACGTAATTTTATCAATTATCTAAATATTTTTTTACAAACACATAATTATTACACATTGTTATAGTTGTTACAATGCGTTATTGCGTGCTCTACATTTTTCATTTGTTTAGTAAAAATGTGGTTTTTGTGTGTTTCATCTGTCATATTTTGGTTTGAAATTTGGCGTTACAAATTAATGGTGCTGCTTACAGTTAAAAGTTATAGTTTTCACAACTCAATAACCATTGTTTGAAGCAGTGTTACCAAACACAACAGTTATTTGTAAGAGCAAAATACTAGAATAGGTAATGTATATTTTTTTCAAACTTGTTTATACTAACGGAAAACATATAATGGTTATTAATTATACCAAAGCCATATAATTTATTCTCATTGAATTTTTATATAAAATAGTTACAGACGTTACAGTATTAATATTGTTATACATAGGTATCTACATTCAATTATATATTACAAATTTTTTAAAACGGTATTTTATTGAGACTTAGTATCAACGCGATTATCAATTGAACCTAATTATATTTAATTATATAGAAAGTTTAAAATAAAATACGAACACATCAGTAATTGATTAGTATTAAAATTATTAATAATATGTTTTAATACGATTAAAAAATTAACTCTTATTTGTACACAGCAGGTAATAATAATTAATTGAAACAATATCGCATATTTGGTTGTTCATAACTCATGTGAAATTTGTTTTCCTGTAGGACGTTTTTATTATGTCATAGTTAACAGGCTATAATATATTATATGGAAAAAGAAAAGGGTATTTTAGATATAACAAAACCTAGAAAGAGAAAATACAAGTTTCGTCTTTGTGATGACGCGGAAAAATCAATAATACTTTTGGAATAATCTAAAATGTTAAAATCAATTATTGCTCTAAGTAAACATACGCCAATTCGTTTACTTTACGTTATTAATATTGAGTAGGTAATTGAATAATTATTATTATGTCAAATCTTTCAATGTCAAACTAGATTTAATTTATGTATGCGGGAAAACGCTAGAATACCATAACATGATTTATATATGCTATTGTTCGCTCAAAAAGATTTATAATATAATTTTCTTTTCTTTTGGTTCCCTTGAGTGGCTTTGTCGAATTTAGGAAAATATGATAAAATTCAGTAATTTTTGAAACATACAACATGATTTTTGTATTTTTCGTTATCTTTAATTTTTGAGAATATAGAGCAAAATTCTACAACCGCACGTCCAGCCTGAATCGAGTGTGTATCAGAAGTTTCAGCGGTGGTAGTCGAGCACCTGCGGGCTTTGGGATTATGTTTTATCACACTTAATTTTGTTTAATAAATTTGTCTCCAATTTCGTCACCCGATGGGACCGCAACTGCAGTCAAAACATTAAACGATTTATCGCGATGACATGTGCATTTGTCTTAAACAGCTAGATATATTATATTCTATATCTATATAATAATTACTATATCGCTATTGAGATAGATATCTATTAATATTCATTTAAATTACTTTTGCTAAAGTAAGTTATCGTTTGCACGATTAAATCGTAAAATTTAAACGTGGTATTAATTTCCGAACAATAATAATATACAAATATACAATAGATACCAATATCCATTGGTGTACGATGGTAAATTTATGTATAGGATGTCTGCATAGTGCTTTATGTATGTTTTTATTCAATGATTAATACTTTTTCGGAGTATACATAATAAAGTATTATAGACAATAATTTATATCGATAGAATTACAATCGGTAGTTACTATACCTATTAATTACCTTAGAGGTAATACATTTTGTTGTTGAAATTTAGGTATCAGGTATTTCTATTATTATTGACTGAATTAAATAAAACTAGCATTTTCATTTTATCCTCACAGGTTCGTAAAGTTTGAACGTATATTTAAATAATAACGCATTATATCGAGTACCTACGTATAATATTATGTTTAAATGCATATTTTTTAGGTTTTTTTTTATGCATAATATTCTGTTCCGTATCGATGAAAAATCGTTTTCCAAAAATATCGAGTCAGAAAAACGCTACGGCCAAACATTATGTGGTAAGGTTATTTAAGTTACCCTGTATATATGTGTACACGGAGTTGTGGCATATTATTACTATTATTATTATTATGCTATAGCTGCAGCAGCGCGCGATGTCATTGTCGGCGCGCTCGTGTAGTGCGAAGGGGAGCTCCGAAAAAGTTTCGACGGTATAATAATATAATATATATGTAAGTACTCGCTGCAGTAGGGGTGGACTGCAGTGGTGATTCGTGTAAACCTCAATAGTGCGTGTTTCATTGTTTTCTTTTTTTCGTGCCCGACCTGGTCGTATTTTGGATCCCCTCGTCGTATATGAACGCCAAAAGCATAAAATACATACGCATATACGAATGTAAAAAAAAAAGGAAAATTAAAATATAATATTATTATATGGGTTCCGCGCGTATCCCTATCGCTAATAACGTGACGACATAATATTATAACACTATTAAATTGCACAGGTAGGTACTAAAATACATACATACTATAATACTATATATAAATGTAAACATAATAATAATATGTGTGCGTGGGAGACAACCGTTTGCGGGTATTTTGGACAGTTCAATAAAATTGCGATTTGATGGACCGTTAGCGCACACAAACAACAGTATTTTATATATAAATAATACATTTATTATTATCATTGAAATGATAACAAAATCGTTTAAATTATTTAATAAATAATAAAAAAACATTACAAAGTTATAACATATGACTATAGTAGTATATAGTGTGTGATTATACTGATTATAGAATACTAATCTTTTAGAAATATTTTCATTCCATTAGTTACATACCTAATAAAAATAATAGAGATTTAGACTATTTTATTATTTTACAATAGAATAATAATGTAAACAATAAAATGAAAGATAATTATGGTTAGAACGAATTAACATAACGGATACCTAAGTATGGAAGGTACTTAATAATAACCACATTTTATCGTCATTAATAATATTATAATTTAAAATTAAGGTTGTAAGTAATTACTAATTTTTACCGATATTATTTTATGTGTACAAACTGATTTTTAGATTCTGAGCGGAGCGAGGAATGTATTGGTTTTACAATGATGTTTATTTCGTTTTCTTTTTTATTCTTTAAACACCTTTTCTCCCTCTAAACTTGCTCAAAAGTATCAAGTGTAGCATCTTTTCTGAAAGGTAATATTATTGAGCTGGTACTTTAAGCAGGTCATTTTTTGATTTTCGAAACGGTACTCGAAATAAAAGTGGTTAAAGGAGAAAACACGTACGATTTCACGATGTTATAATATTAAATAATTACGGACGAAGTTTTTTTTTTTTTTTTTTGAAATTATAACAACATAATTAATATAGTATAACATATCCTAGACTGATAAATTGTCTCCACTCAGAATCGTTTTTCGTATACAATGATATTACATCATTGAATTCAAATTTAATACCATTCATTACAGTAACCCACTTGTAACCTACTGTACTGATGAGCGACATCCACTTACTTACCCGCTTTTTTATCAATATATTTAGTGCGGAGCAAACGGTTGGCGAATTCTTATAAGTAAGGTTTTTAAAATGTGTGCGCAAACGGTGCTGAATATTTCAAGTAAAAAATTCAAATTGTGCTTAAATTGTTATATGTAGACGGTTGGAAGTTTTCGGCTAGGTAGTTAAAATATACTCGAGATGAGGGCCAGAGGAAGCAATGTAGTTTATATAGCGAAAATTGCAGTGTTGCACGTCGCCTCAACGAATATTATATATAATTATATCTTTGAAAACTATACGCGCCTTTTCAACGAAAACTTTCAATTGGCCGCGTGAATAAATAAATTTGCATCGTGAAAGAAAAACGACGTTTTGGAAACTAAAAAAAGTTTGGTCGTTTGTATTTTGACAAAATGTTTCGCGCGTACAGCACCTTATTTTTTCACGTACCCATAAAATATAAGTTAAGACCAATATGTTGCAAAACGAATCTCACTATATTTATTATACCGACAAAATGATGTGCTAACTACGCAATCCACAAATTATCGTATAAATTAGTTTCAAAACAAAAGATCACACATCAAACACACGTTCAAAATGTCCAAAAATTAAAAAAAAATTAAATTAAAAATAAAACAAAAATTAATTAATGATTGAAACGTTTGGTTTTATTATTATTATTATTATTATTATTTTTTTTTTTAGAATTGCAAACCACTCAAGCCTCACTAAAAACCTCCAAACTCGGAAACTTTTTTTAATATGATTTACTTGAATATATATTGTATATACTGGTTTCTCATTTCGTTTCATCCGCAGAGAACATCAGCTACTCCTAATCAGGTTCCACAAACCCATAACGGAGCCTGTAAATAATAACGTCTGACCAATCGTATTTTTAAATGGTGTTAAAATAAAGCCTATATTATTATAGGATACCTGATAGAACAACGTTATTTAAAAAAATTATATAGGTATAATAAAATAGGAACGTTAGGTATCAAGTATAATATTTATCGTTAATCGATTATAAAAAATAAAATATAAAACTCGACCAAAAACATATTACATTACATGCCCGTAAACATCATCATTGCATAAAAAATTGAATTTGGGCCAAATATTATTTCTTTGACTAATTATGAAAGTAACGTTTGATTGGGATCAGGCCAACGTCAGATTTATATGATTGCTATTAAGAACACTGATTATTTTAAAAGTATTCATTAATCTCATCACTATTTTTTGTTCTATTATTACTGTAATGATATAACATAATATTCTTATTTTCGTAGACCAACATTCCTCGCTGTTATGCATTTATCATCTAAGAACCCTTTATGAATGCTACATAAATATATAAGATAGGTACGTTAAATTTTTTTAGACTTTTATATTGGCATAAAAATAAAATAAATAAATAACTTGTGCAAGAGCATATATAAAATTAAATTAACTTACCCAAATTGGCTAGGTATCACAGCAGAGTATCCAGCTCTAATACTTGGAAAAGCAAACGCTGAAAACACACAAAAACATACTTGCTTTATTATTTAAATACTCAAAAATGTTAATCATCATCATTATCATCACATCATATAAATGCGATGAGTGAAGCATTACACCGTCAGATTGATACCAGCCTATCCTAAGTCCCTAACTGTCAACTGTTAACCAGATTCTTATGTGTACATATATAGTTTTTATATGTATATTATATAACTGCGAAGAAACTCTTATAAATTAATAAATTATACGCCAGAAAAGAAATCCTTATTTATTAAGCACAAAGGTACATTTATCACATACATTTATCGATCAGTTACACATAAAAGGATGAGGAGGCTTAAAAAATTATATGATAATGAGCGGTATAAAGCATATTTTTCATAAACATTTGAATTGGTACACGTAAAAAATAAGAATATAAGAGGAATACTGCAGACGCATTACTATATTTTATTCAAAATGCTATTCAAATGTTTTTCTTCTTCTATAATAAATACGCCCAGCTTAATAGTAAATTAAACATGGATAATACAATACGTTACATAACATATAATTATACTTTATAACATGTATAAGTATTAATATCCAAACCTTTATACGAGGAAACAATTTAAAAAAAAAATGTCAAACCATAATTATAGGTAGGTACGAATTATTGCCATTACGTTAACAACATATTATTTTAAGCTTAAGCTAAACCTTACACCTCCTTAATTAATTTTGTAATAGGTAATGTTGTCTAATTTGAACGTTTTTGCTACAAAATGAGAATACGATAACGAGCGGTTATGTTATACTTTGTATGTATCAGACGGATTTAACTGAATATGTTTCACCGACTTCCTCTTAATCATCGTTAATGTATTAACGTACCTACACATGGTATCTTCATTCGAGTTAGAAATCTTTATAGTTTATATTAAAAATATACATATAATGTTTTATTAGCACGGTGATCTCTGAAATTACATATTTTAAGGGATTAAAAGAAAAATCCATTAAATAAGTGTGAAAAATGTATTTTTATTCAATAATGTTCTATAGCAAAAATTAGAAACTCTTTATGTTTGGTTTTTAACTCTTAATTTTTGTCAGTTTATCATTGAAAGTTAGACATGCATAGTAAAAATATGAGTAAAAAAAAAACATTAAAACATATAACTTAACTGGAACAAAAAAAAAAAAAAATAAAATAAAACTATAGACATTTCAAGGTTAGGTATTGAATAAAAGTAAGTTTTTTGAAATTGATATATGAAATAGGTATAGGTATACATAAGGGCTTTTTTTCGATTCCTCAAATTACGTAATCGTTCATAGGTCCACGTTTATTGCTAATAGAATTTTGAGAATACCTATGTATGCTGCAGGACTGACACATGTATAATATCTATTATTAATCATGAATGGCTTCCACCGTGATTTTGCTAAGCTAGGGTTTAAAAATCGTTTCTTTCTACAATGTTGCATGTATATACTATAATGTATAATGTATTAAGTATATTTTACACAAAATAGTATTTATATATGTAAATCATTCGTATAAATTATGACAAGCGTTGCCATGAGCATCAAATTGCTGGTATACCTACTTATAATTGGTCAGACTTGTAAGTGTAAAATAATACATCAGTATAGACCCATTTTTTCTGAAGAATAATAATTACCAGGCAATTTTAAATTTAAATAAAACATTCAGAGGTTATATTTAAACGTTAGCTGATACTATAATTATAATTTTACATTACTGAAACTCATAACGACGCACGTCGTAGAATTTTAAGGACGTATAAAAGGAAAAAAACACGAGACTGAAGCACGTGTGTACATGTTGAGTATTTGGCACCGTCGCCGAATAGGCCGTCGCGGTGTACGATGTGACCTGTCGGAAAGTCGGTAAATACCTATATAGTTATACCTAATATACCACTGCAAGTATGGCCGCCGACCGTGGCGTATCGCAACGGTGTAATAATAATTTAATGGTGGTCGCTCGCTGGGCATAAATACTATAAAGTGCTGTTGACAAAAAAAAAAAAAAAAATAAATAAATAAATGAATAAAAATAAAAACCGCCGACTGTAAAAATAACCGAAAACCGTTGCCAAACGCTGCTCGGGGACTCTGGAATGACGCGTGGTGTTATTTCTGGGGACGAGAAAATCGCGACGAATAATTTTTGACTCGGTTAAAAAGAATACAGTCGCGCAAAAACATTCCCGAGCATTATGCGCGTTTATTATATTATAATTTTTAATAACAACAACAATTATAATAGCAGTGAAATACGCGGCATTTTGCTCATATTGCGTACAAAAGTTTGCTGTGTGTAACCTCGAAGCTGTCGACGTGTTTATATAAATATGCATGCGCACACATTGAGCCGCCTCCGTTGCAAAGCTATGTAATAATAATATATTATCGTCTGTAAATGGATTACACGCGTACTGCAGCAGACGAATACAAGTATAGGTACCTAGTCGAAATTTCGTTTTTAAATAATAAGTAGGACAAGACAATCGATAGGTTTTTAGTTTAATGGCGTACGCATATAATTTGTGCGTCTGTAGAACGTACGTATGAATAATATTTTACATATTTATATATACCATGCGAGCGAGTGAAATGACGAACGGACGGCAACGGCGCGTAGTATAATATTATTGTAATTTGTTGCGGTGGCATCCGATTCCATTTTGTTTTAACTTTTAATTTATTAATAGCGAAGGCCAAGGAGATAGACGTCGTATACGAACCAGACATACATGTGCTTAACACTCTTGTTCGATAATAATGCATATATACCGCGTCACTCATAAAGGTATATCAACTACTAATAAGCATTAATTATATTTTAAACACTTCGACGACTTATAATGATGATGCACGTATACGGGGAGGTTTACCCACCCTTGAATTGATGCTATTCTCCGAAAAAACTGCTAGCCAATATTGTGTAAATAATAAGATTGTTAATGCTGAAATTTCAGAAATCATGCCAAAGCTCGGAAAGTAAAAAAAATGAAAGTATGTGTTATAAATTATATATTACACGTACGAGCACTGGCCATTGATCGGGATTTGAAATCTTGTGATGTTTTGTTACATTATATAATTGAGTGAGGAAAAAAATGTTTCTATTTTTTTATAATGTATAATTTTATAATTTTATCATAGACCTCTGTCCCCTACGCGTCTCGGGTATATGTGGGTATAAATTCGCTTGTTCGGGCATCGCACATTTTATTTTATTTCGCTATAATAATCCCCTGTACTCGCATTAATTGTGAATACATGTAATATTTTCGAATACGATGAGAATGTCGCTCGATATTATAATATTATTACTGTGCGAACACGAAGAATCTTCAAACGTCCCTTGTGGTACGCGTACGCGTTGGCTACACAGACGAATGGTCGGTTTAAATATAGACATGTTTTTTAACGGCTTGGAAGTTTATTATATAAGGTAGGTGTCAGTTGTCACATGGTGCAGGCCGATGTTTCTTATACGGTACGTTTCTTGAAATAAACTAGGTCCTAAATAAATTGGACACCGCTCAAGTGACTCAGGTGAACCGCTGTATAGAATAAGACACATATATTGGAGAGATTGACGCGAACGCCGGAAATTTAATAGGACGACGAAGCGTATAGTCTTAGTAAATAACCTATTATAAACGTGGACGAGAACAACCTAAAGTATATACGTCATTTCACGTGAGAATCAAAAAAAAAAAATCGTCCTTTTGGACAGGCGGTGTTGGTGGGTTATCAACATTTTAATGTGTAAAATATGTGTTTTGTTATATTATACATTACCATATATGTATACCGTACAAAGAGTTTTCGTCAAACGTAATATTTTATTAGATATTGAACAATTTATTTTCAAACATTTTTTAACGTCTATACTCTATAGTAGATTAATCATTGTTTCACGGTTATTAAATTTGTGAAAAAAAATAATTAATACCGATATGATGTTTTTTAGGTAGAATTAATGAAACTTATGACGTAAAACAGTAATATTTCTTTATTACAACATTTTTTAGTGGGAAAAATTAACTTAAAGTAAATTTATTACTTCTTTTGAAACATTTTGTAGTTTTTTTAAATCAGTCATCATACACTACGATAAGTATACAACAATACAACACTTAGATTTTCGGGAGGTAGGTTTATAACGGGTAACGTTTTAACATTTATATTTTATATCAAACAAAATTACTGTCAATTATCATAATAAACGAACGATATTATTAGTCAATGATGGTCGATAGGAATGTTGCTCAATTCTTCATTATTTTTTTTTATTTCGGTATTGACCTTTGACTTCATTTGATTTCATGTCATTATATAACATTGTAACATATTACGTTTTTATAATAAAATCGAGTGTCGTTTATTATTAACAGTTAGTTTAATAATTATTAATATAAATATCTGTAACACTTGTCTGGCCTCACTAAAAGGTAATCTAACTTCCAAGCTACCATGGGTATCCAAATATTTTTAGTAAAAATCGAGTTTTAGAAATCTTGAGTAATGAATCATGTTTAAGTAGTTTTGAATATTTCTTCAACAGAAGATATGCATGGAAATGGTTAAAATCGAATTCAATAATACTAAACTCTTTTTACTATACATTTTTAATAGTACTACTAAGATTAAGTCAATATATTATTACGATCAATCAGTGACGTTTGCAAGTTTTTGATATTACACGTTTATAAAATATAATATATTACAATATTATTTGTTTTATAACGGATATTACGGTATGTACGTGTATTTATCAGTTTAAAACACTTAAAACTCTATAGTTATTAAATTATCACGAATAGTGTAATAACATCTCTAGTGCTTGTCGTATGCCATATTTATGTAAGATTTGAAATGTAACAAGTGAAAACTGAAGAATATGCACGCGTGCATGACCTCTCATTATTCAGCGTATCGTTTACCTATATTAGTCGAAACGGGCCGCGGGTCTAGACTTAATGGTATTTAATAAGTGCAGCAGTCGACTTTGTTCAACAGCGATAGTGCGATAGGTACTTTGCGCTGTGACAATCGTTTTCCTCGAGTCGTACTACAGCACGTGTAACATGTGCCGTAAGGAATATAAATGAAGAATAATATTATGTATTGTATGAGCTTTAAGGGAGCTGACGGGTGTAGGTTGCGGATGCGAACATAAGTACATTACATAATAATAATAATAATAATAATAATAATAACATATAGCCGGGAATGAAGTATGATACGTTGAGTGACTGCGACAAGACAAGAGGAAAACAAAACGGTTAGGAGCCGGGCTCATTCAAAATGCATGCGGGTTAAGGTGAAACGGAATAAGAGATGATATTGTATAATAATAATAATAATAATAATAATATCATCTCGCATAAATGTTTTAATCATTTATCGTGCAAGAAACTATCCTTCATTTGTGTGTGTTTAATAGGTATGTCAGAACCGAATGTATAATAATTCTGTATAATATAGTCACTATATTATAGTGAATTGATAATATGATGGCATAATATTACATGTAATAAAAATAATAAAATATATTATAGTATGCCATATTAGTTACCTATTTTTTTTTTTTTTTTTTTACTTGAATAATACCTGCCAGAAATGAAATATTATTGAAATACTTTAATACCAATGAGGTTCTTTGTTTTACATTCATTAGGATCATCTGTATAATATAAATTATTATATACATAATAATATAGTATCGTGAACCTACATAAAAATAAATCAAATCTTTGAAATACATCACCTCATTGACTGTCCGCGAAAATCGTTGGCTATATGATACGCATTATATTGGAATAACTGCATTGTACTGAACTTATCTTAAAAATTGATTTAATCATAAAATCGCAAATAAAATTTAATATGTGCTCTTATAAACATGTATATTACCTCAGTTTATAGATTTATTTAAAATTACCCGTTTATGATCTAAAACTATACTAAACCGTAAGTATAACCTAATCCAATACAGAATAATTGTGATATAATGAAACAAAATATTGTGTTGATTCTTATAGCACTCTAAGATAAGTGTGTATAAATTAGCTTTTGAAAGTCATGAACTCATAATATTATACATCGTCCTCGTCCATATAGGTAATATAGGTGCCTACTTAAAACTTAATACTATATTCAGATGGTTCTTAAAATTTTAATATAAAGAATTTTAGATTGATTTAGACAACTCAAATTTGGTTGCATTTAGTGGTAAAGATCTATAAATTATGCCATAAAAGGACATATAATAACGGAAATTAAATATTTTGTGATACTTTACCTATATTGTGTATACCTACGTATGTTATATATTTTATAAGAGTATTAAAAATATAACATGTAACAGTGTTGCGTGGAGGTTATATCTTATATAATATAAACTATTAGTATTCTTAAAGCAGACCAAGCTTAAACCGTTTCTATAAACGAATTCAGTAAGGGTAGAATAAATCAAAAATTGTATTTACTAGTAAATTTTCATCCAACAGGTCATTCTTTGAATCGTTTTCAATACATAATATTAATATATATATTATATTCAGTTTATTCGAACTCATTTTTTTTGTACTTCGAATTAATACGGACCACACGAATAAAAAGTATTGGAATATATATATTATATAATATATATAACGAAAATAAGAAAAATTCAATATTGATTTCAAAAGAATTTTTACCCACCTTCTTCTTATAATACCTTAAGTTTGTACCTTATACTATTGTAACTATGCTATTATTTAAATGTATGTATTCCACGTTTGAATGTAGAACACGTATTGCCCTATATATTATTCGCCTGGAGTGGCGTAATCTATTTTGGTTTTTTATTTTAAAACACTACCAACTGTCCATTCGATATACAACATGGACGTTTTATTGGAAGCAAAAAAAAAAAAAAAAACAGGGATTAAGGGAAATTTATTTAACTTGTTATGTGTATATATACTATAGATACATGTATATATTACGTTTAGCGTGCTCGGCGTTTCCCGGGGTTTTGTGTCCGAATGTTTGCCGTTACCGTGGTTACCGCGGTAGTGGCAGCGGTGGTGGTGCCGAGTTGCAGAGACCACGAATACGTTTAGGTTGGATGGTAGGCGGGATGGGTATAGGCGATTCGGGTAGAAGGGAAAACCGTCCATTTTATCGGTCTGGCCGCACGCGGGTGTTTACAGTCGAAACGAGACTGCATTTTTAAAACCCCCCGGTGATTATTAAACGAATACCCCTCAATCGCCGTCACGGTGAGGGGGTAACAAGATGGCGGGGAAGGGGTGAAAAGGGGTAGAGGGAGATGAATGTTGTGGTTTCGGTCAGTGGAAAACGTTTCGACGTTAAAGCGATGCGACATGTGCAAACATATGACTATACCGCTACAATGTTATATACTTATATATGAGTGACTTTTTAGTTTTCGCCAACAATATAACGCGTGAGGTAATACATAATGTATACGTGTGAGAGTGTGTTGTGTGTTGAATCGTGGTGTATAATAATATTATATGTTATCTATATATTATATATAGAGAGCTTTGTCCGTGATTCTATAGCATACGAGAACGAGGAAGGAAAAATAAAACGGACAAAATTGAATTCACGTTGGCGACTTTTATACTCGGCTTTTCACAGTCCTACATACTATTATATTTTAATATCATATACATAGATTTTAATATATACTATGAGCATATATATAACATTGGAATTATGTGGATTTATATTTATTATATGTTTTTATTCTGGTTTTGTCACCAGTTTATGGTTATATTTTTTTTCTTTTTGGGTAATTTTAATGAAAAGTAGCCATAGCAGGTAGGTACATTTTTATAAATGTTATATACTATATTAGTATATGGGATATTACTACAATTTAGGACTTAGGTAGGTTGCAATTTGTTTTCTAATTTTTATTTTAGAAAGTTTGCATCGAAGACCCATGAATATATTTAAATTGATACATTTTACGGTTTACAGACTAAACTTAAAAAAAAAAAAATTAAACGTTGATTCTTTTACAGTTTTTATAAAAATACAGATGCTTCATTGAGGTAATAATAACTTATGAAACTAAACATTTTAAAAGTTAAATTAGGAACATAGATTATCATTATAACCGTTCTTACTAGTTTCGTAAGATGTTAAGTTTGACAGAGTATTTTTTAAGTAGGTGGTGTAACCTATATAAGTGGGTGAGTACCTACAGATTATGTGAATTGCAAATGGACGAGACAGTCTGAACATTTTTATTTGATAATCGGGCACTTAAATCTACGAGTTTTCGTAAACGATGCGTCATTTTGTTTTATTGATTTTTTTCGGATTTTAATTTGACCCGATAATAAATATTTTAGTATAGCAACTAACAACTTTCGATATGAATACTTTGTTATTAATTCACGTTTGGATAAAAGTATTATTTGACATGCACTTTGATTTATATATGTACTATACATATACATATTATACTTGTACCTATATCCCTTGTTCAAATGATTTATGGTTCGTCATAGTGTTGTTATCATTATTATTGTATTCATTAATACACGCGTTTTCGACGATTAATTTAACGATATTCGCGGACAAATATGTTTAACACGGGCCAACATTAATATTCCAATATTTAATTGGGTCCGTTGCTTAATTGATGTACGATGAACTTCGGGCCTACGATTTATCGTTTACAGTATAGGTAATTATATTATTATAAATACCAACGATAACATTTTAAAAAAGCATTATCAATATTATAATATTATGTGTACATAATTATTAATTGGTCTACGATTATTTTACACTCATATCTATATTACATGTCAGATTACATTTAATAAAGGAGGCAATATTCAAATGGATTATTGTTCGATTTGTTCGACCATAACATATATTGATATACAAGACGCATACACCATCAACGGATATAGTTATCTATATACTAATCGTATTGAGGCCTTTTTCTAATTCCATCAAACGTGGCCGTAACTATTTTAATAAATCAACAATGAATGATACGACTTTTAATGAACAGAAGCATATCTCATCGATAAGAAGATCATGTTCGAAAATTTATCTGTATTATATTCGTATAAACTATAAATAAAGTAGTTTGCTGTTGAGTTATATATAGGTAGTTAATTGGAGTTCGGAAAAATATTAAAGTTTATAAGAATTTGTACAGTAACATTTATAGGTTCATTAAATTGTCTATTGAGTATCATCTAATAAGTACGTACTGCGTACTTCGCTATATAGTGTATGGCGTAGTGAGCGTCTAAAGTTTTGATAAGTCATAGTAAACGGTTGCCGTAATTCAATTAAGTTAAAACATATAAAAAAGTTTCTGTTTGGTTGTTTTTGACTGGACTTATCCAAATAGTTTTCAACGTAAACAATATAAATAGAAAGCAACTAATATAAAGTTTAAACGATGACGAAAGATCGTAGAACAAATTCTTCTTTTTAATTGTTTAAAAGAGCCTTACCTGAGTCACTCAGGCTGAGTGTCCAAAGCAATACCCAGTGGCCAGTATATTCAGTATATAAATGTATTATATACGAGTATAAGTATACTTAACTTAAAAAATCAGTCACTTACACTGGTTGTTTTTTTTATTGATTTGTGCAGAGTAACTTAGTAAATGATCAGATGACGCACTTGTCAAAAAGAATAAGGAATCGGAATGTAATAATTTAAAATTCCGTATAGGTGTTATTAATTTAACTAAACTTATTTTATCACTAAATGTACCTATTGTTTGAAAACTGATTGAAGGTAAAATCTTAATAATTGGCTTTTGGTGTTGATTATTTAATAAATAATGTTTGAATCTTATTCTTCAAGTCATTTATGCTGTAATATAGATCTAATGCAAACCGATAATATCACATATTCTTAATTTTACTTATATATTGAATAGATTGTGTATTTTCTGTTAATTTAAAATGTTTGTAAGTTTAGGTCTTCGAGAAACAGTTATCTTTTTAACATTAGGCTTATAATTCATTACATTCCGGTTTTTATCTGCGTTATTTAGTGGTTTATATTATACTTACTATATAGATACCATCAATAGTCCTCAATGGAGGTACCAATATTAAAATATTGCTATAAAAAAGCGATCTCGTCTTATGCGTTGCTTGTCACTGTTACGATATCTTGATATATAAATTCGATATTAATATTGAAAACGACCGAACATTTTTTTCTAGCTGTTATCGATATCGTTGTGCAACACTAATAATCAATGATATTGCTATCCGTTTACAGTTGACCAAATAGATATTATATGATAATAATACAAGATATACATCAAATATTACACGAGAGTTACCCGTATTACACGTTTATGTGTATAATGTTCCTCGTGTGTATATTAGCGTTCAATGCCCTGGCAGAGACGTAGCCATCACGATCATACATGTGTTCGCGAGGACGGGGCGAAATTTTAGATTTACTGAACACACATATATAATTATATATAATATATAATAATACACAATATGATAAAATATACGCATATGAATGAATGGAAGAGATAATATGGACGACGGCGACGGGGCAGATCGTACGTATAAAAAAAAATGTACAGCTAATCCGGTTTGGGGTGAAACGGCGAAGGAGTGTAATGCACGCGTGCATATAAAATATAATATCATACATATATACAGACGACTAAACGCACCAAACGTCATCGCATCGCATATATATAGGGTGTCGTATTTCACGCGACCATCCCCTTATATATTATAATATAATATATTCTCCGCATAGCTCGCCTGCATGGCCTAGTTCTTGTCTGCAAAAACCTTAGATCACTGCATCACACCACGGCCGTTTGAAAGTTCAATATAATATTATATACTCGATGGAAAGGTAATTAAATTAGATAGTAATGATTCGAATGCATTTCAACAAGGTTTAAAACAACCCCCGAGTCGATTTTCTTAGAAAACCATTTTAGTTTCCTAGCTTAAGGTATATACCGAAAAATATTAGTTAGTAGTTACCTCTCGCTTGTATGGTTGCATACGGTTTTCCAAAATCTCGTTTTAGTACTAATAGTTTATCAAAGAAAATAAGAGTTATCGACGGTATATAACAAGGCACACTGGTGGTACAGCCCGGCGATAGACCGCACCCTGTATACGCTACAACAGCAGCAGTGTTTGTGTGTGTGAGTGTGTATATATATATAATATAAACGAAACGTGCAACTGTGAATGATTATTACGTATACAAAAATAAAACTCGGGGTTAGCGTTCCCTTCGTTCTAATTTGGCACGGCCCGTGAGCAGCAGGGGCAGTTGGTTTCGTGTCAATGACCCGCCGAGCGTTCACCGATATTATATTATATAGTTGGGCATCGCCCCTCCCGACCCGGTACGCCACTGCACACACACACACACACACACACACACACACACACACACACACACTGCACACGTTGCACACTGTATACACACACGAGACCAACAGGATAACCATATGTTATTTACGGAGGTCCCTCCAGCTGGCCGTCGTTGTATTAGCTGTAGGTTTTTATGTTTTGAAAAGGTGAAAAATATGTACACTACGCCGTCGTATATGATGGTGTGCGTATATATATATATTGCGTATGACGTATACTGTAAATATACGGTACACGGAATACACACGCTACGAGTGTTATACTCTATATCGGTCTACTCATTATGGTGGTCGAGGGACATAAAATGCAAAATTATAAAACCGTATAATGCTATAGATGTAATATGCATATTATCGTACGCATGTACACGAGTATAGGTATATACTAATAATATTATAGCTCTGATGGTTCGTATATTATATTGGTGCGAGATTCTAGAAATAAAACAATCGTGGCCTAGGGGTGCTAAACAGCTAAACACCAGGATACAACTTTGCATAACATGTTTATGAAACCGAAGTATAACTAAGTCGTATTTGTTTGATAATTAAATACAGTATTCAATAAAATTATTGTTAATTACTAGAGCACATTATTTATAAAAACATCTACAGACGCGCAGTGTTATCCAATCTAGACACTACAGGAAGTTTAATTATGACTAATACGTAGACAATACCTACTCCATAAAATGATTATCAAACCGATTTTCTAAGATAAAAATTTCAAATAGTATATACAATAAGAATATTATCTGCCTTTTATACATAACAATATTTAAAATCTAATCGAAAATTACATTTTTGGAGATGATCGAGTTTTGCTATACATAGTTGAGCCTATGTGGACCTATTATGATATCTTATTGGACACTATATATGACGTGATCGCCGTGATCATTTTGACCGTCGTAAATTCGTAATATAATATATAAATAGGTACATGATTTTTTGCGTATTATGTACATTGTCCGTATATACGATGAAACAATCGATCGATACGTATATTGTATGTGTATATAGTATATTATAGGCGTATATTTTATTATTATATTAATAATTGTATCTAATGAAGCAGTTAGTGTCACGGACGGTGACGATTGATATCCCCAGATATGATATAAACCAACGAGTGGAAACAACTTCAAGATAAAAAAATTACATTCGTTAGTGGAATCATAAGAAGGTTTATTTTTTTGCGTCATATATAAAATTTTTATACTTTTCAGATCTGTGCGATCTCATTTGATGTCGGCTATATTGATCGAAATCCGTTTTTTCCATTTTATAGAACTTTTATTTTTAAAACCTATTTTTCATACAGTCTTATTTACTACTGAATAATATCGGTAAAAAGTTCATCAATAATATATAGGTAGATGGAAACCATGATACACCCTGAACAGACACAATGGAACATGAATAACGCGTTGTCAGTTTGTCACGTACATCTCTTCGTTCATCACAAAGGGTAACACGTCATAATATTATAATATTAAAGTGCAGATTTCGGTAAGCTCGGAAGACGAAAACAACGTAGTTACCCGCGATGACATGTATATATATTATATTGATATTTATATTGCTATAATTATATATTTTCATATTTGAAAAGTAATTAAAGACCATTTATGTCCTATATAGTGCAATATAATACACAGTAAGCATAGGAAATTAGAGAAAACGACGATTGTCGGAACGTTTTCGAAGAGTAATTATTTCGTCAAGTAGGAGAGCTTACATTATGTTATTATAATAATGCGTTCTGTATTCACATAATCCATATACATGTAGAGTGCTTCTAAAGTTTTTCAACGAATGCCACTAGGTATATAATTATACTTAAGTAGCTACAAAAACGAAATGTTAAGAATTTTTGTTCTCTATCAAAAACTTGTGACGTGTTTTTAATTTTCATACTCTAAATTATGAATTAAATTTAAAAACAAACTTTCTATCGTATTTTTTGCAAAATTCATATCACATTTATTTCAGACGATCTTTAACCCAATTTTTCATTTATCGTTTCATCATTTGATGGACGCGAAAAAGTGCTAGACATCGCCAAGTATCGATCGGTAAAAGTGGTTTTAACTTATAGAATAAGAGATGTTGGCAGGTATCAGTGAGAGCAGACATCGACGAATATTGACAAAACTTTAACAATAAGGGACTGTGTAAAATGGTTCTGACAATTTTGATAATGGACCTTTTCACCGAGAATAATTATCCTAATGTGATTTTCATGGTTGAAACACCCTGTGTGTATGCACAATATTATCTGTATAGTCACTATACTATCTGATAATCATCTCATTACGTATTCGTAATGCGTGTGTGCGGTGTGTGTGTGTGTCACCACGCGATTTACACTATTTACTATAGCAGTATAATATATACATATCACACATCATGTATGCGGTGTGCCTACATGTCACTGAAATGATGTATCCGATCACCGTTCGTGGTTATTGATAATATATAGGTATAGGTATAAATTTCAATTATTAATCGAAAACCGAGAGAATATTATGAAATGAAAATAAAAGCTGTTCGAAACGGAGCACATTTTTGGCACGTTTTATATACAACACGCTTGTCACGCGATCCCATCATATGTACGCGTATAACCTGCATAATATTATTGTATTTAAACAGTATCGTTTTACCCGACCGAGCAATGTATAAACATTTGTGTGCATTATATACGTAATATAAAATAATGATAACAATAACGATTATAATTATTTATTATAATGACCAATTGTTGTTTTTATAGGTTAAGACGGCCGGTATTCAACGGCCATGGTTTTTTTCTTTTTAATATATAATTTACATACAAACTAAAGATATTTCACAAACTTAAACGTATAATAATAATATACCGCTGTCTTACCTGGCTGTAAATTTCCTCGAGGTTTTGCTCCCAATATGGCCAAGTTCACGTTGGCCTTCCGTCCGTCGATGATTGGGTTCGGTTCTTTGCACGCCCTCTCAGCCGCGGGTCTGTCTCCCATAATCACCTGCAGAGTAAACCAAAGATCGTCGTCGTATCATTATTACCGTTGTTATATTATCTGGAGAGTATGAGGTGAATTTCTAGGGAAAAGGGTGCTTTTCTGGGAGCCTGCACTTATCTACCTCGTGAAATGTATATATATATATATATATATATATAGACGGGGGGGTGAGCTGCAAGGATCGTCGACTGCGGCGGTCGGTGAAGGGTTGAGTGTGTAGCTGGACACGGAGCGGCGGAAGGGCGAGGATAAAGTTTGAAGGGTAAAATTGAATTACGTGTCGAGAGCGAAGGCAAGGGCTGCAAGAATATAATAATAATAATATATATGGTGTGCGTGGTGCGTATACCTATATATTTATAGTACGGTGGAATCCTAGGGTGGTTGTGCTGCGTGCACGCAGCGTGCCGAGCGCGAGACAAAAGTATAATATGTACATATATTATGTATTATGTATAACCACGATAAAAGAGCACTTGTGTGTGCACGATGAGAGGGTGGGACTTTTATAACGTCATACACACAAGACTACGGCGAGGTTGTGACGCGCGCGATTGCAGTTGATGTGATATAGTCACGCGTTTCCGATTTTTTTTTTGTTTTTAATTATTCGTCTCGAAAAACCCGAAACTCGTACATCGTATTAGTACACGAGTGCATTATTTGCTGATGCAGTGATGAGGGTTGGCCGTCAGTAGGTATTCATATTTTGCGCTCTGTATAGAGCAATATGTAGGTATTACCCGGCACATACGGCGTACACTATTAATAATTATACACATAACATTATAACATTATGCTCTGCACGCTTATATTATATTATGCCTACAACTATTTTTATACACATTGGATTGTTTCTATATAGAGTCGTCTTTTTAGCCATCAGCCGAGTCCTCGGGGACGGGACGCGAATATCCTTTCGACACCTCTAGTACGTGACGGCGACGGATGGCGCGGACGAGAGTAGCGGAAGTAACTGCGACCGGCGCGCGAGAAAGGAAGTAATGGAAATAAATGTCGTTCCGAGGTCGTCTCCCAGCGGACTGGGCGATGCAATTATACCGTCGTGAGCCGGAAAAGCGATTTGCTCACGGGCTCGCGACTATTATATTTATTATACGTACAATATATAGATACGTAAATGTATATTAATGGACCTCGTGTGGTGTATTTTAGTCGTCACGGCCAACAGATTCCGCGTGGTAAACATTAGGACCACCCTGTATGCATTTAAATATAAACATGCTGTGTGCCAATCGTCGGCGTTCGTTGTAATGGCTATGCCCAAACAACTCGAAAAGGGATTAGTTTTTGTTTCATTGTCGATTATTATAGAATTATATTTGCGATCTACCGAAAAAAAATTAAGTAATACGTAGAAAATGTAATAATTAGAGTTAGGATGTTGATGACTTTTGTATTTTTTTCCTTTTATTCTGTACAATGCTATCCTAGCTAAAAATTTGTTTCATACTCCCTTGATGCAGAATATTCTAATTTTATTTTGCATTTTTTGCATTTTTAGCTATAAATGCATTTTTTTTGTTTTTTAACGTCATTTTTCAACATTTTAAAGTCATTTTTTCATATTTTTGCGCATTTTTTGTAATTTTTATACAATGTGGGGCATTTTTCACTAATTATAGATTTTAGGGCAAATGTTACACCCAACTTTGGAAACAAATTTAATTTATTTAAAATCTAACTTTGGATTTGGACTATTAGTAAAAAATAATTTTAATATTAATTAAATATAAATTTTAAATTTATTTATACCCATATCTCTAATAAAAATTATTATTTATAAAAAAGTTTTTTCACTTACTTAATTAGTACCTATTTCAGATAATTTTTAAGGTCAATTTTTGAAGTGTCAGGGCATTTTTGCACTTTTTTAGGGATTTTTGCATTTTTTTTAGGGCATTTGTGTGTGTTTTTTAGGTCATCAACATCCTAACTCTAGTAATAATTATAAAAATAACGATCTGTAGTCGTAAGTACGGCGATAAAAGACGTTTGAAAAAATATACTAATTAAATCGAATAACAGTTGTATCGAATTCATAGAAATTTAACAATAACGTATAGATGGAGTATGGTGGTTAGGTATACCATTCGCATTATGAGTATATAAAATACTCAAGTGAATAATAATTAATAATTTGATTTACTTTCAATTATTTTAATTTTTTTATTCGATTTTAACGAGAACAAACAAAATCTTTTGTCTACCCCATCGCGTGTTGTGTACGTTCCAACACTTTTACGTTGCGGAATGAAAAGCGAAAACGTTCACAATATTCACCCTCTACCGCGTCTCTGCGTTTCGTTTTCTCTCTCACCCCCTCTTTCTCTCTGTATCACCATCGTTTGTTTGTGTGAAACTTTTCGTAATGTGCGCAAGTGGTTTCAAACGTCTCGCTCGCGTTATGGTCGTATATTATTATTGTACACTTAGGTATATATATATATGCATATAGTACGTATACATTGTATGCTTTGTGCACGTATAAATGTATACGTTTACCTACGACTCTAGTGCGGCGCCTATTCTAATAAGAATATGAACACGAGACATGTTGTAAGTACGCAAACATGCGAACTTAATAAACTTACATTGCGCCGTGATGATATAATAATATTAATGAAATAATAAGCTGCACGCGTAACGACGATGACACATTATAGAAGTACAAAAATGAAATAAAATCTTGATAAAGTTATTGGTAGCTAGCCGATCTATCGGAAAGGAGTAGGGGGGGGGTTTGATTAATAAGTTTCTCGTAGCGGTTAGATTGATATAATTCGTCTCATTTGGCTGCATCTATTTCAATCACTGCAGACCATCACAATTATCTCGTATACATTTATAGAAACGTGATAGCCGACTATCTATTTCTTAATGATCTTTGATTTTACTGCATTATAATATTATATTATACGGGGTGGTTTACGTCGGGAAACCACGGAGGGCCAACTTATATGATCATTCAACGATGGTGCCAGACAGCACATCGTCGGTCTACCTGCAGTACACCTACGTATAGCTCGCATATACCCCACCTCGATCTGTTAGCTCGACAAAGTCACACGCACACACGTTATAAAAATATTATATATATATGTAGTAGTGACTGACGGAAATCGGACATGGGCGCGATCAGATTTTCGAAACGAGATGAAGTGAGTAAGGAAACCACAAAACAGCCGAGTAAACCGTCGGACCGGCGGTGTCCGGTATTATGATAATAATCACGAATATTTGCTCGCCCTTCGAGATAACTGTTTGTAATGCGTACCTCAGGTTTAGTATTATAAAATAGGTGGTATTTAAAACCGAAAGAGGTTTGTAAAACGCTTGCAGCTCTTTCACTCGTTTTGGCGGGCGAACGCTGTGCGTCGATGAACCCAACTCTAGAACACAAATCTTTGGATAGAGATTATGATATTATGAGTTTATAATATATTATTTATATGCGTATAACCGAGAAAACTTGGTAGGTATGTGCTATAATATATAATATAGTTTACCGCAGCCCAAACTATCCGCGTCACGAAAGTTTTCTGGATCTGACGTCACACGCACACCCGCGTTTATCACGTAATACGTTTGTTATAAAATAAGGTTTTACGACTTTTTGATTATATGAATATTATGATGATGATAATGATGATGATGATATCATTATTATTATCGCTATCGTAGTATCGTCTGTGAACGTTTTTTTACGACGGCAATACCGGAGGCGCGACAGCTGCAGATTTTTGAATTTGTTCTCGCTGTCCTTATTAATTTTACCATCGAGACCGATTTGTGCATCGATATTCGTGATTCTAGGAATACAAGGCGTTGCGGAAACTCACAAAATCGTTCAGGGAACAAAAGCCAAACAATAAGCAAGTTAATGATTAAAAGTGGAACGGTGACAATGAGTATACGGCGCGTTTGGTGTCGTTTCTTTTTCCTCGCCGATCGCTCAAAAATCGTCGCTGTTTTTTGCCAGTGACTTCTTTGATAACTTATATACACATACCCACACACACACACACACACACACACACACACACACACACACACACACACACACACACACACACACACACACACACACACACACACACACACACACACACACAAGCTATAAATGATAAACCTACACACATATACGTACGTACACGCACAGGACACGAATGACATATACTACACACTCCCTAAACATCTGTCGGACAAATACAAACATAGACACATGCGCTGACGCACTATATAGCTGCCGAGCACGAAAAATTACAATATTTAACACTGTTACATTATTATACATATACACATTATTTAATATACAAAAACAACGCGTGTTGCGTATACATTATTATAATATTATTGCGCATCTATTAAGTATTATTAGGTATACCCAAAAGAATATTTTCGATTTTCGACTAAAAAATCAAAAAATAAATTGAAATGGATTGAGCCCGCGTTGTAGTGTTATATAGAGAGGGAGGATTACCCGGGGTAGATGCGGAGCTTAGCCACATACAAGCTGCCTCCCCTTGCCGACGAAAATCAAACCTAGCTCAGTGGCACGTGAGATGAATATTTTTACACATTTAAAATACTGTAGATTAGCGTTTTGGTCCGAGTTTTCAGTGATTGCTCCTAAAAATTGATTAGCCCGCTAAAGATGTGAAATGGAACAGTTAAAATGACGTTATTGTGCTCGATATTGTTTCTAATCGTTATATTATACAGTCGAGTCGTGATGACTCGAAGTTAAAGAGGGATACAAATTCGCGATATCTAACTGATTAATATGGGAGTAGATTTTTCTAGGGGAATAAAATACAATTCTAGTAGTCAAGTTCTCGAGGTTCCAGTATTCGTATAACTGTATTGCTTAATAAAAACGTAGTCGTCGTGCAGTCACGGCATACTCACAAATCCGTAGCCCCTGCTCTTTCCGGACTGCCTGTCCGTGATGACGACTGCCTCTTCGATGTCGCCGTACACAGCGAAGTGGTCCCTCAGCGACTTGTCGGTGGTGTGGTACGGCAGTCCGCCGACGAACAACTTGGTCCACGTGGTGTCCTTTTGCTGGCCGCCACCGCCGCCGGTGCCGGGCACCGCAGTTAGGCTGGCCAGGCTACCGACCAGACCCTCGGCCGTACCCAACAGGCTAGTGTCCGGATTGGTCATTGCACCAGACATCAACATGACGAACGACGACTGTAGTTATTGTACGTAGGTCGTATTATAAGGAGCCGACGCGAAGTATTAACAACAATAATTATTATGTGACACGAGTAAGAAATAATATAATTGTGATATGATAAGACGTTCGTCAGTACGTATTAATAATGATTATCGGGACGAACGAAACGAGCAAAAATTGATCGGGGATGAAAAAAAATCGCGTAACGAGATAAAACTTTTCAAATAAAAATTAAAACAGAAAAATGTATTTTCTTAAAATAAAAACAAATCAAACAAACAAACAAACGAGCAGACAGCGATGATGACTAGCACCCGGACGACATGTTAGCGTGACAACGTGTGGTGCGGCGGCGCGCGTGTGCTCGAGTGAGTGACGAAAATAATAATAATATTATATAGCTTGAGCGACTGGCCGTGCAGCGGAGCGCGCGGTGCGTTGTGTATTATTATTATTATTATTATATTTGGACGAGACGGAGCGAATGAGCGGACCGCGGACCGTGTGTGCACCAGAAGGGATCCCCGTAACGTCACTGACTGCGCGCGCTGTCGCTGTCGCCGTCGTCGCCGCCGCCGTCGTCGTAGTCGTCGTCGTCGCCGTAGTGGTCGTTACACGTCCAACTACTCCGGCGGGGCCGTCTAAATTTAGTACGCGTACGAGGCCTCGTTCGGTTCCCCTCGGCGTGTGCAGCTGTTCCGGCGGCGTCGGGGCTCCTCCTGGCCACCGCCACCGTTTCCCTCCCACTGAGCCAACCACCGTCCCTCGCCCGACACCCCGCTACCGACCCGTCGCCCAACCGATACAGCCGCGCCGCGCCGTACAGCACGTACTATACACTTATATTGTTATTGTACGGCCGCCGCCGCCGCTGGGAACGCTCTGCTCGGCGGCGGCGGCGGCCGGGCGAAAACGGGAGTCCACCCCACCAGCCCCGTCCACCCGTCACCGTTAACCCGACCGGGAGAGCGGCCACGCGCGCGTGCCCACCCGACTACGTTGTGCGTTTTAGGCGCGCGCGCGCGCGCGCAACCCTCGCCACGACGACAAAGCGCACCGTATACCGCGGACAGACATCATCCCGTAAAACCCGAGACCCCAACGCTTGGCGGCCGTTTCCGCGCGCGCAAAGGCTTAGATTAATGTTGCGCGTGTAACCCCTTTCGACCGTGGTCGCGGTCATCGCGCGAGCGGCCGGTAAACGCACGCACACGCATATACTATACGTGCACAATAATACGACGCATATATATATTATAAACATTATATTATTATAATATAATTTGCACGCGTGCACACCCACCTTTCTCACCCGTACCTAACTTCGTACACCGTCGTTTCCGGTTGTCAGCTCACCTCTCTATAGCTGACCGCCAATAATATATTATATACGACTCATCGGTTTGATTGGACCGCAACAAATGCATTTATTTCTTCGATTTTATTTAAAATGTGTCTCGGCTATAATATTATATAATATTGCTTGTATTATTAGTCAATGATTTTTTATTTTTGTGTATATTTCATAATTTTAGCGAGTATTATATACGTGTGGTCTTAGATTTGTTAGCCTATATTTAGTTGGTTTTTAATGCATTTAAATCCACGTTCTATCTATCACTATAATAATTAGTAATTACAATATAGTCGTTGATCATTTCAAATGTAGTACATCTTAACGATTTGATGATGTTAAAAATAATAAAACAAAATGTGATTGAAATTTGATGAAGATGCCTATACGGTTAAACGATTCAATTCGAATCACTGCTTATCAATTTATCATGTTCATATAGCTGCATAATGTTTAATACTTAATTGAATGGAATACAATGTACCAGAAACTGCAGTATTTCAATAAAAATACTAAACCACGGTGTAGGTAAAGCAAGATAAACCAAGATTTTATTAGTACCTATATATTTGCACTAACTGTATAATATTAATAACCTAAGTACGTATTTTGTCTATTTATCGTTTTAATTCTTAGGTTATTGGTACCAGCCTCTTTTGGAAGCTCGCGGTTTCTTTCAATGGACATTTTGAGGCGGCTCGATGGTCTTGATTGTAACACGTAAGGGAGAGTGGTCGAATTTCCGTATAGTTATGAATTTTCCTGTACCTCATGAACTAGAGGGCTTTTAAGCATATTCTTAACAGATTTTATACTTTATAAAATTTAAAGTTGATAGTTGAAATACAGGTGAAAATTAAGTTTGCGTATTCCCCAGTCGAGCACTTTATTAATATTATAATATCTACTAATAAGAATATGATTACAATAAATTGTAATAGGTAATGTGGAATAATAAATGATAATCGCACGTAGATACACCTCTATCGTGAAAATATTGAAATTAAAATTATATTTTTATATTTATTAATATTCCGACTATCGCGCAGGAATTCTCGTGCTTAATAGCCATATTTTATTTTAATAAACTATGTAGTAATAACGTCCAGTCGCATATGTCACCACCGTTTTTGTTATTACCTATATTGTATAAACATCAACAAAACGTTTTCCGCGGATTTTCCGACTAAGCATCCACCTTACCGTCCTTACCCCGTCACACCATGTCACCATCTTGTGACTCAACTTGACGGTTCCAATTCTTATTGTTATTGTTGTAGTTGTTATTATTACGTTTCTATAATATGTACAATAGATCACCGACCAGCAACGATGACAATTATTATTATTATTATTTCACCGCGCTCACTTGTTTGCGAGCCAATGAAACAATTGAATCTCTTGAGCATTTGTCAACACGACTTTGATTAATATACATTTCAACGGGGTTGTTATATCTTAGATATTTTATTTGAAACAACTTTTTTACACACATATGTTTACAAACGTTTGGTATAAATTGTTAAAAAGATTGAAAAATTATGTTTTTTCTTAGAATTGTTTGAGTATCATAATTAGTAATTTTACACATAACATTTTTTAATTTTTTAATTAACAATTTTTATTATAATCTTTTTATAAAATACTTGAATACCATCATAACACATTACAATACTCTGTTTATAACATACAAAAGTACATGTAAGATAAAATATCAAACGTATCCAACATACAAAGTTATATATTGTAGGGTGTAAGTTAACATATATATGTATATTATATTATAATTTTGTATTTTTCTGTGAAAAATTAAAATTCGAAATAACCTAACCTAACCTTTTTCAGACATTATAACATTATTTTATTGTTTATGTGTATAGATTCCGATATAATATGTATTATGTAATAAATAATAAATAATATAATAAATACCTAACTAATACATCATAATATCACAATATAATATTATTTTAAGATTTAGCGTAGCACGTTGGTTCGAGTGAATATTGTTTACTACTAAACATTTTCTAGTCAGTAAATTTTATTTTTCACTTAAGATTATAATGTTTACTTTAAAATAATAATTATAAGGAATGTGAATAAATAATAATTTAATATACATCAATAAATCCTTCTATAGGGGAAAAAACAAAATATGAAAAATGCTGATTTTGGGTTTTTTTTATTTAAAGTATATTTATAAAGTATAAAAAAATTACCTCTGAGTTATGTATAAAAAAATGTATGTTTTATTAATTTACGTGTTTTATACACAAAATGTTCTTGAATTTGGCCCAGGGTACTTGAGAGGATTAAAATGTACGTTTTTAACCTACGTTTCTGATCCCGTTTGACTTTATACCGACGTTATACTCCTAATATTCGAAAGTAGATTTTAATAGAAAAAGTTGCCCCATTAAAATTCAACTGTTTTCACATAAACCACCCTTTTTTTCTCTTGTTAAGTTTTTTAGGTGTATACAAAATATATTCAAGGTGACCAAGTACACTCGCCCCATTTTTTCTTTTAATAATCATTTTATTCAAATTCTGATTTTTGGAATTTAAAGACCTGTACTTAAAACTTAAAGACCATATTTTTAAATTCATGAACTTTTTATTACTTAATGAGTGTTATGTGGTGATACAAACTTCTATTTTTCAAAATAATAATCCCATTTTTTTTTTTTTTTTTTTTTTTAAATATCAATTATTCGTTGGATATTCTTTTGAAAATGTTGATGTACCTATCTAAATCTAATAGCAAATTTTACTAGTAATTTCTCAGTTGTTAAAATATTTATACTACTTTTGATGACCCTTAAAAATAGCTTAATTAAATTATAAAATATATGTAATTTTAGATCTAGTAGGTATTTATTATATATTTGGATCATTCTAAAAAATTAAGATTATTGATAGATTTATAATAATTTTACAATTTCAAAATCGTCAAAGTACCCATATCCTTCCTCACCTATTATCATGGAACTATCACCCTAAGTATACACAATTTAATAACTGAATAACTATTAATTTGTATTTTGATTCTGATAAGTAAAAAAAACATCTGTCAAATAATTTACAGTATCAATAATAATTGAGATACTTATTTTAAAACCAGAAATATGCATCTTGGACACTCCTTAAGTAGTACAAAAATTTCAAAAATTTTAAAATATGAAATTTTAGTACTTAAGTAGTTATGTCCTATATTATTAAAAAATTCCAAAATAAGATTTTGAATAACTTCATTGTTAAAGTTAAAAGGGGATCATGCTTGGCGAAGCACACTGTACCTAAATACTGTAATATAGATGTTATGTGGTTGACTTAAAGTAATATCAACCAACTCGCATTAAGTTGGCTTAAAATTATTTCGTTATAATGCAGTTTTTGTAAGAATTATTTTAATATAAGAATTACTAAATAATCATTTCAGTATTTAAAAAGCTATGACACATTTAAAAAGTATTTAAATTTTATTGATGTATGTGGTTTATTTCATATATTTAATTCAGTCCAAGTTCAGTGCTCGAACATTTGGCAACTATAACACTTTTATGCATAAAGTGTGGTATTAAAAAACACAAATAGTATACGCACCAATACACAATGGTCTTCACAGCTTACAGATGTAGTACATTGCTTATATGAAATAAACAACTTTATGTATAATGACGTTAAATATATACAATATACTCTTTAGCGAGATTTGTACATGAACTGCTCTTGAAACTAAAAATCTGTAGTCCAGATTTCGCGTAGACAGGCGGTCACCCTTCAATTTAAACTGCCCGTGTTTACTTTTGGAACTATTTAATAGCTACAAAATAGGACGATCCAATGCTTTAAGAACTCTCGAGAACTCTTGCCAGATCAAACAAGCTTTGATTAATTAATGCCAGTCAATATGCAAGGGAGATAATTTAATAGTGATACATTAAGGCATAGGACTGCAGGTAATAATAGTATATGGTAGACGGCTTAATTATTTCAATTAGGTGTATAATCTACTTAATACTTAAATCAATTATTACAATATTATTACAATATAACTTGGTGTAATTATGTACTGCGTTAACGTCTCGCTATTTTCTCATTGATTGAATTACTCAAAAAATGCAAAACCAACAACAAAACCAAAATAAGTATAATTTTTTTTTATTATTCAACTAATTTTGACGGTTAGGCGAATATACGAAAATCTCTACATTTATACAGAAAAATTTTGGTATTAAAAATCCTAGTTAAATAAATATAAGAAATTAAAATAGTTTAATTATTGTTCACTGTAATTACTTTTTAATATAATAATACCGATTAGATGAAAGATGAATTATGGTATTGTACGCTTTAAACTTGTTTACAGAAACAAATTACCAAAGTGATGAATAAATTGCAGTATTACCATTGGGTTGTGATAGACGTATTATAGTAATAAAAGTATATGCGTGACCGGACAAAACGAATGAGCAGCCCTTTCGTATAAAATATTACGTTCTATGGGTAAACATTTAAAATTGCGTAGAGATCGAGCAACACCCGCTTGTGTACACATTCTAAGATAAATAAATTACGATCATTTCGCAGAGAATGTTTCCTAAAAGCGCTACTCGGTTTTCTTGATTTGACCACTCTCATATTTTCTTTGCAACTACTTAAACACAAATGTTTACAAAACTCTTCGACATTTTTCTTGATATAAATAAATGGATTGCATTATTTATATAGCCTCTTATTTCTATACACAAATTAAAATGAAACGTAATTTTAGTCACACACAGGCTGCTGTATAGGTACAGACAAAAAAAATGTAGATTCTTGCAAATAATTATGATTTTGAGGTAGCTGGGTAATTAGTATATAATTAATGCGTGGTGATTATTTTAAAGGCAAAAACTCTTAAAAGTTTTTACATTTGGAAAATATAATTTTTAGAAAAAAAATTATTACATAAAAATAAATACAAAAAATAAAAGACAGCATTTTTACTTTATTAAATAACAGCATAGGTTTTTTATTTCATATTTAATGAAACAAAATATTTTTCTGAGAATTCTGTGTATCAATGTTTAATGTTCATATATAAAGTAATTATAATTTTGAATATGTAATATTAAGTAATTAATTTTAACTTATAAGTATATATTTTAAGTATAAATATGAGTGGTTAGTGAATTAATACTATTTGCTAGGTATTATGCTGATCTACTTCGATCAGTTTATTAAATTGAAGTACTAAGTTATAATTGATTGTTAACCAACTATTTATCTAAAATTCATTATTTAGATATTTAATTATTGAATTAAAAAAAAAAATTCTGCTTCAGAATATAAGGAATAAAAACATTTAATTATCATACAAAAAAGTAAAAAACTTGAAAACGATAACAATAAATAAATAAATAATTATTTTTATTTTCACAAATTTTATTTTGTTCCTTATGACCTAGTTAACTAAAACAATATATTACCCAAAACGTTTGAATAATTGAGGTAGTTAGAGTTTACCTTTCAAATTATCACCCTATCACCGCTCATTAAATTAAATTTTGTGGAGATATAAATAAATGTGTTCATTGTTTTTTTTTAATGATCGAAATGACTCAATAGTGCAACAAAATATTGACCTATTGGTTATATTATTTGTAAATGAAATCGAGCTATAATAATCGTATTTAGTTTCTATAAAAAATGAATGAACATACATTTTTAAACATGATGTATGTCATCATTATCTCCCTACAAGTCTATATAGACACGGATCACGGATGGTTATTAACTGTGTTTTGTTCGTCATTTTTATAATGTTCCCATAAAAAATATTTCTGAAATGATTTTAAAATGTGATACATTTGTTGTAGGTACACTACACATAATATAGGTACCCACAAACAAATAGATAACCTATGGGATTTGGCATTGGATTTTTTCCCGTCCTTTGAAATTACAATAATGCATACACAACAGCTGGTTGAAAACAGCTTTAACCTATAATTATACTGTAATTATTACGATTTGTACACGTTCAACGTGTACGTATATAAAAAATACACATACGCACACATATATAATATCATATATTTAAATTAAAATAAAAAAAAATTAATGTGTATTATCCAACAAAGTTGCATACAATAAAAAAAATGAAAAATATCAACAATTATTGGAACAAAATATTTTGTTACAATTCAAGCGAATTTTAATATTTTTCATTAGTGATAGAATATTGCACGTAAAATATTTTGAATGGTTTGATGTCTATATATGACGATACATCATCAGAACACGTGTAATTTGAATGGTAGACAATAGCTTGTGATCTACTGCAGTGGGCACAAAAAGGTCACATATTGCGTGCATCGACCAAGTTAGTTTAGACGATACATATTAGCTTTCATGTACCTATATTTGAAATTATTTTATCACTATACACAACGCATAGGCGTTTGAGGTCATTTCAAATAGGTAAGTACAGTATTTAAAAAATAAAAAAAAACAAAATACTTACTATATTGTTGTGTAATCATTATTACCAGTATACATAAAAAAATCCATACAGCACGTCGTTTAAATGTCTGCAAAGGTTTTAAATTAAAATTGATTGAATTGAAATATATATTGATAATACGCATTATCTGGAGTACCTATATTTAATTTATTTTTAAAACGAATTTATTTGATTTTTCTAATTTAGTCCATTAGTGCTATGAAACATTCTAAAAAAGAATAATATATTGGTTTACCAGTTACAGTTTAGTATAATAGGATACCTATCAGAAGTTCGATCTACATTGAAAAAAGAACGTTATAGTTGTCAAAATTTCAAGGGTCTAAAACGGTTACAACTAATGAATATTTCTGGCCATTACACATTTTATGACAAAATTGGATGTTATGTTATGTTTAAACATATAAATCATAAATAATAATATTCAGAAAACTGGTTCTAAATCATATGTATTGTGCGGGGTTGATTGACCCGATGAAACGGCGATGTTTGAAAAACCGAAAAACTTGTTTTGTATACATTCGAATCCCCCTATATGACACTCATTGTTTGTTTTGCTGTCTATATTATGTATATGAATAGATTAGATCGAAACACGCATAATGCACACTATGCGCGTGTTTTAAAAAAAAGGGAAAATTATTGGTTGGTATAGGTAGGTAGGTACCTACATAATATATGTAGACGTACACAATATTTCAGGATCGAAGTATAATATGTTGGATATTAAATAGGTTAGCCGTTAGATTATTGACGTACATAATAATATATATTGTAATACCATACTTGACATTGTTATCATTTAGTCGGATATTTGTGTACAGTTCTTTTTGTATAAAATATAATAATAATATGAATACACATTGATACCTGTGTACGTAAATTATCTTGAATCTAAACATTTATAGGAAACGTTACTGCAGGCTGTTTCATACTTTCATCTTATCATCAGACAAATTATAATATCACGGCGATAGTTAACATGATTAATAATATTTAAGTCGTCGTCGTTTTAATAATGTCGATGTATACGACGTATGCCACCTATACCTATTCAGTTGAAATTGTTATGTTATTCTGTAATGAAATATTGTTCTGTATTTCTGTCAATACTCAATAAAGGTGCTTTTGAAGATTTCAGATTTCAAATTATATTTAGACTATGTGCGTGGGTGCGTTTATATAGGTTCATGCACCTACTTATCATAATATAATAAAGTGAATAATATCGGAATATATTACATGATCTGCTGCAATAAAGTCTTGCTACAGGTTTGGACATCAAAGGCGTAGTAATACGAGAAAATTACCTGCGATTATTTTACTTAGAAGTCATATTGGATTTCAGAATTTTACCACAATAAACCAACATTTAATAAAACCGCAAACTACAAACTACGACTACACGGCGCAACTTAATTAACTTTCTAGAATTTATAAGAAGCGGCTAAAACAATAAAAACCTGACATCATGTCAATATCATAATGTTATAACGATTGGATCTATGTAATGAAAAAGCCTATATATTGTAAATATAACCCTTGTGCTAGGGCTCTAGTTACGAGGAGGGTTTAGGGGGTTCAACCCTCCCTTTCTTTTAACCAAGTAGAAAATGTAAAAATGTTTAGTATATTCTAAAATTTAAAATGTTTATTTTTTAACTGAATAAATACTAATTTAATAGTAGAGTGCCCAAGGCGTATTGATAATGTCTGTGGTGCATTGTGATAATTGATAAGAGCTTAAATAATAAAACAAAATAGAAACAAATTAATTCCAATCATTGAATACATTTTACTATGTGGTTACCAGGAAATTCCTTTAAGAAGCAGTACAAAAGAGGTAGGACCCTCCCTATAGAAGATTCCTACTTACGGTCCTGGTAGGTACATCACTCACGCACCACACAATATTTATATCTTAATACGTAGATACCTATACATATAGCTGGTACACGTTGTGTAGGTATCCACTAAAAGTATACGGTGTGTGTACCGAGTACTCATATTATATTATAATAAACATTTATTCTGTGCACATTTTGTTACATTAAAGGGGAAGACAATCATAAATCGTGTTCAAGTACACATTGTCACTAATAAATATACATTTTTTTTGTTTTATTCTATCTTAATTAAGGACGGTGTACTCAGATAAGAGAGTCCTCGACGCAATTAAAGCAAATATTATAAGACAAACAGTATGCCATACTATTACGGTAGGTAGGTTTTATATGAAATATTGTAACGTAAGTACTATTATAATATGTGCGTGTAATTATATAGTGTGGAACTGTGGCGTATATATCATAATCATTAACCATATACGACATTATATATTATAAAGTGTAGCATTAAGCTATATATGAAGGAACTGAGATTTCTCCATGAAGAAGAAACGAGTATTATAGTGCATAGGATAAAAACGAATCAGTGTTCATTGTGTCGCAAACAGTTTTATTAAGAATACTGTTACAAAAAATGTTTAACATATTTCTAAGGACATTTTTTGTTAAGTGATTGCGGGTCACATGGACAATTTAATTACATTTCTATGGGGTCCGTAAAATATTATTTAATTCTTAAGGATGAATCGATTATTTACTACTAAATTCTCTAAACATAGTCATCTATATGACTATATGATTATAAATAATTATTAATCGTTTTCGAATATTAACGACAATTAGGAATAATTTATAAAGTCAAACCAATAGAAAAATACATTTTCACAAATTGGTATAATATGCAGTAAGTATATTTAATGTTTATAATATATAAAATAAAATAATGAAATATTTATACACCAACTCTAAATAGTTCGTAAAAAAAAACTTTCGAATATGTCTGGTTTTAATATAAGCTAACTTACAAAATGTAAAATATCAAATTTGATGATTAAAAAATTGTTTTAAGTATACAAATATTATAGTTTGTAAATATTATAAATATACGAGTATAATAGATTGTTATTTATTGTTATATACGGCCATACAGGTATTATGTCGTGTTTTTAGTTTGAGTGTATCTATCGTCATCGTTCATCTACTTACTGATAAATGATAATATTTAATATTTTTTAATGTTTAGTTTTTAAATTGGATCGACGCATGTTAAACATTTGATCGAAAGAATATAATTAATTGTTCTATATTCACTCTCGTGGACCCAACTTGGTATCAAATCAGAAAATAATTTACACTTTTTGATTTGTCGAATTTATATAGAAAAATATATATGGGTACCAATACACTGCACGCGTATATATATTGTAAAAATAATATGGGTGTGCAATGCGTAGCACCTACACGAAAAAAAGAGACAAATAGGTATCTAATAATATTATAATAATGGCGCACGTGCTGTGACGAATGCGTCCGGCGGTGTTGATGATGACAAAATATATTCTTTTTTTTAGAATGTCAAAAATTATTTTATTTTATGATATTGTATACATATAGTATAATGTATATGTATCACGGAATAATAATGAGCAAAAAATAAAACGCTTGAATCATAATTGATTGTATATTATTATACCTATGTGTACAAGTGTATATGGCGTATTTTGTATTATAATATGTATACTGTTGTACGTCCTCACTCCTTTCTTTTAGCTTTACAAGTATACTCTCAATAGGTAAGACGTATTTGTTACATGAGAAGAAAAATTCGAAGAAAACAATTATTTTGTTCGCATACATATTTTTGACTCAAAATCACGGACGCGCAAAATTTAAAAAAACACGCTGCTCAAAAATGATGAGCTTTCATACGAATTAGAAATATTTTAAAACCTGTGACCACCATATAGGCTAATAATATTGTTCACGCCACGCGGGGTCGTGTTGTTCCCCGGGTAATATTATCAAATATAGTTTCTTTTATTAAATATATGTATGTTATTTGTATACGGGGCCGTTGGGGCCAAAATACGATTGCATAATAGCATGAGATTCGGAATCCAGTCGGTCGGCACTCTGACTGTCGATCGTCGCGAATAAACGCTGCAACGGCGGGCACGTTTGACGTCGGGAGGCGTACATGAGCTACCAACCTCCCGCCGACTGTACCGGCCGGATCTATGTATTATGTAGAGCGCGGGTCAGACTGGTCCACAGAGCACCGGTCGCAATATGGTACACGATAGCTACAAACTTGCCCAATCGAACTATTCTTGGTGACCCGTGTGCATTCTGCGAAGAGTATATTTTATGTATAATGTCATAAATGCTCATTCCACTGGTAACAGTATGAGGGCTCACGGTGAGCAAAGACGAAAAGCGTTCGGCAACCCGCGCGCTCTAAAGGAGCCCGGGTCTGCACGCCGGCTACGGTGCCACGACATGCAAAACGGCCGGTCCCGTGTTCTGTAACGGAACGGACGCGCCAGAGCGCCTTAGCGAATCACAGGCCGGCGTTTGCATATCTTCAAGCGCTTTAACAAATCACAAGATCACGGTAGGCGTGGCTACGACAGCAACAACCAGCCACAGACCACCATTTAGGCAACTACAGCAACAACGCCGTTATACACACAACGGCATTATAATCGGACTGCTGTGGGCGTGGTTTCGAAGGTGGCAACAACCAATGCATTGGCCAGCGCCGTCACGTGACCGTACGCAATAACCAACCACAGACAATCATGGGCGGTTCATGTTAGTACACAGCGCCGCAGCAGGCGAGACCAAGATTATAAAAGGGACTGCGGAGCACAAAATCAGTCAGTAGTCAGTCCTACCTCACCGTAGCAAGACCTACCCAGGCAGACTTGCGCGGTTCGGGACCTTCTGACACGACACATCTACGCCGTAGCAAGACCCACCACGGGCAGACTTGCGCGATATAGAACACTCACACGGTACAGATACTCCGTAACAACCTCTAAACAACTGAACCAGCATCAATACAGTCCACTCAAACAATTCCTGTACGGAACAAATATTTACAGTTATAACCTTGCCGTCGATACTCAATTAAAACAAATAAATACAATGTTCAATAAGCAATATTGCCAATACTATAATACGCATCGTATTATTTATAAAATCAATTAAGGTGCGATACAGTATAAATCGACATATTCATGATATGATACACACACGATAATATGGCGCGGTAATATTGAAGTCATAATGCGTTATGATATATTCTGAAAACATAAAAAAAAAAAAATGTATTTTAACGTAATATCCTTCAATAAATTTGAACTAGTTTCTACTTGTAAGGAGATGGAAGGGGTGGGGTAAAAATATCGGAAAAACAGGAGTATTTACAACTAAACCAGTGTTCGACAAAACCAATTTAACCGTATATATTAGAAATATTTATAAAGTATATTATAAATTAACATTTTTTATACTTGATATCATTTTTCCAAATACTTAGACGGTTTTGTGCTTTTTATAGAATTTTAACTTGTCTACGTTTATTTCGATTTTTGTATGTTAAAATTTTTATTTGTAATTAAAAATATATGTATGTAAATTTCGTCATGCAATATTCCTTATGAGTCGTCCTTAAAGCAAAAAAAAATATCAAAAATATACATAGATATCTAATATATATATAAGTACTATTTCGTGTTTATAAACGTTTAAAGTTAAAAATGTGTAAATTATATATAGTAGTTAAAACGTATACAATTTTAATATCTAAGGTTTGAGAATTTAATTTGAGATTCCTCGTATATGTTTTTTCTATGATTAAAAAAAATTAAGTTTAGCATAAATCCACTTGAAGTTTTATGATCGTTTGAAGTTTAAATATGCGTATGAAGGTATAGGATTTCAGTGTCTATAGTGTTTTTGCCATGATACGTGACGAATTAACGTGGTATGTCCTTTTGATAATGACTGAATATTACTTGCGTTCCTAAAAAATATAAATTATAAAAGGAAGTAAATTCAATAGCTGATTCTCGTCAAAAGTCGATAATCTTACGTTATGGGCGTAATTATTTTTTTGAACTTAACCAGTAATATATCATGTTTTCATGACAATTTTATTAAAATTATTATTATGCTTAATTGATGCAAAAGTACATGTTCAAATTTAAACTTTAACCATGTTTAAGCAACTAAATTTGTATGCGACTGTTATGCATGTGCTGAGAATTGGCATAATAATTTTTATGGTAATTTTACTTTGTATAGTTAGGTATTATGACTATTTGTTATTTGGTTTTTGTGAAATTCTAAAGAAAGTAGGAAATATAAAATATAATTATTAATTCTGCTTGTTAAATAATTATTATATCGATAGCTATGGACAGAACTAGGATATATATATATCAAATGTGCAGTGGCTTGTCACGACGAGGCGACTTACATATTATTATGACCTTTTTTTATTCGGAAGCAACTTAGGTACCTACCTACTGATTACGATTTCGGATGCAAATATTACGCCCTGCTGATTATGTATATAATATTCATAAAATGGTGACTCGAATTTTTGCCGAATATTATCGCATTACAATCCCGTGTCCCTAGCCACCGTAGATACTATGGGTAGGTCCCTAAGTATACTTCGGTTTTGAAAGAATATTTCTAAAAGGTAAATGATGTGGAATAGAATGTATATATACATACATACATACTGCAGATATATCGGCGTACCGACGATGTCGTAAAAATCAATGTTTATACAATATGCTATATGGTTCGGTTTATTTTTTCGTTCTTCCCGCGAAATAAATTCAATTCCACAAATGTCAGTGTATTTACGTTTCGTGTCCATTAAATTCCCAAGCACACACTCGGTATATACACGAGCTCCAGCCGTACACAAATCACACGGCCAACATTTTCGCAAAATATATTACATAGTACTGTATAATATACATACATTCACGTTTAACACTATTACACACACATGGAGTAAATAAATTATTTGATTTTTTTTTTGCCCTAATATATATTATTATGTGATGCTTTTAAATATATTCAATTACTTCGTGTGTACGCGATCTTATTGCACATGATTTAATATATTACGTATATTACTGTTGTTTAGATTAATCACTTAAATTACGCGTTGAGTGCAGCATTGTTTTGTCGGAATATATTATTCATTACACGACAACACACACAAAACGACGTTTTTCATTTGATTGGTTTGCACAATGTTTTTAACCGATGAATAACAATATTATCTAATATTGATAATAATAATATGATGCCAAATTTATACTATTATATTAATTTATACATCGATATTTATATCGCGCTCTTGTTTCAGCGACATAACTATTTTTATTCTATTGCCCTACCTGGATTTGTGTACGTAAGGGTGTGCTGAACATTTATAAATAAAGATACAATGACGAAAAAAATATTTCAGTAATGTGGCAGAAATTTTCCGCGAACACCTCTCATCAACTTTAAACCAAACTATACTCATTACTTAGCCTCATCAAAGTTGACGAAATAAATACATCTCTTGACTCTTCTTTGCCTAATGACAATGCCACCTAAACATATATCTCCTCATGAAGTTAACCTAATTAATAAACCACAGAAACACAAATCTCTCGACTACGACTTAATCGCATCCGAAGTTGCAGTTGATCTCCTAAAAAAGGCTTAACTGTTCCTAATTTTATATACGATTCTATGATAAGGCTCACTTATTCTAACCTTTACTCTGAAAATGTTCAATAATAATAATGATTCATAAGCCAGGCAAACCAACAGAAATGCCTCAATCGTACAGACTAAACAGCATCTTACCCTATTTTTCGAAAATTTTTGAAAAACTGATTCTTAAATATCTCCTACCAATCATAGAAAAATCTTCCCAATACTCAATTCAGACACAATCATTCCACAATACATCAGATCCTTTTTCTTGAAGTAAAGCTTATATTCACGGGACATTGAACAGGCATTTTATCGAGTTTGGTACCAAGGGCTTCTCTACAAAATTAAAGCAATCCCCTCTACTTATATCTACTTATAAAATCATATCTTAGTGATCACCACTTCTCTGTGCGCTCAGGAAAAACTTTTTCAAATATTTCTAAAATAGGTTAGTATCTCGCAAATTGTAGTTGTTTCACCACTCCTTTTTAACTCTACACACCTCTACCATACTCTAAAAACGTCAAATATCTTGGACTAACCCTAGACCGCCGATTCTCATTGGGTCCTCATATACGCTCCAAACGTTTAACGCTCAATGGTCGTAGCCGCCAAGCTCCTTATACACAAAATGCTACTCAAATCAATATGGGTCTATGATATACAGCTCTGGGAATCTGCAAAACCTACTAATATCAATAGAATACAAACCTATCAATCCAAAACTCTAAGACAAATCACTAAAACGCCATATTACGTTTCAAATCACACACTCCATTACGACCTCTCCATACTACCTTTTGTTGCAGACGTAGCTAAAACACGCTACAATAAATTCCATAACCGCCTTTTAAACCACAGAAACTCACTCATGCACGATATCTCTTCCTTGATTATCCCTGGAAATTCTCCTAAACGGCTCAAGCGCAAATAGTGTAGAACCTACTGGCAAACTATTAAACTAATATTCGATTTTAATACTCATGTTTTTTTTTATCGTAGTACCTCCACGGGGAAGATTCTACACTGTGTTTAATCTGTCATCTTTATATATTAGTTTATTATTTATTTTTTTTTTTTACCAGCTATTACTTCCTCAGTTGTTCTTATTGTTATTATTTTTTGTAACAGATTGAATACAACATTAAAAAAAAAATGAGTAAAGTTACCTACGTTATGTTTTTAACTTTACTTATTTTTTCATACGCACACACACACACGCATTTTTATATAATACCTATATATATAAATATATTGTATAGGTTGTACATGGTATTTGACAATTTTTATACTAAAATTAGTTTAAATGCCATACCTACCGGATGGCGGATACGCACCGTGATGTATTCACGGATGTCAGCTTTTTTAAAAATTATCCAAACAGTTTTCCATAGTCCACGATGATTAATGGCCATATTTCTCGAGAGTTTTTTTTTGTCACTCAGGATTTAGTGACGGATAAAGCGATAATATAAAATTGTACCTGCTCTTGAGCGAAATAAGTAAAAACAAATAAAAATAAATATTAAAGTATAAAACAATATCGATTTATGCACGCGGATATTTTTTTTTATCTGATGGTTTTAATTTCGGACACGCGGCTCGTAAACAAATATTTGTCTATAAAACCGAATGGAATTTAAAGAAATATTAATATTATATTATACGACGCCCGGACATGGGCTCAGAGTGTGTATATATGCATAACGTTTATACATAACGTTTATACATAACATTATATATGTATTATGTGTATGCATTATTCGCTCGCGGATATTATGATACACAGGTACACTCGGTACGTTCGTTATGTGTTATATGAAACATTTCCTCGGTGCATTTCAGTTATAAAACGTATACCGTACCTATAGTCGTAAATATGCCCTTTTGTTTTACGCCGTGGTGGATGGTGTTTTGTTGTTTTTTCTAGACGTATAAACAAACAAAAAAAGAAAAAACTCGTACAATATACGCCCATCATATTATATAGGTTTAGGGTTTTCGTTTTACGAATTGAAATACGTCTATAAAAATCTCGCCGTTTTCGTTTTGTTTATCGCCCGTATAATATTATATACTGTACGATCTCCACGCATTCACGATCATTCCTAATTTTTTTTCTTTTTTTAACCATATATAGGTAGATGATATCATATAGTACCTACACGGGTACATCATTATTATACAATATAAAAATAGGCAAAAGTGTAACATTATAAAGTATATTACGTATTTATGGTATACCTTATACCGCGAATGTCTCGCTGACTCGCTTTACATGTATATATATATATATATACTAATAACCACCTGAACCACCCCTACTTATAACACACACAATATAATATACATATTTATACATACGGTGGCGTATGATTCGAATGTCGAATACGTATACGAACCACTGCTGCACAGAATTTTGTCGAATCAATATCCGCGTAGCCGAGTTAAATTCCGTTGGCTGCCGATATAATTGGGCTGTCAAATATTATTCAAAGCGACTTGATGTGTATAACAAACAAAGGTGCGCGAGTATTAGCGTAGGCCATTCGTATTCCACCAGTCTTCCGTCTATATGGTATAGCAACAGTGTTTCGCGTCGAATTATAATAATGATGTATATATTCGATGTTTCGGCGATATTCCAAAGGCCCGCGATATGCATATATAATATTATTATATACAGAAAGCCTGTAGGATTTCTGTAGGCTTTCTGTGTATATATAATAGCGCTATTATAGGGGAATAGCTACAATACTCGTGGCGAGTTTGGATCAAATCCAAAAGACGAAACAATCGTTTATTATAACACTTGTACAATGTGTATAATATATTATGAAAAACGATTTGGACACCGCAAGCGCGGTCGTATTAAATAATATTACCGAAATTAGGTATCTGGTATAATATATATATATGTTTATCATAAAGATATGAGCGTCTGTATATCATACACTTTTATACTTACTTTTTACAATGTACTATATTTAATAAGTAATATTAAACGTATCAGTGTTGGGCAAAATATTTCTTTGATTAACCAATTGATTTAAGCCTTAAAAAGATTAAATTTATAGTATACAAAGTGTAACAGGTTTATTTGACTAATGGTGGTTGTGTGCGTCACGTGGTCATGTAAAATAACGATAACATTTAGGTATATATTTATTATTGATTATCTACCTTTTAATAAAAACAAAACACTGATTAGCCAGACACAATTTTAACAAACTTTGAAAATTGTTTAAAAATAAATTATGTAATCAAATTAAAAGTTTTAAACGATAATGCTGTTTTTAAATACTTGTTTATAAAATACCTGTCTTTTGGATTATAAGAAAAAAATTTAATACAAAGTTTAAATTATTTAAAATTAGTTAAAAAAAAAAAAAATTAAATTATAGCATATAAAAGTTATAGCGCAGAACTCTAGAAATCATTCAGAAAAAAAAAATAAAAAAAGGTTATAGCATTAGTCAAATAGACCTGTTGGCTGTTACACCATGTATTGTTAAAAATTGATAAATTTTAATAAATGCACATTCATTGAATTTGTCAGTACTAAAGAATTATTATGATTTATTTCTGATGTAAATATTGTATAAAAATAGTTTAGCCGGATTCAAACATGGTATGATATTCAGATGCAAATATAATTTTAGATAGGTTTATATAGGTAGTATTCAAACGATCACACATATTAAAACGATGTGCATTGTTACTTGTTACTACGCCATATCTCTATAAGTTCTAGTCTATTTGATGAAGTTATCGTTATTTTAATGGAAAAACACATTTTTTAGTTTTTTAGTTTATTTTTGTGTTTTTGAGAATAAAAAATGTTTTTAAATTAGTTGAAGTAGTAGGTACTTGTAACTTATAACTCATAAGTATACTTAAAGAAAAACACAAACATTTATTACCACTCTGTGTATATATTATATATTATATAGGGCAACGCGAGAAGTTTATATAAATCTTTTGCATTAATAATAGTTAGGTATAGTCGTTTATTCTTTTTTTTTCGTATATGATATATTGAAAAAATAAAATAAAACGAACTAGATAAAGCCCAGTGTAGATATACCAAAGAAGTATAGGTAAAGGCATTAAATAAATGATAAATACGTTCCAAAAGAATTTTGTGTGGACTTATGGCAATGATTTATTGACAAATTAGTTACACAAAAAAAATGTCTTAATACGAGTAAGAATATATCGTTAATCGTTATATAGGTATTAGATTAATTATGCATACAATAAAATATTTATTATCGGATACAGTAAATTATTATTCGTTTAAGTACGCAACACAAAGATTCTTACAATTTATTATCTTAGTGTATCACACATGTATTGTAAAACTGCAGACTAAAAACACCAGTTGACGCTAAAATAGGTCAAACATTATTGAGAATCAAAGAAAATAATATTTTCGGTTGTAATTCTGGCAGTTTTTTTTTTTTTTTGTATTTTGATAATAACGGTTAAATATTAAGTTTAGCTACATTCAATTTAAATAATAAATTAATTTTAGATTTATATATTTTTCAGTAACCTTATAATAATATTAATATACTTATATATATACACAGCTTCACCCACGATTTGATTTAGTAACGAAAATATTGTTTTCTTTGACTTTTATTGCAGATGTTTTAATTTTATACTAATTTATGATTGAACTGCTTAAACGCTTAACTCTTCAGAGGACATAACACTTGTATTTTTCCCAAGTAGTTAAATTATTTATTTTTTAAATACATAATATATCACCTAAACTATTTAAAACTAAGAAAATTAGAAGTAAAAGATCTGCACTGGCAAACAAGCTTTCATAATTTATAATGATATCAAAATGAGTAAATAAAATCAAATACTATTAAATAATAAATTATTTATGTATTATTATACTATGCATAAGTGATAGGGGGCTACAGGTACTATATCTGAAAATTGTATCTCTGAAAATTATAGCATCCAAAAAAATATTTCAATTTTATTTTATTCAAAAATGTATAAATACGAAAATAATAACCTTGAAAATATATTGGTCAAACATATTTTATCCGATTTGTGATGCATATCACTAATTTTGATAAATTTGTTATAAATAAATAAATATCAGTCTTGTAAAGTAGTAGAGAAAATATGTTGTTTCATATCCAGAGAAAAAATAAAATATACTTTTTAAAAGATATAAATATTATCATCAATATCATCAATTTTAAGTGTCTTGTCAATGGCTTCGTATATCTTATAAATTATAAGTTATAATTGGTTGAATATCAAAAATAAAGTATTTATTAGTATAATATAATACATCCATTAATTATTAGTTATTATGATAAAATTTAAAAATAATTAAATAACACTAATTCACTGATATACAACATAATCGTATATTTTGTGTCTAATAAATAATTCGAAGTTATTTTGATAATAATGTTTTAAATCTTTATCAAGTTTTTTTAGCCCTTACTTATAAGATCAAAACTTCGAGGGACTTTTTATTTTTAAGGCATTGTTTTTTTAATTATTATTATCTATACTAAAATATAAGTATTCTTCACATGGATACAAAGTACTTTTCACGTTCAGAATACATCTTTGAAAGTTTGAATGATTCATCTCGAACGTAATCACATACAACGGAACAAAGAACGGCTATTTGAAATTCAAATATTTTACAAGTCTGAAAATATAGGTACCTAACAAACTTCATAGGTATCTATTTGTGTCTTTTTTTTAGGTCGATGGGTGTATATATATCTGTATAGATGATATATATATATATAATAAATATATATTGTTACACCATGTATGAAAATTAATTTATACTTTGCGTTTTCTTTAAAAACATTAAAATGTTATTGCAATAATAAATCGAACGCTTGACATGCGTTGCTGTATACTTGAATATTTAAAACCATGTACATAATATTAAAGTGTTGAAAAAATCATGTCCACGATGTTTGGATTTTTTTAATGTGGGGAGCTATGGAAACTGAGATATTTTATCATCGTATAAAAAAAGTACAAATATTGTGAGACACAGTTTGTTGCATATATATATATTACAACCACAAAGTTAAAAATACCATTAAAATAGATTTAGCGTATACAAATTATTGTACTAACCAAACGCATAAATCAAATTATAAAATGTTGTGCTATATAGCATATGAAATATAGTTTCAAAACGCTCTTAATTAACTGTTATATTATATTGTTATAGCAGCGCGGTAATAAACGTATAAATTTAAGTCATTGTAATTGGAGTAAAACCAATACGATACATTTGAAACTCTGGCAATATATTTTATCTATAATATAAATTATCGTATAATTTTGAATAGTATAAATTAAAATAATTTTTAAATATTATAGCTATTACGATGCCATCTAAACTATATTCATACTTAATAAATATTACTAAATTTAAGATTTATTCTGTATTGTTATTATATTTTATACTTATTAATTAGTAAATATAAACTTAAATCAATTCTAGAATGTCCAATGATAAAGTGGTGCTGCGTTTTTGTATGCAATCAAACAGTAAACTACTATACAAGCTGATTCAATGAGCATACTTGTCCTCATTATTTCCTTTAATAATTTATTTATTAAAATTATGATTTTAGTATTTTGAGTATACTTAAAGACTGTTTTTTCAAATACTTGAATTTATTTGTACAGTTATCAAATGAGATCGTGTGACAGTACCAACTTGTTTTCAAATGAGAACAGCTGGGTGTTATTCTTATTTTTAACTGTAAATTATTTAGTGGGTAATTATTTTGAAAGTATCGATGAATCTAATTCAAAATTTAAACAAGTAGGTAGTTTCTTAGTTATTAAAATTTTCATACTAAGGGTAATACATTCCATAAAATTGTTTACAAAAATATAAACTTGTAACAGGAGATATAGTATTTATTATACTTGGACTATTTACAGATTATTTATGTTGATGGATTAATATTAATTACTACAATTTTCAAACTGCCAAAGCCAAAATATCTTTAAAACCTATAATCATTACCTAACCTATTATCCTCAGTTCACAAATTTAATCAAATTATAAATAATCGAAATTAATTTTGATGCTTATACAGTGGTATGGCAACATTTTCAGAAAAGTTATCCACTAAATAGCTTTAGCTTACAGTGGAAGGGGAGGGAATGTTTCAATTGAAATACAGAAGTTTGTATCTTTAAAGGACATTGAATTTAAGGATATGTAGGTAGTAAAAAAATCTCGATAAATTAAAATATGGTCGTAAGTGTAATTAAAAATTCCGAAAAACAAATTTATTATAAATTAAATACTAAAGAAACGAATGGGGTGAGCATTATTGGTGAACCATCCTGAATATAAACTCCTCTAACAAATCAATAAAAATTATTATTTTGAAGATATACACTTATTCGAAAAAAAAAATGAAAACCCATAATGTTTAATTGCAGTTATGCTTTTATCGCAATTATTGCTATTAATTTTTGGTTTTAATCACTACTTGTATTTTTTAGAGTGCTTACTCATTATTTTATAATTTTTAAGTAGAGAGAGAAGTTAATCACTTTCCCGACAATTTCTGTCTCATAGGTAGTTACAAAGCATACTTAAGTGTTATTACCTAAAACTGCAGTTTGACGGTCATCGTGCCTTCCAAATACCGTCGCAGTCTTTCACCCAGGGTGCATAATTATTAATTATTATAATAATAATAATGACTCTATACGCCCTGAATATTACCTAACAAATAATACACTATATGATATATATACACATGCCACATGGGTTGATAATTAAAACAATCCGCCGAAACGGCGATATATATATATATATATATATATATTATATATGGTGTGTGCTGTTCGGTGCATGCTAAACAGGTATAGGACAAAACGACGACAAGCGCCACCACAGTATACGCAATAATAATATTATGCATTCAATTACGGATTATAATATATGTACGTATACTATTATAGAGGTATAGGTACTGTACATATTACGCATTTTAACGGCTAAATTCTGTATAAACACTTTCCGTTATCGTACTTACGTTGAGCGGTTAAAATATTATATTTTACCTCGACGATAAATATCGCATTTTGACAACAGCTGGTATCAATTATTTAAGCCAATATAATATTATGATGAGTGATGATTTTTAAGTCAATATTTTTTTAATTATAATTTTTATTTCAAAGCTAACACAACAATTATTTTTGAACAAAATATCTATACCTACAACTATCTAGTTTAGATTAAGTTTTATACACTTAATACTATGCTTATTTAAATTATGTGTAGGACGTAAATACGTTTATATACATATAGTTAGTTTATAACTGTTTCTTTAATCTTTAGTCTTTTAGTTTCTTTATAGTATATACGAATGTGCAAATTAAATTTGTTAGTCAAAACTATAATGTATAATGTCCGTATGGTTGTATACCTTATATAAAAGTATATACTCTTTCATCTAGCCCGTCCTTATAATAATTCGACGCCATATAGTTGCCACTTGCCAGTATAAATATTTATTGATACATTTTTTATTGGTTGGGTATATTTATTCATTTATTTTTATTATTACTAGGTATACCTTATAGTTACTCGAAAAAGAGATAGATATAGTTTGTTATTAGATATCTAGACAAACATAAAATATTGTGTGTTGAACTCCTTACTGGCGTAGTACTTGTATCATTTTTGATTAAATAAAACTTCGTATATAACCAGAACTGAGATCAGATACAATAAGGCAAATACGAATTAAATGTAAATATATTAAATTTCTTATTTTGGATGATATATTACAGTACGAGTACCAGTATGTATCCATTGTTGGTTATAGTGATCTCTTACAACTATAATCAGTAACTTTCTTTTCTATTAATCATTGATTTTATAAAAACGATTTAAAAGTTATAGATGTTTATGAATACCATGATTTAATTTAAACACATCCAGCTGAAGAAGGCTTGCAAGTTGTAGTTAGATTTTTTTATATGAATTTGCTGATATTTACTCATTTTGTCATAACTTCAATGAATCATACTAAATTTGTTATAATTTAGAATATTTAGCGTATTATGTGGGCTTGAATAATATATGTATCTATACCTAGTACCTACCTATTATGTGTTTTTTTTTTTTTAATGTTGACTATAACTTTTAACGTAAAATAAAAGTTTATGTAATAGGTACCTGTTTATCGGTATATTTATTACGGTTGTACATAGAAAATTATAGTTAGATTTCAGGTTTGATACGATTATATTTGAAAAACAAATAAATAAACGGTTTACTTGTTTAAAAAAACTCAAGAAGTATTCAATTCAACATTGAAACATGTACAACTGAAGCCTTTATACATTTTGATTATACAAATTTAATTTTATTTTTATGAATAATAGGACTTTTGATGTTATAATCTTTAAATAAAGAAACAGTTTTTATTCTAGTGTTTTACGATGGACTGTTATACTATAGTAAAGAGGAATTATTTTAAATAAATAAATTTATACATAGGTAGGTAGTTTCTTTTATGGCGAAATTTAAATAAAACTGTACATATTAATATGTACTTTTTATTTTGAAAATATTACAAACTTCGTTGCTTGTTGATAGTAAAATAATATTTAACATTTTAACCTCAACAACAATTTTTTCGTATTGAATTAAGATGCATAAAACAGAAACTATGTATAATTTATTCTAATATTTAACCAACAAATGCGCAGCCGTAAACAGTCGTAGAAATTTACATTGTTTTAAAACTTAAATAATGAATTTAATCCCATCAATAAATAAGTGACGTAATTGACGCTGTTGATTTGTAAACTATATATATGACATTAAATGTGTCTAAACAGTCTGTATAAATCTTAAATATATATATACATATCAGTTTTATAGAAATTTTGTTAAAAATAAATGGGTCTGAACTCTGAGGTATAATAATGTTTACAAAGCTATTGTTTTTTTGAAAATAATTCTTTTGTGTATAAATTAAATTAATACGCCATTCACATATACTGCCAAAAACTAATGCACCTATATGTGTTGTGTATATAATGTATGACTATTGAATAAATTAGCATTAAAAAAAAAAACACTGTGGGTTATATTATAGTATATATATATATATATATATGTATAAACAACAGTGCTATTTTTTGTCTTACGTGACTTTGAATTTTTTTTATTAAATGTTTTAAAAATAAAAAAATATTATTGAAATTTGTCCCATTCGTTACTGCTGCGAGCTGAGAGTGAACACCAGTGCCTATGCTGGTGGTAGTCACATCGCAGTAATTTTGAACACGTGCATTTCGCGGGAGAATTATATTATATGCGTGTGGTTTAGACGTCTAAATACATATGTGGTTCGTTATATTATTATTATGCTGTACAGTGTACAGTGTACACGTTATATACACTGAGCCATAGACCTTCAGTACGTTATTAAATTGTGTCTTTATCAGCCGTGTTGATGTGCCACGAAATTCTATTAGAATATTATTTTAAACAATATAAAAAAATGAACACTGCATAAGCACACCACCACAGACTGGCGACAACAGATATAGAATGTTGTATATTATTAAAATATGATTTGTGTCTGTTTTATTTGCACACAAACTATTATGTTGATAATATCATAATTGTATAACAGTTATAATATTTTATAGCCTGTGTGGTTATATATGAGACTCGTCACTCGTTCAAAGGCCAAAACGTATGATCGAAAATTATAATTATAGTTAAATCCATGTTTTGTTCAAGTTAAATAATTTGAGTACAATGTATGTCGGTTCCATTCGTTTAAATACGAGTTTAAAAGAACAAATATCAAATAGGTACATTAAATTAATAGGCATTTAATTTTCATATTGTATAAAAAACCTTTTCAAATAAAATGATTTATTAGCAAGTTGCAGTAGGTAGGTACCACGTACATTGAAAATAAGGGAATTCTAGTTAATTCTGTAGATTGAAAAAAGGACTTACAAGTTCATATTTAATTAATTAATGAACTAGGACGAAAGAAGTTCATGAAAATAGCTAAATGTATGCTCATAAACTAGTTCATAATATTTTTAATGAATTTTCTAATTCGTGGTCAGTATACCTATCACTTTTTCACTGTGCAGTATATCCACAGACTTTAATGCGAAGGTTAGTTTTTCATACGTGAATTATCAATTTAATCGTACTAAAAGATAAATTATTCGTTATTATTATTATTATTATATTATAACCTATATAGGTGTTTGAACACGGGTGACTAAATTAACAAACGCATAAATAACATTTACATTGTTGTAAATTAGATGAATGTATGGAAGCATTGGAATTATAAAACATAATTGAATATAGAGATATTATATAATGACCGACCATGAGTGACCATCTATTATTACTGCACTCGTGCGAGAGTTTATATGGAATGCGTATTTAGCCTTTCGGTCATGACACTGAACCATGTGAATATGCACCAGTTTACCTACCTAATGGAAGTTAACCCAAAGTCCGATCGGTATAAATTACGATGCCGAATAATTTCTGTTATTCGCTGGTTATGTTCGATGGGCAAAAGGGTTAAGATTCTAATAATTTCTCATCCTACTAGCTTTAAGCATAACTTAGAGTATTACGACGTAATAATAATGTTAACGATGATATAAAACAATAGCCACTTATTCTGAAATACAAAAGCAGATTACTGCAAATCAACAACACAATATTCAGGTTAGATTGAATTACCAATTCGTTAGAATTCGAGATCAATCAGATGCTCCTTTGATTTTTATAGGTATACACACTCGAGTTATCATGGTATTAGTATATATTAATTGTACTATCATCGTTGATATTGAATATATATTATATAAAATTTGCATTTTATACAATTATCAGCATGTCCAAAAACGTTATCATTTTAACGACAACACACACAGTATTATGCATATTTTTTAGTATATAGATCAACAATATTGTACTTCCTTTATAGTTTTTAAAGAGCTTCTTATTTTTTTGTAATGCACTTTGATCTATTATCAATGTACCTACATTTTATATATATGCTTATTTATTTTATACCCTTGCGTGTCTGAATTTTCAATTTTTGTTTTAACATGAATCTAAGTATTGCCAGTTTAAACTGTTAACGAGAATAAACAATTCACTTATATGGCTGAACAAACTATATAATATATATAAAATGCTGAGATACAACGTTTTATACTTTTATACCTAAGGCTTTAAAGTGAATAAACTAAACGCAATAAAGCTTCGAAATATATATTTTCAGTTCATACATTTTTCATATACGTGTTTAAATAATCTATACTCTAAACTTCGCAATCCACATATTACATAATATAATGTTATATTGTTTTTTTCCGAACGCAATTTATTATACCATACATAAACCGTATAATATATGCCACATTAAATTTAAAAAATATATATCACATTGATAATAAAATATAATAATGTACATTACCTACTTCTTTATTGGGTCACTGAAGCGTGCATGATAGAACTTTGATGTAACGGTAAAATGTAATGCTGTGTATGGGGTGTGTAATGTTTTGTTATGCCAATATATATTATAATATATGATAATTATTATGAAATTATGAAATTATGCATATACCCATTATAAATAAATATTCGAAATAAACTTTTATAAGACCAAATTTCAGTCAATAAATAAAAAACAAAACTTTTCTATTGTCATCATTGTTTTCATTAAAATTACTGCAGCGGTCGGCAATATAAATGTTAATGTCAACTTTAAATTATTCAACGTTTCTGGATATAATTGAACCACATACATTATTGCGTGCAGGATTTTACTTATATTACCTATTACGATTATGTATTACTTTTAAATGAATATTATCAATAGTTATTCTAATAAATAATAATATGTTATTGATATCCCACTTTCAAATATTATAGTTCACCTGTTAATACCATCCACTCACTAGATTTTTATTTGTAGGTACCTATCAATATAATATGTATCTTTATAAGGTTTTTAATATTGTAGATAGAAAAAAAATATTATTATTCAAGTTTATTTAAAAAAAAATTAAAAAAATGCTGTATTGTACAGTAATAAAAAAATTGCAAAATATAACCACTCAAAGTATAAATTTTTATCAGAATGTAATTAATCATCAATTTTTCTGATATTTGGATATTTTTTTTACCTTTCTATTGGTAGAATTATCAATAATTTTGCTTAGATTTAATTCTTCTTTATGATGAATATGACTAAGGGTTATATTTATATTAAAAAAATTGTGTTCCCCTTAATAAATAATTTCAACACTAAACACCCCATATGAATATTATTAAATACTTATAAGCTGTTTCGAGAGGTATTTATTATTATTATTATTTTTGAGGGGAGGTTGGATATGGACTCTTTATCAACCCTCTCCGTGAATGTAGAATGCTAGCTAACGAGCACCAATACACAGCAGCTGTCTTTTTATTCATTCTGCCAATAATTTCAAAAAACTAACCATTGTGTGCCCCTTTTTAATTTTTTTGCTTCAACATTTTCTATATTTTTTAAGCGATTAGGGGTTATCATTATAAAATAAAAATCCATACCAACTCATGAAAACCATTACATATCTTTTTTAAATTTAAATTTGTATTGTAAGATTGCACTAATTTTTTGTTATAGTTTTCGTATTCATATAATTCTCTGTTTCTGTAACTCAATCTTTTCCGTATGTTTTATACTCGAAGGAATAAGTTATTTAATACAAAAATGGCCCTCTCCCTTCAATCTAATGGATATAAATTATGTTGAAAATGTGGCTTAATTATGAAAATTAGAACAAAACAATAAAAACGCATCGTTGTAGAATTCTCAATTTAAAGAAACTCAAATAAAAGCAATAGTAGGTATATGTTTTAAATTTTAATGTTTGAATAGTCTCCTAAATTCTAAATAAATTGAACACATATAGCACGTTATAAACTTTTGATTGCTTATTTATATAAAAACTTTTAAGGTTCAAAGTATTTTAAAATTCATCACATACCTATTATAATATATTTTTATGTATTTATTTTGTGTTTCAGAGTTGTAAATACTGAAACGTAGCCGATATCTTATTAGTTATTACTAATATTGTTCTAATTGTTATCTATTGTCCAAATGTTAAAAAAATATAATTTGATCAACAATAAGTTAAGATGACTTACGTAAGTAAAACTTTATTTAATAATAAAAATAAAAAACAAAACAAAAATTATAATAGAAAATATACCTACCTACTATACATAATAAATATTTTTTTCTGGCCGATATAGTGCAACGAATCGTTTTTAGGTACCTATTATAATAAACCAGATACGTATTCCCATTTACCAATTACAAAATATGATATAAGTCCAAATATTATTATGTTGTGCAGTTTTTATGTCGTACACCAATGGATTTTATTAATTAATTATTGTCTCGTGTCTTCATAGGTAGGTTTAAGTTAAACATTTAGCATTATTACCGCGTCAAGCAAACGTAAAATTGAAATATGTCCACCGCATAATATATATGATTATTATTCATATAAATTTCAGTCATATAGTATAGCTGCTAGGATCCGTTCTGTACAGCGTTCATCTGCGACAAAGTAAATTTTAAGTCGTATTACAATAACAAAATATTTAATTTGGACGCCTTTAAAACTCTTATAGAAATGTCTCCCATAAAATCCAAGAAAGATTTAGTAATCTCATACCTATTTAGCATACAATATGCATATGAAACTAAGGGTAAATTTTCTCTCACAAAAAAAGTTAGTTTCTATTTTCTTCAACTTAGACTAAAATGTTGTTTATTTTCCTCCAAATATTAAGACTATTTAGCCGATATTTTAGCTGAGCTAGTCATGCTAAAATATGATTTGGAAAAAAAATGATATAAATATAAAAGTTAAATTGTTAATAGGATATTGTAAAAGAGTAATGTTGAATAAATATATTAATAATATATTGGTACATAGAAAATTTTAATACTTTTATCTTGTTTTTGATTATACCATTGATTGTATAAATCAATTAATTTACTATACCGATCCACTTGCACAATAATGAATAAAGAACATAAAATATGATAAACATCTGGTCCAAACTCAATGAAATCAAAGGTGACACTACCCAATGGCATAACCTTTCACTCAAAAGAAAAGAAGAAACAGTAATAAATAGACTACGGATAGGACACACTAGATTCACCCATGGTTTCCTCATGGCCAAAGAGGAACCTCCCATCTGCACAACCTGCGGAACAAATCTCACTGTCAAGCACATCATATCGGACTGCATAAAGTATAATCAAGAAAGGATCAAACACGGGATATCACACAACCTTGGTGCAGCCCTTGGAGCCAATCACCAACTCAACGCAGATTTAATTAACTTCCTCAAGCAAACCAATATTTATAACCAAATCTAAACATGTAAGCAAACGTAATGTAAAAAATAAAATAACTATCATGGCCTTTGTTGCCGAAGTTGTAAACGATCAATAAAAAAAAAAAAAATTTAAAAAAAAATATGATAATATCCAATGTAACTAATTATTGATTACATTTTTAGTTATGCTAATTGATGGATTGCGTTAACCATCGAAACAATCATATTGGATGTTTCTATGCATATTACACTCGTAATATACAACTAAGCTTTTGATTCAATTTCTATTTGGACATGGCTATTTATAATTACTGTATACTCTTTAGTCTTTAGTCTATATGTTACGAGAAATATGGAATATAACCATTTTGGGCAATGCGAACAACGAATAAAACAGTTGTGTTTTAAAAGTTTGAATAAGCGTAATTTGGAATTTTCAACAATTTATATAGTTATATTTTAAAAATAAAATTATTTAAATAAAACACTGCAATAGATCATTTTCATTATTAAAAACTTTTTTGTCTTTTCTTTGACAGGACTCACATAAATTTAAATTTGTAAATACCTTATTACTTTCCTAGTTATATTTTAAATGTTTAAGCAATTCATATTTCATACTTTATGCATGGTTTTTACCACCTAACGTCAAATGGATAAATGTTTACAATGAAAACACACAACATCAAAATTGTCTATTATGATGTTTTTTAAAAACAAAATTATGTGTATTAACTATAAACATTATAAAATAATTAAAAACATTTTCAATTAGGTAGTAAAAAATAAAATGCATCACTCGTAAAATAAAAAAATGAATTTATTCGATATTTGCATTGTCCGATATTTGATATTTCACGTTCTAACTATATATATATATATATATATATATTATATGTGTGTGTATATACAGGTGACACGTCCCAAAAACGCTTTACAATCGATCGACGTCAATAAAAATTACTGGCGTAAAAATGAGTTTCGTACAGCGTGTCTCTTGATGGATGCCTCTGGGTTATTCTGATGGATGCGTACGACCTCGTCAAAACATGCCAACAAATCCGCTCCAATCAATAATATTAAAAATATTATGCAGAATAACGGATTGGTTCGCAAAACAAATAATTTATACGGGCTGTATTTGTTGGTGTTGTGTTATTATGGAAAATTTCATGATTGTTTCCGATGAATAGATACCTACCTGCTTCGATGTGTTATATAATATCGTCCGGCTACTCGCGTAATAATCGTGTTGGTTGGTGGGATGATAATATGAAGTGTTTCAGGCTTGTTTCCACCGAAAAACAACAGCAGTCGGCTATATATTTTTATTTACCTATTTACGCAATACATTCGATTTCATCACATTTATGGAGAGAAAATAATAGGTGCTTCAAATTGTTATACCTATACATTTTAAAATTATATTGAGATGTTCAAAAATATTTTGTATTGAAGAAGATATCTTTTAGCATCATCGAAATGGTATATGAAAAAAACATTCACTTTTAGTATTAAAGCGGATTCAAATATAATATATAAGAATAAAATAGGTAGTAGAAAAACTGATTTTTTTACTAACACAATCCTATCTATTTACGTGAGTTCTAGATTATTGTTACTCAATAATTAATATTATGATTGCAATTTAGGCAATATCTAGACGTATAACTTATATAATGGGTAATATAAACTTAATACATATATACCTAGTTATTAACGAAAATGCAACTACAACGAAATTAAAAAAATAAAACTCTTGAAATTCTTCAGTTCCCCGTAAAGTTATGTTGGTTAAAACCACGTTCAAAAGTTGAAAACCTTTTTTTCCGATACATTTGATACCATTGTACTCGGCAGATATCACCGACCCTATATACGGTTGTATGCATAATATTATAGCATCAAATAAACAGCTGTCGTGATATTCGAAATAGATCAATAACCGAGCAATCATAATTTTATACGTTCTTGCCAATATATTATTATATAATGATCTCGTTATATTTTGATGCTCTTCTGACGTATAATTTATTCCAAGGTGTATATTGTACACACATACTCATATAATGCCATAAAGTTATATGATGTCATACTATGTGACATTGTGAATAAATGCATTGATTATTATTCATCGATGACAACCGCGTATACCTGGTGCAGTGTAAATTCAATTCAGTGATATAGTAAGTTATAATAAGATATTAATTAATAGCGTATAACATAATAATATAGTACCTATAATATTTTTTTGTGTACAATATTATTATGTCCAATCCCAAACAGGCGTTATTACATGACACATCTGTTTTATTTTAATTCGTACGTAAATATAAATACCTAAATGTAAGGTGTACAATCATTGTATGAATAATTAAATAAAAATAAAAATCGAAATTATTAGAAAATAGTGAAAAAATAATATAACTGCTATATTATTATTGGATTGAGCTATTAAAATAAAATACCTACGTTTCCGTATATGATGTATTTTAGTATATATTATCAATCAAAAGCAATATTTTTAAAATTAACAATATTTCATAATTCGGTCGTTATTATTATTTACAGCTTAGCAACGGCACTTGGTCATGTGTTGTACGGGATATGATCGATTTTTTATATTAATGACACGTCGTGATGGCATTTCCAGATAAAAAAAACCTGATTTCCTGTTTTATACAACTACAACCCGTTAACGAATAAAGTTTGATTCCAATATCCGGAAAATATTTCCGTGAACGTTATGTGTTGACTAAAGTTGTACACTTGTACACATAATAATAACGACTAAAACTTATGAGTTAACTATAGAATTTTTACTACCTATGCGAATAGGATACAAAAAAGGATATAAAGTATTTAATGCTTAAAACCAAATACTATTAAAGAATATAATTAAGTATTTCAAAGTTTGTAATTTTGTATTTGTGTTTGTTATTACAATACGTCTTAAGTTTTGAACAATAATAAATATTAAAATGTACGTGTATATTATATTATGTAATACAAGTGTAGATTGAGGCAATATTTATGAATTATTGAAAAAACGTTAACTGTTGAAAGTTGGCTATTAGATTAACGTTTATCTTTAAATTGAAAATAAACTGTTTCAAATATATTGAATACAATAATAGCTATAAATCTATTATGAATATCTAATTACCTAATTGCATACAACCAGGGCCGGATTGGTATATATCAGCCCATCGAGATTTTCACTTCTAAGCGGCCCATTTACATATTCACTGGCCCAAAATTTGGGTATCTATTATTTTTTATTGGTTTATTACGTCTAAAATCGTTACGAACTTATTTACTTATCCTAACATGTATTTATTTTCACCCACACTCCGACACTACCGGCCTTAACTTTAAGCGGCCCACCGAGATTTTCTCGGTAGTTCGGTTAACCAATCCGGCCCTGTATACAACCACAATGCAAATTTCGATACGATTAAGTACCTTTTACGAACGCCTGAAGGCGTACCAAGCAACTTTTGTGGAAATGGGAATCGAATCCGTTTTGTTTTTGGCGGAAATTGTCTGTGACGGATACGGGTAATGTTATTTTGGTGGATACCGGCATACCACGCAACTTCGAGTGGTTTCAAATTTTTTCACTCGAGGGCTATCATAAAAGTTACCATAATTTATTTTAGCGAACTCTTCCTATAAATTGTATGCAAAAACACGCAGGTAATGATACATATTATGTACGTTTTAGAGTAATTATTAATAAACCTATAAACAAAACGGGTAATATGCGAATAACATAAAAAATAAACGGGATTAGGTGTTATTAAATATTTGTAACTGACTTAAAATGTATTATTGAGAACTATAAAGTATGAAAAGTTTGATTTTTTGCTACATGCAGTGCTTATAATATAATGTTACTAAGGTTGAATATTCAAAATTGATTCTAAACAATGACTCAAGATTTCAAACACGTTTCGAGAAGGTTTATATTTTGAATAATTCTTAGACTATTTCATGTTTAACACTCCGTAAAGGTCTTTCAAATTTGATTATTATGTGTAGGTATCTAAAAGTTATTCACAAAAATCAAGTATCATCTCTTGACATTTGAATTTAAAGTACGTCATCAGTCATAACGCATCATAATGTTACGGATCAATAACTTCCGGTTGAGTGATCGTAATGGTTGAAACTTTTCGATATTACAGCTAAACAGATTTTGAAACACTTCCATTCTTTGGATTTGACGTTGAGGTCTGAATAATATTATTTCAACTAATCGTTAACTTCAAAAATGATATGGTCTTTTGGGTATGGTAAGTTTTACATCAGGACCCAATTTACTATAACAAAATACCTCGGAAAAAAGTTTAAACTCCAATACCGTATTCGTGTTTCGGAGCCAGGTTTTAAGTAGATAAATAAAAAAATATTAATATAATTAATAAAAATAAATCGATCATTAAAAGAACACGATAAAAATAAACTATAAACACCACCCGTACGATTCATTAAACACATAGGTAATACGAAAACGTTTAAACATATTTGATTTAATTTAAATCAGTCTCGTTGATATAAAGTTCATTAAGTAATAGTAAAAGAAATATATTTAATTTCACGGGCAAACGATCGAAGCAATTAAAAATAAAACTACGAGTACAAACAGCTGCCAGGTTTTCGAACGAATGACGAATGCAGTTACTATTTTCTTCTACGTGCTCGTATTTTGAGATTTTTCAAACGACGAACGAACGTTGCCGTTGTCGTCTCAGCCTCTCAGGTGCCATTTTACACATATACCTGCCTAGTTATATATATATATTGTGTGTGTGTGTGTGTGTCGTTCTAAAAGTTCACAGGAATGTTTGAAAAGAAAGACGTTCGTTTGTAATAATACATGTGTGTACATCGACACATCAAGCGCAGTGTCGTCTGTAGGTACACTCCGGATAACATTAAAATATATAATATGGATCAAATATCATAATTATACCAAATACTATAATATTATAGTACTTAGATATTATATTTTAGATTCTGAGCGGAGCGAGGAATGTATTGATTTTGCCATGATGTGTGTTTTTTGTTTTCATTGTTTTTTTTGTGTGTCTGTCATCACGTTTTGGGGCAGTAAAAGTGCTACGATTTTCGACTTCAGTACCTTGTTAGATCAGAAAGTGAATCTAGTTTAAAAGTTAAAAATTCACAATATTTTTCTAAATAATTGGGATCAAAAAACTAAAAATTAATGAAAAACCGGGAATTTTTACGCATAATCAGTTTTCGACAAAATCAATTTTGATTTTTTATGTAACTTTAAAATAAATGACCATAGATACATGACATTTTCACCAAATGTTTATATAAGTATATTCTATCCACCATGCAATTTTCAAAAAATTTCGACTTAAGTTGAACTATTTATAGGCATATGCAATTTTGGATTATTATTAGTTTTTTTTTGATGAAATTTAAAAATAATAACAATTTAGAACTCAATAAACTAAAAAAAACATAGTACCTATTGTCATAAAAATAAATGTTAAATAAGTAGGTAGTTGGTACATGTAAAAAAAAATTTAATATATTAAACTAAAAATATAAATCACATTGGTGTGCTGGTTATTTTTTTTTGGCAGGAGTTACATATAAATAAAATTGATTCTCCTGATCCTTCATTGCAGATTTCATTTTTATCTAAACATTTAGATGATAAATGTATGAACAAAACTCACAAGACAAACCATTTAGAACATAATTTAAACTATGTCCAGTGTCCACATCTAAAACACAGTCCTGTATTTTAATAAATACTAGAAGAACTTGACTTGTTACTAGAGTCATCTGTGTTTAAGGTCAAAACATCAGAAAATTGTTTTGTTTTAGAATTTTCAAAAAGTCCACTAGTGATAGTTTCTGCTGGTTTTTTATTTGAAGCCAACGGTTTAAAAATATTTCTGACCACATTTTTCTTGTTGTAAGGTTTTTAGTTACAGGCACAATTTTAGTTAATTTATTCTCCAGTCTGTTTTTTCCTGTTTTCTTTTTTTATTTTTTGGTCAGGATTTTTAAGTCTGTGTTGTAATGTAGATCTCGATACAGAAAATATTTTTGCTGCAGACTTTTTTGACATGCCTTCATTGACTAATGCTTCAACAGCAGCAGTCAAATTTGACTGAGAAAAATTTTCCCTTTTTCTTGGCATTTCTTTAACTAACAATAATACATCATTATTTAAGAATAAGAAATATTTAATGACCAGACAAGTTAAATTTTACTCAGGTTCTATACTTTTTAAAGTAAGTGCCAATAAATAAATTAATAAATGTTATGTCCATATCAATAATTGGCACCTTATGCTAATAACAAAAAATTCAAATATGTACATATCAGTTATTGGCATACCAATTTTTCTCAAAAATAATAAAAATAAATTATTGAATATTGTATTGATTGATGAAAAATGTTCTTAAGAACTAAAATATACATTATGCTAGTACTTAGAGTAGTTATAACTATATTAGGAGCTTATTTCCCGAGTATAGTCTACTAAGAAAAACAGTAAATTCTTACCAAATATTCGAGATCTCCAAGACGACTGAAAACTTTGATAATAACTAAATTAACAATAAATTATTATCATCGGGAACGCTTGATTACACAATATTACCAGTTTGGCCAGATATATAAAAAAATAATAATTTAAGAGTCAAAATGCTCACTAATTAAAAATAAAACAATTTCGTAGTGCCAATAACTATATCAGTGCTAATAACTGTACACTTTACCCTAATATCATTGGATTCAAATTTAATTCCATCCAGTGCAATAACCCACTTGTAATCTACTGTACAGCAGAGCGACATTCACGACTTACCCGTTTTTTAAAAGCACACATTTTTAAATTTTAAATTTATAACAAAATATCTTCTGAGATTCAAATTTTTAACGAGTCGATATTTAATTATAAATTATAAGTATTAAAGTTAAGTTGAAGTGATTAGCTGCATAATAATTTCTTGAGTACCTACCCTAATACGCCACTTCACTTCACTCATAATACCTACTATAAAATATTTATGACAGTTTTCAGCTATAAAATATATAGTTATAGCTACTTGTTCGAAATTCGATTTTTAAACACTGAAACTCTTAAACAATATTTTGTTTTAGATTATGAACTTAAAAATTTATCTATGCTTTGATTCGAAACTATAAAAATTAAGCAACCGGAACAAAAAAGTAAAAATATAAATTGTTATCAAAAATGTTGTTTTATAATAATTTCATAATCTTATAAGACAATTATTTCCAAAACGAAATAATACTTTTGAAGGAAATATTATTGTTTTCCTTTAAAAGTGTTATCCTGTGTATCATTAAACAATATAATTATAGAACTATATAAGCCACCGTCAGTGTTAAAAACGATACGTGCGCATCGACCTGCGCATCTCCGCCATGGACGATATGATCTGTGAAACAGGCATGATCACTTCTCATTCAGTCTATAGTCGCTATATATACGTGAACCTATTTAATAATCTACCATTATTATAATATCATAACCGCTTTGTATAAGGCCGGTAAATAATACACGATATGTGCATACACCGACAGACCATGTTTTAGGTTTTTTATCATTTAGTTTTTTCGACGTGTGTACTCGTGAAATCTGTACGCCACCCAGTGAAAAAAAAAAATGAAACAGAAAATAGGATGCGGATACATGCATACATACATATATATACACTACACGGTGCGTACACCCCGTGTATTCGACTGGGGCCATACAACAGCGGGCACTATATACCTACTCACGCTACAATACGACACTGCGCTTTGGTATAGTGCACCGAGGGTGTAATCTGATGTACACCGCACTAACACGATCGCGAGCGCACACGATGACGATTTCCTGTGTGAGCTGAAATAATGGACGTGACGGGCACAAAAACATCACGAAACACTGCTTTATCATATATATATATATACCTATATAATATTATGTTATATTATGTGTACCTACCGGTGGAAGTGCATCGAGAACGGATTACTCGTAAATGTACACGTATATGTGTACGGGGCGCGCACACACACAAACACACTTAATATATATATATAGTACGCCGCACACACAATATGCATATATTGCATACTTCATGTCGTGCAGTGCAAAATCATCCGGTCGGAAATGGGTTTTGAAAACTATTGTGCATTTGGTCGCTTCGAGGGGGTCCAAGCATAAACTTATTACCTGCAACCTAAAAAAATCCCATTTTTGCGTTCAAACGAATTACGTATTTATGAGAGTGTAACAAACTTTAGGAGAAGTTCGACAGTGTCCAACAAGTGTAATACAGTATTTACAATGTAAGCTCGTAAAAAATCTCATACAACAAAAAGTTGCGCTATTAGTGTAATTAAATGAGCAGCACAGCACTGAACATTTTTTTATTAGTAGTAAGAACAGTGACTTACAAACTTTGGGTATAGTCCAACAATTTCCAAATACTCACCAATATATATATATATATATATATATAATATATAATATATATACACATGTATATATATTTGCTGGATGTGTTTGAAAATTATATTCCTACTTCAGACTTCAGTTATATTATGCTGCTAACTTTTCGGAAATATCAGCTCACGCTTAAAATAGTATAATATATTACACAAAAAAGTGACAAAACCATATATGAATTACTCGTTTAATTATGTTCAATGATTATTATAAAAATCTATATTATAGCAATTTTGGTTTTTTTTCAATTGAAGGAAACTTTTAGACTCTAGTTTTAGTATACGAGTATTTGTATATATTTCATTTTTATAGCTATTTGTAAATATTGGTAAATTATATTAAAGTTAGTGGAGATGCAATAAATATTTCAACCCAATAAAATAAAATTCAATAAATGGACAAAGATTATTCTTATAACAATCAACGTAAAGAACTATGAAAATTTAATACTTTGTGAAAAAATAATTTAATGAATTACCTATATAATCCCTAAAAATACCTACTCAAGTTTTTTTTTCAAAACGTAATCCTATTGCAATTACCTTTTGGACATACATTATGGTTATGAATTTTTAATAATTTATGAGAGTTGCAAGTCTCTAGCATTAACACTTTTGAAATTATAACAATAATATAGGTAACAAAATTAATTTGATGGAAATCTGATGTGTCGTAAATGTGAGTGGTTTAAGTGATTTTTCCCTTAATTATTGTTAGTTAATAAAAGCATAAACAATTAAATTATGGCTTTATAGAGAACAATACAAAAACTAATAAAATAATTAATTGATATAAGTAATCAAATATTATAAGCACATTCGTGCAAATATCAGTATGGTATTTCACTTCTAATATTCTTTGCGTTTAATATTAAAAGGAAATTACTTTCAATACTTTAAATCATTATATAGATGGGATTATTACGTAAATTATGTCACATAAGTAGAGCTTTACATTGCATGCAAAATATACTCTTTCAAAATACCATCCTAAAATTGTGAATTCTGTCTTTGATATAGGCCAGTCGTGTGCAGTACTGGATCTTGAACTCCAAGTGTTTAGATATGAAAAAAATATTGGGGCCTTTTAGAAAAATTCCATTTTGGTACTTAATTTATTAAAAAATGAATGCATGATTAATTTCAATATTATATAAATAACTATGAAACTAATTCATAGTATAGTATTATTTTAGTTCTAATAAATTATCTGGTCATCAAAACTTTAAGTAGTATCCTATTGGTGTATTACTGTATTCTATTTCCGACACTTTGATATCCATTATTAGAGGAGTTGATAGTTATATAACTGTATTATTAGAATTACAAAATTGTGTTATCATTCATAATCTATATTAAATACCTAAATGCTAAAACTTTTCAATTTCAACAACATACATCCAATTTTCTACCGATAACGGTGAGTATGTACGAGATCGTCGGATAATTCATTACAAAACCAGAAAGATGAAATAAAATTCTTTATGCCCATATCATTGCAAAAATACACATTTGAACATTCATAAAAAAATCGTCAGTTAAGTCTAATACGTTTTGATAACCAGAAAAAAAATTTAATTTGTTATGTACCTCAAAAAATATAAATGAAAATAATTCCTATAATAGGTACTTAATGATACGATTTTAAGCTTAAAAAAATAAAAACCTATTAGAATTCTCCAACCATCATATAGTTTAGTTTTATATTTTAATTATGATCGTTAGTATCGCACATTTTCGAGTCGATTTAAGCTAAGCATTTTTTGGTTTGGCTAACATTTATTTTTACCAGCCCTCCCAGATACAAATTAAGAAAAAAAAATCGTAGGTACTTGCAAATAATTGTCGTGGTTATTTTTATGATTTGTGCGTAACTGTCTTCAGCGCGAATTTGAAGACAACAAATTGTTGATAGTCCTCACTAAGAAAATAATCGTATCTTGAATTAAATTTTTCTAAATATCATTATGGTACATGCCATTCGTCTTGTCATTATAATTTGTAGATGTTTCAGTAGCATTTTTCAAATGTATATATAAAAGTTGTCTTTACCAAGCGATTTGGGTGAAAAATTATTGTTCTGTATACATGCGTGACTTATTTGTGCGATGTCCGTTGTGCACTGTTACTAAACATTAACGGTTGTATACCTCACATTTCATGTGGTTAAGCGATTTTCAGTTATCGCCCAAAGCCCCCCCCCCTCTAGAACACATGGACTGGAAACGCACGTGTATGTAGGTTGCCCGTAACACACACGCAGGAACAGTGAGATACGTATATTACAGTGTAAATATTAGGATATTAGTTATCTATGGTCAGAGGTTCCGCGTTACGCAACACACGCGGCGGATATGCCCACCGGGGCGCCCATGTGGTGAAACCCGTTGGTTGGGGAGAGATACAATAAAGCTCCCTTTGTGCGTCAGACCGCCACTGCCCACCCCTCGTCGATTGATAATAAACGGCACGTGGAGAAGGGTAGTTATATATATATATATGCGAGAACATAGCTTATATAGCTCGTATATTATATTATTATCTTTTTATTATTAAAAATTATTCTTTTTTTTTATGCACATCCGAAAAATTACAAATTGATTATTGCTCAGACCAACGGAAACCGTCCATCAATCATATACATACATAATATATTATGTGTATATACCTATATGATATTATGTTATCGCTCCTTCCTATAGGTACTTGTTTGACTGTCCTATCGTATACCTAGCCTATACATAGATGTACATCATCTCGTGCTGGTGCATATTATGTTATTTTTAACATGATATCCCACGTCAGTTCTGACCTACTCATTACGAGCACTGGAAACTCTCAAAAACTGTTTGACATTACGGTTTTCATCCCATTAGATCCCTAAAAATAATTGTAAATATAAACAAATTCATTGAAAAAAACATTACTTTTTTCAAAAGATGAACCCAATAAGAATAAAGAATATTTCATTTATAATCTATTAAAAAAAAAATCTAAGCTTCTAAATAATTAAACGATAACTAGTGTATTATATATTATAATTTTTTACATTGAGCTGCGATTTTCTTAACACTGTTTACCGTTTATATATTATTGATCGAGAATAACAGTACGGTCAGTACGATGAAATTGGTTAGCGTAAGGCATATACCTAACATTGTTTTAAGCTTTAGAATGTTAGATTTTAAGGTTTTTATTAGAAAATTAATTTGTGTTAAGTTTTCAAGCCAAAAAATATAGTGAAATAATTTTTGCTCTTTTTTTGTTTATGTTTTATACAAAACAATGAATAAATTAATATTAAAATTGACTGTTCATTATTACTTAATTTTTTTTTTTAACTAGTCTGATTAAAAAAAATACATTGCATACTAAAACGGATTAAATGGAACGATTCACGAGGATGGATTTAAGTTTAGAGCTTGAATATAATGCACAAAACCATTTTAATGGGGGATTTTTTTTTTTATAAATAATAAATGAGTTCGTATTAATTTTTTCATTTGATGACGCAAGGTGCATATTCACTACATAGAAATCGGAGTCCATTGTAATAATAAATTGTGTAATGTATAAGAGACAATAGTATATTATAATGTATTTTCACTACAACATAATATAGGTATAATACACATTGTTCAATCATCGAATAACCTGTAATAATAGTGTCAACCATTCATTTAAAGGTTTCTCTAAAATGTTGTAAAAATATTGATTTTTATACTTTTTAGGTAGGTATAGGTCGTGATTCATGCAACGTTATATTATTATTTATTTAATTACGATATTATACTAAAAAATTATACCTTTTTTAAAATTTGAATCAATTGTTATTCATTATTTTTTTTACTCTTCAGTTTATTCAAAATTCCGTGAAAACGACTGATGAAATGGTAATTGAAATTATTCATGTTTGAGACAGTGATTGGAACAAGAAGCAATACTTTTCCACTAAATTAAATGATTGAAAATGATTAGGTTTGTAAAACGTTTACGCTGAAACAATTTTTATATGATAGCAGTAGTAAATGTATAATTTATAATCGATGTGGTTTTTTGATTTTCAATTTATTATTTGTTATTCTTTTAAAATTCAAATTAGTCACCTTTTTTAAATTTAAATATGGAGGAGGATTTTATCAACACTGCCCAGTGATAATTTAAAACTCTAATTATATATATATATAGGTAGAATCAGTTCCAAAACTTTTAAGTCAGCTGTGATTTTTTTGGTACAAATATGGCGCCAATTGTGTAAATACCACAAAAATCATGAATAAAAAATTATCTCTGATTTTCATTGGTAACCAATTTAAATTATTATATTGGACATATTATTTGAAAAAAAATGGCATAATTCAATCCAATTACATAATCAACCAGAATAATATATTTTTATAATTAATAAGAAGAACAAGAAAATGTTAAATGAGAAAAAACTGTCATAAAAGGCTTGCACAACTGGAAAATACTCTAATTATTGTTTTTTAGCAATGCAGAATGCCCAGTAATTAATTTATCTTTTGAATGTACATATTTATTGTCATTAAAAATGGTTAGTCTTTATTTATAATAACAGACTACGCTCGTAGGTACACCTTGTTAAAAATATCATAGCCAAGTAAGAAAGTTTACAAAATTTAATAAACCTTATCCCAGGAAATCGTGCGTATTTACGTGGCATGTGGTGACCACCAACTAAGAATAATAAGCATGTAGAAGTGAGTTAGTTAAATGTTAAAAATAGTTGGTTAAAGAGTCTTCAACTTAGTTTTTGATAAACAAATAAATGGTCAATTTTATACGATTATTATTGTTAATATTTTACAAAATCCAAAACGAAATCAACAAAAAATAACTATTGTAATATTATAAAACAAAATGTATTTTTATTTTCGTATGGACCATAGTGCACTTGAAATTATTAGCATTGCGATGCGATGCACAATTTGTGAAAACTGCAGATATAACCTACCTTAAATGTTTTCATTAATTTTATCTCGTAAAACTATGTGAGACTATAGACCAAATTTCGTACAACATTCCAAACCCCGTTTAAGACAAAAAAGCAGCTTATTTTATTTTAATATTGATTTACTGTATTTGCATAAGAATTTTTATTTTCTAGAAAAGAAAATTCACGGGAGAGCATAGTTGTCGGAAAAAATCGTCGGTGCAGCAAAAGGGACTAGTATACTTTTTTTTTCGACAAATAAGTTGGTTTTTTGTGTGTCGTACATTTGGCCGCAAATTCTTGTTCCTCGGATCTAGAAAACGGATTTATATACGTTTTTCTCTCAATTTTTACCGACGCCCATAATTTCGTATATGTACACACGTGTTTATCCGAGAATTAGAATTTAGAGCACGCCGAAGGGCACTCGACAAGACGTGTGAAAACGTTGTGCGTGAATTTGACAGTCACAAAAAGTATTTTTCCGCAATCCGACACACGCTTACAATAACAACAGCAACAAAAATAATATATATATATATAAATCTTATCTAATAATGTACAGACACGTCTCCTGATCTTCTCTTTTCAGTCACTTCAAGTCCGTCGGGTCTCTTCCTTCAGAACCATCTCTGTAGCTATTGTTTGTTCGCCGAACCTTGTTTGCCAAGGGCTGACCAATGCACTCGTGTGCTTAAGTAATTGCCTATACGTCCTCCGAAGCGATAAAATAAATAATAATATTCGTATTTCCGTACTATTTTCGTAGTAAAAGTTCAAAGTGATGAGTACGGGTTTCAAAATGTCCACAGAAACGTCTTTGAATCATTATTTATAACAGTTTTTCGTGATACGACGATGACGTGATATTATTACTACCGATTCTTACGGTTAAAAGAACTTCGGTTAACTTCCTTTATAATATTACACGTGTATCACCTTTATAGAATTATTTTATTTTTTTCTTGATTTCGGTTGTTACTGTAGATAATTTCCGTTTCTTGTATTTACTTTTACAAATATTGATTACGAACCATGTAATACTAGATTAGACAGTAATAATAAAAATAGGTACTGTATAAACATCTTTTTTCTAATCGCACACCAGTAATTATTCAGTTATTACTTCTAACCGTTTAAATTTAAAATTTTTATCGAATACAAACCAATAGAAATTAATTTGAAAATTCAAAATAAATGTTAGTATACTTTTTTATGAGAACATATTATACTATTATTATGCATTTTGTTACATTTGGAACTAATACAAAATACAATAAATTGTATACTAGTTCTTAGTAAATAGTACCTAACTAATATCGATTTTCTATGTACTAAACAATCATACATGTTTTTTTTATTTAAATGCAAGTTCTGCTTATGAATATATACTGTATACTTTACATCGCATTCTACTATGAGGCTAGCCTAGCATAAGTTCATAAGAGGGTTGTTTATGTAGTTAATATAAGTACGTTTCAACATGCATTGATAATATTAAAGGCGCCTACTGTGTTTATTGTCTCAAGTTTTATTTGTATAGGTAAATTTTCTCTTCAGTAAAACATCAAAATTGAGTAAAAAATTAATACTAAAAATAACCTATGAAAATAACAATTGTTACATAGTAACATATTTGTTGATAAATATTAAATCAGACTATAAATATTTTCATGATTGTATTTATTGTATTCTTATTATTTTCCTGCAGTAGAAAACGTCATATACCTATTTAAAAAAAAATTCATATCTTTTGTTTTAATATCGACAAACCCTTTGTCAATATTATACGAATCGCGTAATCCAATATTGTTTTCTCTAAAAATAGAGATAGTAACTGAGATTATAATATTATGGGAAAGATGATATTTTTATTGTGATTTTTCATCAAATTATAAATAATGGTGGAATTGTATTTCATTTGCTTTTAATGTATGCAGTCGTTGACTGCCTTATTATCATACTACAACAATATTCAGAACAACGATAATTCAGAAAATGTTGTGTCCAAATGTATTTTAAATATCATAGGTACACGTTTTTATTGAACGGTTTTTAATAATCTGTATCTTTCGAAGTAGATCAAGGTATTATATTACGTACGAATATACTTATTTACTTCGATGTTGGTATATGCCTATTTTTTATTATAAACAATTTCGAATTGATTGGTAATAATGAAAACGACTATGTTCGATAAGCTGATAAAATAGGTAGGTAAAAAAAAATTTTTTATGAGGAAATATAACATAATAACGGATTAAAAATTATTTTGCCCGTGTTGAATAATTATAATTATATAAACTTATATTTAAAACACGAATTTAAATATTATTTTGTTCTAATTTCCATTTCCATTTAATTAATATTCATGAGCATTTCAACATTTTAGTTGTGTTATACTCGTATTGTATGGCATTAGTAGAAAATCGTTTAGAATTGTTATTATATTATTATTATTAACCTATAACCTTTCACGTTTTTATCGGTAGAGCGAGGAGGTGAAGTTGTTGTAATAGAAAAGCGTCGAAAAAAAAGTAGAAAGGGGTAAATATAAAATGAAGTTTGTACGTTGAGAAAAAATCGTTTTAAAGATGCGATTTTTTTTTACGGTGATTGTTTTAAACCGTAATCGCTATACTGGTGCTCAACCGTGACTACTTTTTTTCAGAAGGTTATTATTTTTTTTTTTTTTTTTGCAGTCAAACCTTTTTCGTATACGGTGTAAACGTTCGTTTCCTCATTAAATATACATGTTTTAGGCTTCAATTATATTAATACATACCACACGTATTCATCATACTTTGCTTATATACATATGCCCGAGGACGTATGTTACGATTTTCGTTGTTATGGTAACCAAGGTACAACAGAGTTGTTGATTTTATAAATAAAAATATTATTTAATGATACTCGGTAGGCCAAGGGTATTAAATTTCCTTGTTATTAATTATACAATATATTATTGTGTACATAGGATGCTGGAAGTTATTAGCTACTAAAATTTAATAACAAATCGGTAATATCTTGATTCTACCTTATAATAATTAATAAATAAATAATAATAATAATACTATTAACAGGAAATTATCCACATGCGTTGAGTGAATTTGTAAGAACTTAACAAAGCTGAGAAAAAGTGTTTCTAAATTTGTTATGATATTTAAATGTTTAAGTGTGTTGTGAGTATGTGAAAATATTCTAATTTAAACCTTATAGGACATAATCGTGAGTCACTATAAAAATTAAATATCTTAAGAAACTGACGTAGCCACGTAGTACAAATACAGTTGATATTCTTACCATCTTAAGTTTGATAATAGATCAAATGGTTGTCTCACTCTCATAGTAAAGCAAATTACTTACTATACAAAATTGGATTCGCTGAATCCAAATTTGGTGTTGTAATATACGTTACTAAAACGATGAAAACACAAGCAGTATTTTGTGCATATTATTAAATGCATATATAGCATATATAACAGTATAATACTTAAACGGCCCAGATACTGAACTTATCATGTATTTAATATTCCAAAATATTATTAAATGGAAATTAAGATACGATACATATTTAAAATAAACTATAAGGAAGACGAAGGATAAAACAAAGATTTATTATGATATAGGTATAAATATATAATGTTAATCTATTTAAAATGAATACTCCTCTTCTGCAATTAAGAACATAAGGTATACAAACGTCTTTTATATAATATATAAAAAAAATCATATTATGATCAAAGTTAATTAAATAATACATTTACGTTTTTCAGCTCTGTTTAAGGCTAGCTGATTGCAATTTATTTTACGCAAATTTACAATTTTGGTATTAAACTCTAAAATTCAATTAATTTTTTGTATATTATATATATTATGGCCCTTGCCGAATGTTGAATATTGTAATCTACACTTTATTACCTATAATGTTCGGTTAATTAATAGTTAATTTGTGTAAAACTGTTATTGGATTTAACTTTTAACATTTTTTGTTATAATGGTTTATTATAATTTATATGTATAGCTGAGTAATTCAAAGTTTTGATTTTTCGACAATTTATTTTATATTTATACCTATATTTGCTGCGTATAAAAACCTGGAATACATTAATATACTTATAAAATTAATGTTAGAGTGTGATTTTTATCTATTTTTGACAGAAACCAAAAATATATATCAGTTGATTAGAACATTACAACAATGTTTTTTTTTTAATTTTCAGAAGTAATGTTACTTACATTCTATTTGTTTGTAAGTCACAACTAAATGTTTAAACAGGGTCCATTATAATTTAAGATATTATTGTAATAAATGTGTACGGAATTATTTATATTTTACAACCTTGAACCTTTTTATTTATTGATGTTCTTTTAAGTATTTCAATGTTTATTAAAATGGATGAAAAATATGTATCATATTATATTTTAATCTTAGTAAAGAAAACACTATAAATACTAGAAGTTTTAATTGATATATTATTACGACATGCATAATGCATATTATGCACCATTTGTAGATATGTTGTTATAAAAAGTAATTTAATATTTATAAATTATAAAACTAAACGTCTAAAACTATTTTATTTTAATCACTTTCCAAAAGTATAGTTAAATTTAACAATATTTAAATCAAACAATTAAACATTATATTTGAGTTAATTGTTGTTTTAATTTTAAATTGTTTACGTTATTCAATGATACAAAATAGTGCGTTTCTACCAAGAGATTAAAAAAATTGTAATTGTAATATTTTACATAGCTAAAAAAATAGGGAGGGCTTAGTGCCTCAAGTCTCATTAGCTTAGAAATCAGTAGTTTTTACTATGCAATATGCATATTTCATTTTTAGAAAATATTATTGGAGGAGGGGCTTTAGTCCGACCTTTTTGGTCTTGTACTATTTGCACTTAACTAATGCTAAAATGCTAATAACTTTAATAAAAATTGAAATATCAATTATTTTATAAAAACTAAAATGAAAACGTATAAAAACACAGGTATTATTCTAAACTTTAAATTTAATCTAATGATAGAGCTGAGAACATAATTTGTTTCTGAATTCTATTAATCATAATTTTTTTGTGTTAGACATATGTCAGAGGAAGAAAACAAATAGCATGCTGACTTCCCCCAATGAAATATATTTACAATTTGCATGTGTATTGTTTTATACATAATATAGGAATTTGTTGTACATTAATTTATAAATCAGTTACTAACTTACCGATACATTTAATTTTTTTTTTAAATTTTTTTACATGATTCTGTCAAACCTCAACAAAAATATTAATTCTAGGTACAATTCTATGGCTCGAAACATGACAACTGTTTTCAGCTTTCATATTTTATAGCTATGATTCTATGATACATATGTGTTGCGTAGTCTGTAATAATAATGTTTTCAAACAGTTAGTAGTTATTATTATTATTTTCATTTATAATGTACAAAATAATATTGAAAGTCAACTCGGTATTGAACTCGCGCAACGGATTGCTGTGTATACAAGCACTTCCGTTTAATGTCAATTCAATGTAGAAATTGAAAGCAAACAATATACGATTCCTTGAAAAACTGAGATATTTTTCTAACAAAACTGAATTTTTTTATTTTTTTTTTTGAAAAAAACCATCGTAATAGAATGTTTTGTTGCCAAACGACCTTTATTCTCTTGCCGAAACAACATCGTTTTACAGACTAAATCGTGTATTTGTATTTGTTTTCATTTCTTTTTCGACGGTGATAAAAATCTTGGAAACGGAATGACACAATATAAAATAATCGTATTTGATCGCCAAATTTAATTCGACTCGTGAATAACGCACCATCATATTATAATATGATAACAATAGATTTTTTAAAGAGATGAGAGAAGAGCGAGATCAATTTTCGCATCATTGTTTCGTTTTATTCGAAAACGAGTGATGCGAAAATTGCCCGTAAGTATACACTATATAATATGGCTAGGGCTTTCGAAAGCCACACACAATGGATAAACGTGTGTAAAGCGTATACGACGGCAATGGTATAGGTACTTCAAAACGATGTTAACATTTATATATTACACGTATATATGTATAATAATATCGAACGAATGCATTATTATATAGTATTTAGTTATTAATCCGCCATAAGGGTACGTGTATGTGTGGGTGTATTTGTTGGTAGAAGGTGGGTTAAGTGTGGGTGTATGTGTATAGCGAGCGATCATTTTTGAACTGTCTATCGGCCAGTTCTGCCGGTATAACACACCGTACAGGATTAACGATTAGGTTTACATTATGTAGGTAATTCATATTATATATTATATCAGCAAGAGTTTCTAAATAACCACACGCCATCGCGTTTGTAATCTTTTACACATCACATTTTATAACGTAATTAATACGTATAGAACTAGCTACTGGTGTACATATTGGTATAAGTGAACCTCGTTTCATCGGAAATATTATTTTTCTTGATTAAAAAGATTCCTCCAAATTGCGAGTGTCTATATACATACTCGTATTATAGTTGTAAATTGTCTAAATGTAGTCCATAAAATAAATAAGGTTCTTTTTAATGTAGGTACCAACGATTTCTGGTGTGGTTACTGGTCTGATGTATTTATTTTAACGCAGAGAAGTTTTTGATAGTCGAATTAGTATGAAATCTAATTTAAACCTGCAGCTAGAATTGGAAAGGTGCTCTGTCGATTGTCAGGTTTTTTTTGGTTTTTTAAAAAAGTGTAACACTCCAACTGTTTAAAAAAAAACAAAAATTAAGAAGTATGTGTCTAGTTGAAAATCATCTTCGGTGCAATGGATCTGGAATAAAATTAAAAAATCAACTCCAACTATAGTTGTCAGTAGAGTTTCACCAGTTTTTAAGGGGTTTATATAGGCAACTTCAAATATTATTTAAAAAAGTTAAAAAATTAATATCTCGTATAGTATTCTAGTGTTTGATTTCTGTTACTGCTTAATATTATAATTCACAATTATAATTTTTGTTGTTCCTAATTTCAAAATTATTTATTGAATATATTAAACTCAAACGAACCTGCATATTATTGTATGGCAAATGTGATTCATTATCACAATTTTTTGATTAATTACTATGGTATTAATATAATGTGTAGATTTTACTATAGTGTTAATATTTTCATATATATTTAGGTTTTGTGAAACTTTCAAAATATAATATTAATAAGATTTTCAATAAATACTTAATTGAATTAATTGTATTCTAAAAACATTTGTGAACAATTATCATTTTCAAGTAGATTAATAACTTTACAAAAATTCATAAATTTTTTGTTTTGAACATTCACGCAAATTTTAATCAGAATTATGTATGCAGTTTGTTTTCTATAAGTCTTCATTCAATAACGAACAATGATAAATCGTCCCTAATAAAATCTGTCATCTGTCAGCTTGCCCCTATTATAGCATTATCAGACATATAATATACAGTGAAAAAATAATGGTTGCCTATACAAACTATATTATTTTAATTTTTAATAAGATAATATACTATGCATTATCTAGTTGAAAAAGTGTTGGATAAAACTTTGTTATAGGATTTAATTTAATATAATTAAATTCTCTTCATTTTCAAAAAATTTAAATTTCTGTATGAAAGTGGTTTATATACATAATTTACAAAATTATAGCACTATATAGGTTGTTCGGTATGGTTTTTAGGTTTTAAGACTTAAACAGTTTATTTTCATATAATATGTACCCTACAATAACATTAGCTACGTTATATTTAATTTTTAATTTTGCAGCCTTATAAAATATTTCATAATAACGAAATGACCAACGCTTATCTAATGAGGCAACAAATTATATTGATATTGTTTATGATATTTCAACATTTAGTATTTGATAGCCAGACATCACAATTACACCATAAGACATATTTTTGAAGAATGCCCAATACACGAGTCAACTCGCACACTCCTCAACCTCCCACCTAACATCAAAGCAGCCCTCAGCGTAGAATCTACTCTAAAAATCATCCAATTCATCACCAAAGACAACCTTATCAACAAAATATAGTTTAAGCTCATATTCAATTGTAAACTTACTTAAATAACCTATAATTAATCAAATATTGTAATCTTTTTTTTCCTATTTTTCTAAAAAAAATGTCGGCTAATAACCATAGCAGTTGAAGCCTGTAAACCTTTAAATAAATAAAAAAAAAATCACAATTAATTTCACAGGTCGCAGGAAATATTCAAAAAATGGAAGTATTTAGTATAATAAACTAAAAAAACTAAAATATAGTACATAATATAATTCATGATTTATTATAGAACACAATATATACATAGACAAGAACGATAGGTAACCTTAAGCAATTTTTTTCACCATTTTCAACTTCTACCTTTAAGTAAACTATGATTAACGCGTTTATTTTTAAATTCTTGAAAAACGTACCTATTAAAAGTTTTTTGATGAGAAGCAAAAAATAATATTAGTATCGATAATTTATTATAAACTAATAACGATAAACAATTTCATATCTGTGGAAGAAATGATGTTACTGTCCAAGTACAAGTCACGGCTTCGACCACAATTATTCAAGTAACATCACTAGCTGGCAGGTGCAGGTAACAGTATCAGTCAGTCTATCTATACTACCCAGAACCCACTGACACAGTATCTATAGTGGCCATTTAGTCAGTTGTGGATTTCTGATTGCGCTTTCGCGTTTTTTTTTTTTTTTTAGTGCTCTAGAGTTCGATTTGAATACCTTTTAAAATAAAATCGTTATAATTTTATCCATAATAGTTTCTCCGATGGTTTTTCTGTTGGGGATTTTTCGGCAAATAGCTGCTGAGAATAACTGTGGTCACTACAGTGGTAAATATATTCTTAATTATTATGATTATATACATAGTTTTTCTTCTAGCGGATTGATTAGATTCGATTTTTTAACAACAGTCAACAACATTAGTCATCTATGTTATGTGTAGTTTTTTGAAGTATTTGGATAATATTGAATTTGCCTTTTCCATATTATATATTTAAACGGTGAATTAGCATTTCAGAGAAACCATGAATTATACATTTTAATCGTATTAAAAACTGCATTTTATGATATAATATAATATTAAAATAAATAATACAAAAATATAGAATACATATTATAGTTTCGAAGAGTTGCAACAGTCTTCCTGCTGGCATGGCTGCGGCATGTTTAGAATACTTTAGAAGCCAACGGAACGTATCTAAATATCGACTTGTTATTAAACCGTCCTTATACAATAATAATATTTTAACAGCTGCTGCAAACACCGCTCGTTTTAACTGCATTAGGGATCGATTTGAAGACTATTATTTAATATATTATTACATAACACACGAACAAAACGCACTGGTGGCTGAAGTTGACACCGCCACTGCATGATGGTATTATCATATAACGATAGATATATACTTGTGACGATATCGTGCGATGTCATATCTAAATTATTATCAGTGACACTCCTTAATACCAAAATATTTCGAGTTTGTGAAGAAAAAATAATCGAAAAGTGATTTTAATAAAAAAGTCATTTTTGTGTGCTATGTTCGGCGTTAGAAATATATGGGAAAACCACGTATTTTTTATAATGTATTTTGCGTTCATTAGGACAGTTATAACAAAAGTATTTAGAAAATAAATTGTCTATATTATACACCATACTGCTGCATAAACTGGTACATTTTGGATTATTTGGCTCCAGTATTTGGTAATTTAAACGTTGGATTTGGATTCTGATATTATTGGCTTGTGAACGGCCATATTCATATCAATGAATGGTCTTAATTTCAAAAAGTATAAATCATTTTTTACATGGCTTCTAGAATTTAAAATTTATACACATACACACGTCACACACACACAAAGTGATTCAATCATCTTCAATCACTTTTAAAAGTTTTTCATTTTTTTAAAAGACAACATACAGTCTTAATTTTATACACCAAAATAAAATATATTTTTTTTAAATCGAATTTAAGAGTTTATGAGTTATAATTTATAATTATTTTAAGTTAATAAGATGAGCCGAGATGAGCGGTATGTGATTAGGCTACGTTAGGTTAGGTCGACATCCAGGCATCGTAGCCCGCGGAAAAAGGCAAGCAATTGCGGATCATCTATTCACCAACCGACTCGACCCACCGGAAACAGACTGGACGCAAGAGCATGGATCCACAAGAACATGCCTCAAGTCCAAGAATTCACCCACAACAAAGTGGAGAGTTTCTGGAAGCTTGCAAAAGGCTACCCGCTGGCAAGTTAATGAATCCTCTGATTTAATTTAGACGAAAACTGAACTAAAAAGTATCGGTTTTAAACTCAGATATAGATCTAAATAATATAGCATATTTTCTGATAACTGGAGTCTTATTTTTTGATTAAAAATACTTAGAGAAACGCATTTTTTAAATATAGTTTTGAAATTGATGTAGGTATTTTAGCTTAGCCTATTAAAGGTAAGGTTATAATCATTTTAATAGAATAAAACATATTAATATTGACCGTTGACAAAGAACGATTTTCGATCAAACTACTTTTTATTTAAAAACATATGTTTATTTTCCATAAATATCAATTATAAGTTATAATTTATAACTTCGCCATGGGGGTATATTTCCCAGACCATATTAATCTATATTTTTCGAACACTAAAACAACAAGAACCGAGAATTTGCGGGATGTAAATCATGCAATATATGTATCCTTAACAAATTTTGATATTATACATTTATTATGCATGATAAACTAAAAAAAGCGGGTAAGTCGTGGATGTTGCTCTGCTTTACAGTAGGTTACAAGTGGGTTACTGTAATGGATGGAATTAAATTTGAATCCAATGATATTATATCATTGTATACGAAAAACGATTCTGAGCGGAAACGGTTTATCTGTCTAGGATATATTATAGATTATTAAAAATTTTCAAATCTTAGATTTCAAAAAAAATTTTTTTATGAATTTCTAGCTTAAAATAATTTGCGAATTTTCATGATTCTTACGTATGTTGTCAAAATTAGAATTTGAATATTTGTTAAAAATAATTGTAATTGGCTATTGTAAAAATATGCTAGGAGCCTTGTGTTTAATTTTCAAATCTAAGATCTAAAAAGAAAAATTTTACGAATTTCTATCTAAGATAATTTGAAAATTGCCGTACTTTTTATGTATTTGGTCAAAATTTGAACTTTAAATGCTTATAAAAAAAATCCATGTCTAATATTTATTTTTAATATTGTTTAACTGCTATTGTTACATTGTGTAAGAAGCATTTTATTAAATTTTCAAGATTTTCTACCCAATAAATAAATTTTTATCGATATTTATGGAAAAAAAACCAAAAAGTTGAAAAATTAAAATGTCAGTAAACAGCTTAAAACAAATCTAAATATTTTGAAAATTGTATTAAATATAGAAAATGCCTACATAAACATTCAGCGAACATTTAAAGTATCTGCGGTCATTTGTTTTAGAGTTAAACCAAAATAAGAAAATCACTAATTGTGAAATCCAGTGAAAATCCAATGATGTAAAAATTTAAATTTCAAATGCTCATAAAAATATAATTTGAATTACCGGTGGACATTTTCTGTGATAAAGATTGACAAACTTATTAAGAATCTTGTATTAAATTTTCAAATCTTTGATTTAAAAAGAAAATTTTTATGAATTTCTAGTTTAAAATAATTTGCGAATTTTTGTGATTTTTACGTATTTTGTCAAAATTCAAACTTTGAATGCTTATAAAAATAAATTGTGACTATGAATTTATTTTATTTTTCAACTGCTATTGTAACAATATGTTTAAAACCTTGTATCAAATTTTCAAGATCTTCTCCTCAAAAAATAAATTTTTATCGATATTAATTTTTAAAAAAACTAATAATGATCGAAAATTGCATATGCCTATGAATAGTTCAACTTAAGTCGAAAATTTTTGAAAATTGTATGGTGGATAGAATATATTTATATAAATATTTTGTGAAAATTTCATGTAGGTATCTATGGTCATTTGTTTTAAAGTTACATCAAAAACCAAAATTGATTTTGTCGAAAATAGATTGTGCGTAAAATTTCCCGTTTTTCCATTAATTCTTAGTTTTTTTATCCCGATTATTTAGAAAAATATTAATAATTTTTTACTTTTGACCCCCCCCCAATCGAATCACTTTTACTGCCCCAAAACGTGATGACAGACACACAAAAAAAAAATAAATAAAAACACACATCATGGTAAAATCAATACATTCATCGCTCCGCTCAGAATTTAAAATATAATTGTATGATGCGTTACACAAACATGTATTAATATTTACTAACGTCTATGGATACGTTTACTCTAAATTTCGCTTTTTTTATACAGTCCAAAATAATTGTCAATTTATAATAAAAATAATAATAATGACGATACATTCAGACGTTATTCGTTGCGGGTCTTGGCCGCGTGAACATAATAGTGTTTGCATACGCTCAAAATTTTCTGTGATAATAATAATTGTACGTTTTGTATTTTCTTGTCAAAGGAAACGATAATCGTCATATACGTGGTTCTTCGACGAATGAACTCGCAATAAGCAAAAAAGTTTAAAAATGAGTATCGGTACTATATATTTTGTCAGTATTGTACATAATATTAAACGTATGTACTTTCACATCATTGTTTGTTGATTGTAAAAACCCCTAGCTATTTTTTAATATTTTTTTTTCAAACCCAAGTAAATAACAAAATGCTTAACTTTCAGCAGATATAGAGAAACTATTCTATCACACAGGGAAAACATTTTCCTTGATAAAACATTATATTATATTTTTCTTAAGTCATTGTGGAAATTATTTATTTTAAATTTAAAACAAATGTAAAAAGTTAAATGAAAATGAAATAAAAATGGACATAAATATATTTAAATTTTAAACTCTGTTTCTTTTCTTTTTTTTTTTAATAACAAAACATAAATAGAATCTAGATAAAATCCCATTACTTTAACACCGCGTAAAATATTATTTAAACATAGTTTAAAATTATTAGTGGGGTAATAATTTACCTCACGCGACCAACGGAAGGTTAAACAAGCAATTCATTACCTTTAATAATCGTGTATTTTTATGCGACGTGTTGAATGTCGATACGTATAATCTTTTAAGTATATTTATGTGTCTACGCTCAATTGCGTACGCACTCTGAGTGCACGCACCTGCAATCGTTATAGTATAGCTTGCGAATGGGTGACTCGGGATTTTTAGCAACAAAATCGTTGTCACACATACAATACGTGCTCCAAAAATCCAAACCATCCGTTCCTCCTACAAACAACTACCATACGTGTACTTTCCGAGCTTAAGATCAATAAAAAAAAATTCGATGAAACAACATGTATAAGTATCTATGACTATTAAAAGTTTCCATGTTTTTGTATATATTTTTTTATTTTCCAGATGGTTAATTATAAGTTTAAATAATTGCTAGTTTGAGACTGAATTAGTTATTATTATTACTATTTACAATACTGTTGTCAAATATTAAATCATAATTTTATAATTAATCTAGAATAGCAGAATAGCTATACCATAATTTATGATACTTAATGTAATCGCTTGTTTGAGTAGAGTGTGGACATAGGTAGATAACAATACATTAATAGTTAACATATTAGAGATTATTTTCCGATGACAATATTTATTTTAGATTCCCAGTAGAGCAATGCTGAATGTATTGATTTTACAATAATGTGTGTTTTAGTCGGTTTTTTTGGTTTTATACTATAATGATGATATGTGTTTTTTCTCAAAAAGCTTGAAAATATAACGCAAGTTTACTCACAATTTACACTAATAGCTTATAGCAGTTAAGTATGAAGTTCAAATTTTGACACAATTGGCCAAATTAAGACAATTACCTGAGACATATTTTAAAACAAATATACAATATTCCTTATAGGTCTTTCATACAGCAATTTATTTGAAAATATCTGAAAAATATCTGCACATCTTCATTTATAGACATTTGAAATTCAAATATTGACATATGAATATTTAAATGAAAAATAACGATTTTTATCCCCAGTGATTATATTACTTTTTTTGTAATTTAAAAAAAAATATTAATCGTTATGACTTAAAACTATTATTATTTTTTTTTTTTTTAAAATTAAGCCTCAACAACAAAGGTTATTGGCTGTAAACATTAATATTGTTTAACACTCTTAATTATTATGTATATAGGTACTATTTTTACTAAAAGAACAATAATTATTTCACTCAACTTGAATATTTTAAATATTGAGATTAACTTGAAACTTTTTATACGACTATTCTACTTATCGCGTACGTACGCCTGTAGTTGTTGTCTGTGATTGACGGATTTTGTGATTTTCTAGATCACCTACACACAATTTTCCTCCGACAGTCAATATTTACGTCATCTTAATACAATAATTAAGAAAAAAATTATCTGTCCAAGCTACCCGATTTAACAAATAAATATAATTTAAGAATAATATGATTATGTGGTTTGGACATAACTTATACGCTTACATTTTTCAATATTAACACCGCTATGACAAAAATATTTTTATCTACTCATTTATACTTTATTGTAACGATTGTCTCTACATTTTTGGTATACTTAGTGAATATTATAAATGTTCACTTAAAGTAAGTCCTGATTTTTTTCAGACTTATTTAAAACCATGTCATAACGGCAGAAAATTAAATTCATAAGCACTTAATATATTTTTTCCAATTTTTTGTATGGTTGTCCCTTACAAAACCAGTTCAAGTCCACGGCGTAATTTTTAACTATTTATATTCAAATAAATAATTTATTATATTGATTTATGCCAATTATCTCGTGATAGGTGCCTCCCTATATAAAATGGTTAAATAGGTTTACATATTTCGGCAGTATAATAGTTGTATTGTAATGCCAAGAATCACGTAATCCATGATATAGAATCATCGATGTTGGTGAACTGAACTTAAACCAGCAGATTATCGTCGTCGGAAAACTCTGAGTGTTAGTTGGATCTAGTTGGTAGTAGGTCGTGTGTTGTTGCGGTCGGTTCCAGGGAACGTGGTGATCGTCAGCTTCCATAATTACGTTTGCTGTTTGGGTCTCTATAGTATAGACTTCTGTCTCTTCGGTCATTATTTCGAAGTGAATAAATCGAAAGAGAGAAAAAATTCAAAAGAATTGAGTATAGTGTGTACTAGGTGTAATGCACTCGTATTTATACTCACCACCAGCTACTCAATGTTAGTACTATGGTTGGCCATCCAAAAGAAACTTAGACGAGTGAGCACCGTGTGTCTCGCACTGAGCATATAAATTTCTCTGTCGTCAGTTCGTCACAATTAACCGATATACTGGGGTAGAACCGTATCTTTGACCCGAATGATGGTATTGGGAATAAAAGGGTATTCCCTTGTTGAACTCGTATTCCTTAGACTTCAGAGTATGGTTTGTGTATGATCTTATGTATGTAATATGTATATACCGTTACCTACAACACTTCATTTATCGAAAAATATTTTTTTTGTTTTTTTTTTTTTTGTAAAACCGGAAAATTGCCCGAAAATAATTTGCACATACTTAATAGAGGTATAGGTATATTAATTTACAACAAAAAATATTAATACGAGAGGTGAATATGAAATTATTAAAATTCCATCATATTGTATAGGATATATTTTTTACACATTTAAATCAATATTAATTTTTTATATACCATAATATATCATAATAATAATAATAGTGTAAAATAAATTAAAGTCAAAAATAAAATATGACATTCATGAAATATATAGGTGAAAAATCATATACAACGAATAAAGGCACTAACAAAATGTTAACGTTTTTGTTAACTCTCGATTTATTCATTTGTCGCTCACAATACTTCAAATAAAATAATAATGTTGTACTATATTATGCCGTTAAATATATTTTAGTTGTAACTCAATTAGCAGTATAAAGTTCTACATACCTATGTAGCTGTTTGTTTTAAACATACTATAGATACATACATGGCTATCTATAATAATTAATTTTTACAAATTGAAACGATGATAAATTTTATGTTAATCATTACTAGACATCATAAATGGAATTATGGACATATATAATACATCAGCATTTTTTTTTTAAATTAGACGTTGTTCAATTCGCATGTGTTAATAATAAAATACAGAAATGAGTTATTATTATATATAATAATAGTATATATTATTATATTTTTTAAATTAAATATAACGAGACCCTCACTTTTCAATATGTATTTCTACATGCATTTATAATTTACGAGTCTGCAGAAAACTTTAATTCTAAAAGCTAATTGGTAATTATCTTAAGATAAAATTATAAAAAATTATAAACCATTTAAGCCTAGTAATAACTAATGAATAATGCAGTGCTATACATCGTCTAGCAAACATTTTTTTTTACGGCAGTTTTGGCTAATTTGATTTTAAAGTGATATGTTTTTCCATAAAACATTTTTTCATAACAAAAAAAATAAAAATACTGTAGCAATGTGAATGCCCAACAATGTTTCATTATTTTAGTTTTAAAAACATTGCGCACCCATATTAAATTATTACCTATACAAAGTTATATACAATATACAGTATAAATGCGTGTATCAAATAATTTAATAAAATTATCAATAATAATAATAATAATAATAACATATTATTATTTGAATACATTGATGAGGAAAAAACCAATTAGGTAGATACTAATCATATTTTAGGTCAAATTTATAATTTACATAACGCACAATATGCTATAATGTTTATATTATTTTATAAATATTATAATGCAATAATATTAATGTAGATTTATCATTGGTGGAGATCCTATAAAATTATTTAGGGGATTTTACCAACCATCTATTTTGCCATTAAATTATTAACTAAAACTAATTTAAGCTTTTTGTAGTGTTTAACAACAAACTAGACTGGATTGAATAAATAAAATATTTTATTGAGCTAGAAAATTACAGTCAATACATTTTTTAGATTACCTTAAATCATGGTGTAGTTTTTATAAAATTACGTCTTACAAATTATAAGTTATAACATCGTAACTAAATTTAGATTTATAATATTTAAACATCATATTTACACTGAGTATTATAATAGGCATTAGATGGTTTTTTAGCTCGATATTTTTTAAGTATTAATTATCACTGTATATTAAAAGAGTTGCTGCGTTGTGTTTATTTTTTTAACAGGTTGAGCGTCATCATGTCGAAGTGGATATTTATAGTTTTTCTAATGCAGAAAGACCCAAGTTTAGTCCTGCTTAATTTTTTTTTAAAATACTATGATATCTACATTTGGGTTTCATTATAATATCCTTTTATTCAATTACACCCACAATTGGTGTTCATTTATACGTTTTAATCGTTAATTTAAGCTTATTATTTTCAGTCTGTGCACTATATTTTTATATGATTATAGTGAAACCCTTAAATTATTATGATTTCTAAGACATATTTTAGTGTAACCACAAAATATAAAAAAGTATAATATTTCAATTTTATATATCATAATGGCAATAAAAAAAAATCATTGTTGGCAGTCGTCAAAATCTAGTCTATATCCAAAACTGGGTCTTTTGGCGCTCAACCTGTTAATATTAAGTGCTTCGAAAATTCAGTGTTCAACCACTTATAGATCAGCATATTTATCGCTACAGATTAGAATTTAAGAGGACGTTTTACTGATAATTTTGAGTACATAAACACGCTGACTAAGAACGTTTACAACTGATTTCAAAACAATTATAGAGATAAAATAAACAATATGCAAAATATTATGTTTTATTGTATAGGCGATAGTAATACCATCATGGCAATGCATAAATTGAAGTTTAGAACTTCAGCTTATCACCTTATGTAGTATTTGAATAATGGATTTTGGCATATTTTCAAGTCCCCATGTAATAATTTTATTTGAAATAATGTATATTTAAACTTTTTTTTATTATTGTACCTATATTATTTAATATTTGTACATAATAATTCTTAAAGAAATAATTAGTTTTTAAATGCGTAAATAGTTATCTCATAATCAACCATAACTTAAACTGTTTGTTTATACTGTTGTATGATTTAGCTATATCTTTTTTATCTCACTTTTTTTAATGTTTACTTGGTAATTAATAATAATTACGAAATCATGACAAAATAATGTATTTTATATATATATGTGTAAAACACACGATTAATACACATCATTAATATAATATTAAAATAATAATCAGCTGTTATATTTCGTTAAATATTTTACACATTAGACTAGAAAAAGCATAGGTACATTCCGTTTTTATTTTTAGAGTGAATGTTTCTTCTCATAGAAAACATGTATTTATTATTTTATAATACCTATAATAGTATAGTGTTATGTAAAAGCTGTGCTACTTAAAGATTATTAGAAAGGCGTTGGACAATGTTCGATTAAATAATAAATAAAGTGTTTTCTGAAAACAAAAAATAATTGAAGTAGAACGCGTGGTTAGCAATATATATATATATAAGATTCAAAGTCTACATTTTGATCAGCATTTTGATTTTGATTGTTATAACAATAATTTAACATGTACAAATTAACTGATGAATTCATGAATTGCGTGTTATACTATTAAAGTTTCTAAAAATTTGCCGAAAATAATGGGTTTAGCGTCTTGCACAATATCTGTTGAGTTGATTATTGAAGGTTAAATCGCTTATCGAATTAATATTTCATAATCTTTCACCTCGTCTTTATTTTACGCGCGCGCGCGACTGTATGTGGCTGGTTTACCTACACACTTAATTTGCGTATATTATATCGTAATTATAGAAAGACAAATGTATTATTTAAAAATTATTAATCTCGAGCGTAATTCGAACTGCATTATATATTATCGTCACCACATATTATGCGATGTAGCAAACACATTATATATCATATCTAACGTAAAAAAAAAAAATAATATATAATATCAGCCGAGGCCGTTGATATTGGTTTGCTAATATATATATACCTACAATATCTATATGGGTACGCCTTGTCACTTCGAGCCGATAGTGCATTTTCGACGGACATCGATGAGATTAAAAAAATGTCAGTCGTGTTACTATAATATATAAGTTTATACACTAATATAACTATATTTCCGACGAGAGAGTGAAAAAATACAAGAAAAGGAGCGCGAAAACGATAAAGTCGAATAAGGAGAACGCACGAGTATTACGGGATTTGACGATGGTGGTGGACAAATATATCGACGTGGTTTTATACGGACGGGGTGCTTTGCAAGGCGAGGGGTAAGGTTTGCGCTCGTTATATATTTAATTTAATTTTAGCGTTCTCTCTCTCTCAATTTCTCTTTATCTCTGACTCTTTACGTCTCAATATTTCACTCTTTATCCGCGCGTCCCTTGCTCATTTAACGCGAACACCCCTCACCTATTTTGGACCTTAGGGTCCAAGGGTGGTGGTGGTGGTGGTTTAAACCTAATTCGGGAGTTACGTGGCGTATTTGCTCATATAGTTATATACACTACGCGTGACACCATCTTGTGCAATTTATGTACAATTCCATATGTATGGAGTAGATCGATATGAATTATAATGCCAAAAAATGCGATTTGAAATTATAGTATTTTGTCTAAAAACAATAGACGCTCGTTTTTTATTTCGAAATAATTCGCTGTTAAGTGAATGCACACATTCAGAACATTAGAATGTTTCAATCTCACCAAATATAGCATATAATATTTGTATACGTATTTATAGCTATAATATCTGCAATGCATTGAAAAACATTTTGATATTTTTTTAGAAATTATATTGGTTTATGGGCAGTAGTGTTCTAATAAATATAGGCTGATCTATAGTTTTCAATTTTTCATAATCAAATTGAAAACGTTCCGATTTCTAGTAGGTACAATATTATATAATCACATCATAATTGAAAAATCTGCGTTTAAAAATATGGATTTGCCGTGAAAACACTTGAAACAATGGTACGTGATTGGACTTATGTAACACATGATATTGTGTTATAATATTGACCGTCCACATATCATCGTACGACTATACGACATGTTATATCATAGTATGATACAGCGTGGGACTGTGGGAGAGAGAAAGCCTTTTTGGTGGAAACAAAAACCGGAGAGATGAGGACGAAAAACCCGCCAACAACCTAATCTTGAATTTGGTACGCGCCTGCCAGAAGGCTACATAATGCTACATATTATGTATGATAAAAAAAAAAATCATTTTTGACGTTGTCCTCGGACCAGTTTGGCGGTCGTTTTTTTTTTTTATTTCTTTTCTTTTTTTTCTATTCATTTCGAATAGGATAAGCCGAGAGCGAACGATAATTACAGCTTGCGGGAGCGCAAACTAACGTCGGCGGCTATTGCCGTCGCACAAGGTGAGTCGGTGGCGAATAATATAATATAAATATATAATATAATACATAATAATAATATAATGACGACGACAACGGCGCATCGGTCGAGGTGGTATACGTGCAGGCGGGCGGCGAGAGTGAGCGAATGCGCGCGCACGTGTTTCGTTTGGTAAAAAAAAACCGTTTTGTGAAAGTGTTAGCTCATGCGAATAGGTTTCAAGGTCGGTGGGCATATGTATAATAATAATAATAATAATGATAATAATGAAATAAAAAACCGTCACCGCCGTCAAAACAGCGTGTGCGTGTGTTCAACCGACGAAGAAAGGAAACTGGCTTCGCCGAATCGCACAAAAACTTCACACATACATATATAATGCGCCTATATCTGCAACATAAAAAACGGTAGCTACGGTCCCAAATAACATTTCGATTTTTTTCAACCACACATTTTCTTACCACACTAATATTATTACAATAATATTCTTATACCACAACGACGGTATCATTATTGTCTGAGTGCGATTTACAATGTATTTTATATTTTTTTCGTTTGGTCGCTTGGGCGATCCTTAGGTATCGATATGGCCCATATGTTAGTATAGTCTAGTAGGAATAACTAAAATACAATATAATTATACACGAGATAGTATTGTTAGTTATTTTATTACTTTTCATACGTAATAGTGTAATACCTATAAGGGTAGGAAATACTTAGTACTTACTAATTTATTTAATTACATTTAATATAACTCACCGATAATAATTTTTTAAAATTATTATTAAGGAAAAAGTCTCGGTTACCGTGACCATTGGCTTGTTTTTACAGATAATGATAATTTAAATTAAATTGTACAATGTATCATTGTAATCATTTCAATTTTATTTCAGATCAATTTAGACACAAATTTGGAGTAATCAAATAATACAAAATATATTATTGTAGTAGATATGAAAACTAAAAAATAAATCTATTCGTGAGGAGAAGCTCGACACTTGACCAAGTTTTGTGATATTTTTTAAACTCACTTGAAAACACTTTAGTTATAATTATCTATATTATATTAAAAGCTATATACCTACATTATATATTTATTAAATAGTAATACTCAACTTAGCACAGTTAGTATAGTTGGTACCTATATGGCTATATAATATAGTATGATGATATTAAGGGACACAGAGGGAACACGGTAAGGAGTCATCCATTAGTGATATTAGGTTTGGTTATGACTTATATTATGATTATTTTTAAAAATAATCAGGGCCGTATATAAAATGTTAGAACCCATGGAAAACAATATTGTGTGCCCCTGGATTTGATACAATGTTCGTGTTTATCCGCACAAATTGTCTTCATTCTACATAAAAACATTTAAACAATCGCATTGATTATTGGTTTTCTTTCTATGACTTCGCATCGGTGCATTATTATATTATTTTTAGTACATTTTTAAATCTATCAGTCAAAAATAAATTTAAAATAACGTTGTGAGCCTTCTGAACTTAATATCCGCAGTTATAACATTAGAAATCAATTAATTGTGTTATACAATCAATACTTACAGGCTACATTTAAATACATCAGCCATGTGTTATTTTCCCTACACGGTTATTGTGCCGTTTAATAGAATATCATATACCTACCATGAATAAATATAACGAATACATATCATGAATATAAACAAAGTCAATCATAAGATCGCAAATGTCTGCACGTTTTTTACGAGATACTTGCAATTTATATTGTCAAACACTTTGGATCGCTACACGTATAGGCACTTATACCTCGATGGCTCTATTAATTGCATATAAGTGCTGACTCCAACAGGTAAATAGTGTGAATAATTTCCTTAAATAAACCAAATTTTATATTTCCACGGGCCACGGCACTGACTCATAAAATCATATTCGTTATATATAGGCAGGTAATATGTTTTATGTTAATGTCAGTCAGGTATATTTCTGCAGATACTTGTCGATGTTTCCAGTTATGGTCTAATACCACGCAGCATCCAAATTCACGTGTTTTGAGGCAATTTAAATGTCACAAAATAAGTATTACCCACATATCTTCATGAATCAAAACCTAGTGTTGAAGAATCGTTTTAATGAAAAATAAATTAAATTCCTAATAAAATGCAATCATGAAGTAATATCTAAAATGTCTTCTCAAGTTTGATACTTAGTCCTTTCTACAAAATATCAAATTTTTTAAGAGTTATAGATGTTTCATTTTTTATTTTTTAAATCTTAAATATCTAGAAACTTTTTTAGTATAGCTAGTTATAAACAAAAATCTAGATACATGTTAATCGATAAATATTGTTATTTAAAATGATTGTCATAAATGTTGGTTCTTTAAAATCGTTCTGAACCCATATTTAAGTATAATTTTAATTGTTGATCGATTTTTATAAATTATTTCATAATTACTGAACAACTATTAACAAATAATAGTACAGCAATGTGGATCATCGCACCTAAATTATTTTGAAATAAAATTAACAAATATTCAACTTTAAAAATTATAATTTTTTGTAGTGTTATTAAATTTGCCTACACCAACCCCTTAAAAATACCAAAGATTTTTGATTAATAATTAATATTCAAACCAATTTAAATCAATGAAGTTATTCTTTACAATAATCACTGGTGCAGTGATAATGAAACTGCTATTGTCAGTTTTGTGGAACTTTCGTGTTCTATCGACATTAACGCTCTCGTAGACATTGTTTTACTAAATATTATGTTTTCAAATTTAGATATCAAGAGAGAGATCTCATGAAGATTAATAATTTATTGAACTTAAAAATAATTTTTAGAAAAATCAAAACTAAATCATCATTAAGTAGGAAACTGTCACGGTTCTATTAAATTTTAATTCAATGATAAATCAATCAAAGCACAATTTTGAGATAAAACCATCTGAAACCACTTTATCTATATTTATCAGAAATGTGTATTATAAATTCATATTTTTTCTTTTTGGAAAATTACGTATAAAACTGTTTATAAAAATGTTAAACATTCAAAAGTATGTCTATAAATAACATACAATATTTGTCTAAATGTTTTCAAAATTAGTTTATATAAAATAGTTACTTATTTAAGTAATAGTGTAATGTTTCATGTTTTATGTTTATGTTCAATGTTTTTTGAAAAGTAATAAAGTTACAATAATCGTTTGAAGATATCACGTTATTATTTGATTAAGTATCCAATGTTGTCAACATCTGAACGACTGCTGTATGATTTGGTGTGATGCCTTAATTATAAATTTCCTTAAATAATTAATAATTTCTAATTGTAGTGTCTTGATAGCAAATAGTTTCCTATTCTGTTATTTTTTCTGTTAAAATTACTGTAACTTTTTTTATGTATTGTTTTTGATATGTATTTTCGTTTTTATGCAAAACATTTATATATTGCAGGGATTTGAATATCAATAATAATTTAGACATTTTTAAATATCATTAAAACTTAACGAATTGAAAAAAAAAATACTCATTACAACGTGATATGAATAATATTAATACATTTTGAATGTGTGTAAAAAAAACTTAAAATTTTATTAATCACCCCCATCGCATGGTCAAAAACCATTTTTTTTATTTATATATAAAACCATGACTCAAACACGCTGTATTGTTAGACTTAAATCGTAGGTATTTGTAATTATTTTTAACTGTAATAAATTAGGCTTTTAAATTGTAATAAAATATATCAATTTTGTTTTGCCCAAAAATAGTCATTCTTATACGGAAAATATCCACTAAAATCGACAATTGTTCATTACTTTATATGTTCATTATTCAATTTATCACGATTTCAAATAGATTTCGTTGTTAAATTTCTGTCGCATCGGAAATGTTTCTCTCACAGTCGAGGCACCGATAAGCATATTATTTCAAACATATTGCTTCGTTATAATAGTACGTGACAGCCGGGGATTTTATTTTACTTTACACACACGTTATAAACATATTACATGCATTTTTCGTAAGCTTACTGATAAAAAATAAAGACTATAATTTTAAATTTCAGGACGTGTCTGCCTGCGTCTTGTCCGAACACTTCCGCCACAATAGGTACCTATTGGTACAGAACTTATAACTATATTGTATACCGCAGCGCCAGTAGTCTTCCAAAAACAATACGCTACTCACGACGTCTTTGTATTTTTCTTTTTTTTTCTGTATTCATTTCAATCCCAAACATATCGAATTTCCGAAAATTGCGTATTACGAGAATGTTCATAATATTACATCGATTGCACAACAAGTGCATTGTCAGACATAATCAGATCGTACATTTTTATACTCGCCTAGCATAATATTATACCATATTATAATATTATCACAGTCGTTAATTATTTGTTAATCGAGTTATCCCTCATACTATCCAGTCTATCACTTGTAATTGTTGGTAACATTTGTTTAGTTCGCGTTTTTCAAATATTTTTTTAATTTCTTATAATTCAATTTAATATAATTGATATAATTGATTGCTGCATACTCCTATAATACTTACGATATGTGAGTAAAATGTTCTTTATATGATTAGGGTTTTCCTTAATGAAAAATATAATAAATGTTTTTCAACTACCTATTCATAATATTATTTATGTAAACGACGTACGAATGTATACGAAAGAATATTTTACGAAATTTTTAAGAATATTATTTTGAAAAAAAAAACTTAATGGACGACTTGAATTATTTATAAGCAACAAATATTAATGAGCTTTTTTTATTTCCTTGGCCACTGCGTTCATCCTATTAAACTTTTTACATTTAAATATATATATATATAAATATAATGACAATCGCCTAATTATGAAACATAAGATAATTATATTTCTAGTTTGTTTACAGGAATTGTTAACACTAAATGATTACCAGCTACAACATCAATTATACGAAGTGAATTGAAATGTTATTATGCCAAAAGCGGATTAATAGCTGTAGTATACTATGTGAATTAAACTTTTTAGGTCAGTGTTTTAGTTTCCGGAAAGGTCAGTTGTACTCTTGATGAAGTTTTGTCATCAATTCGTGTTGAATCAAATATTGTATTTTTTCCCCGTAGTAATCGGATATCATACGTCATTATACATTGTAGTGTCTCGTGTCCAATTTAAATGAATTTTTAAAACAGAGACAAAGTCAGCTTAATTCCGATTCACCAACAATTATAATATATTTGTATATAATAGCTGAATATGCAATAAAATAACATACATACACCGGTATCCAGTATATATGTTTCCTGTTAATTGAGTACAGTATGTAATAAAATTCGGTTATAAACAATATTATTTATACTTTATGATACACAATACAAATATTTACTTATAAAGTTATAACTTGAGCCATCATAGTCGATGACTGAAGGCTAATAAAAATAAAAATAAAAAAGTTATAACTTATTAATTATTACATAAAAATATTCATTATATTTACCATATTCAAATTTCAGACATGCTATAGTTTTACGTTAAGGTTTCTGCGAAGATTCAATTCAAAGAATTAATACTCTAGATCAGCGTTTCTTAAACTTCCTTATCCGTGGAACCCTTTTTGATGTCCACTTTTATCGTTGAACCCCTAATTCTTTTTACCTTTTTAGTTTTTTTTAGGATTATTTGCAAATAAATTATAATATTAAGTAGAAGTATAGATTATTGAATATATAGAGTTAGCTGATAGATTATTCCATATGGCTTATACATTATTATTTAATATACAAGTATTATTTTCCATAATGGATATTTTAAAGTAATTTTCTTGAACATTTAAAAAAAAAAAAGCTTCGCGGAACCCTGAAGTGATCTACGCGGAACCCCAAGGTTCCGCGGAACACAGTTTAAGAAACGCTGCTCTACATTTTTCTAACTCAATAGGTAGGTATACAATATTATGACGTAGCTACTGACATGGTTTAAAAACTAAAATGATTATATGATAATATAGGTAGGTACGTAAATTATATTATAATATGTGTTTTACTGATTTAAGTACGCGAACAATGTGACACAATAGTATTATTAGTAACATATATACAATACTCATCACCATATAACACCGGAAACGGATTTTAGTTTGCATTTTTTTTTACTTACTGACTATCTTTTACTATTCTTACTTTTCATTTCCCTCCCCGTTACAACGATAGGTCACTATAGAAATGTCATTTGTTCAATTCTATTCATCAGCGTGTATCAAAGAATATGGAAATCCTCCCCGAGAATTGTATCATATAATATTTATGTATGTGGTTGAAAACAAATATATCGGGTTAAATTTTTTCAATATGAATAAATTTTTCTCATTTGTCATTACGCATTTATTCTTGTACATAATTATTATTTTACTTAATTTAAATTAATACCTATTACTAAACTGGTTTAAACTAACTTTTAGATGTCGTATTTTTTTTTTTTTTTTTTTTTAGCTTTTTCATGATTATAAAGAATATTTTCATCCCTTGCTCTCTTAGTGAACACAAGATAATGATTTCTGCTTGAAGTCAATCACAAAGTTTTATTGATTCAAAAGTCGGTGCCATAAACACACACGTACAAAAAAGAATTAAAATCCTACCATAAAATATAAATACTATTTTATTTAGGTTTATTTTATATTTATCTACTTATTGCTTTTATTTTAAACATCGTTTGTGTACTACGTTTGTAATTACTTAATATTAGCTTATGTCTAATGATATATTTAGAGCTTTGACTTTCGAAGCTAATAATCTCATGTTTAAAAAAGGCTGGTAAGTCGTGGATGTCGCTCTGCTGTACAGTAGGCTACAAGTGGGTTACTGTAATGGATGGAATTAAATCTGAATCCAATGATATTATATCATTGTATACGAAAAACGATTCTGAGCGAAGACGGTTTATCTGTCTAGGATATATTATAGATTATTAAAAATTTTCAAATCTTAGATTTAAAAAGAAAATTTTTTATGAATTTCTAGTTTGAAATAATTTACGAATTTTCGTGATTTTTACATAATATGTTGTCAAATTCAAACTTTGAATGCTTATAAAAAAAATTGTGATTATGTATTTCTTTTATTTTTCAACTGGTATTGTAAAAATATGTTAGGAGCCTTGTAATAAATTTTAAAATCTTAGAATTAAAAAGAAAAACTTTTATGAATTTGTATCTAAGATAATTTGAACATTGCCGTAATTTTTACGTATTTAGTCAATATTTGAACTTTAAATGCTAATAAAAAAAAATCGTGCCTACGGATTTTTAATATTTTTTAACTTCTATTGTTACAATGTATAAGAAGCATTGTATTAAATTTTCAAGCTTTTTTACTGAACAAATAATTTTTTATAGATATTTATAGAAAAAAAAAACTAAAAAAGTTGAAAAATTAAAATGTCAGTAAACAGCTCAAAACAAATCTAAATATTTTGAAAATTTAATCAAATATATAAAATGCCTATATAAACATTCAGTCAAAATTTCGAGTATCTGTGGTATTTGTTTTAGAGTTACACCAAAATAAGGAAATCGCTAAAAGTGAAAATCCAATGTTGTAAAAATTGAAATTTCAAATGCTCATAAAAATTTAATTTGAATTTCCGGTAGACTTTTTATTTATTGATAAAGATTGAAAATCTTGTAAGGAATCTTGTATTAAATTTTCAAATCTTAGATTTAAAAAGAAATTTTTTTATGATTTTCTAGCTTAAAATAATTTGTGAATTTTCGTGATTTTTACGTATTTTTGTCAAAATTCAAACTTTGAATGCTCATTAAAAAAAATTATAACCATGAATTTATTTTATTTTTCAACTGCTATTGTAACAATATGTTAAGAGCCTTGTATTAAATTTTCAAGCTTTTCTGCCTAACAAATAAATTTTTATCAATATTAATTTAAAAAAAACTAATTATGATCGAAAATTTCAAATGCCTATGAATAGTTCAACTTAAGTCGAAATTTTTTGAAAATTGCATGGTGGATAGAATATTATACTTATATAAACATTCAGTGTAAATTTCATGTATCTATGGTCATTTGTTTTAAAATTACATCAAAAACCAAATTCGATTTTGTCGAAAAATGAGTGTGCGTAAAATTTCCCATTTTTCCCTTTCACTTTGCCTTTCACTTTTGACCCCCCAAAGTACCAACTAGATTTACTTTCTGATCGAACGAGGTACTGAAGTCAAAAATCGATGCACTTTTACTGCCGCCCCAAAACGTGATGACTGACACAAAAAAAAAAACACACACACACATCATGGTAAAATCAATACATTCATCGCTCCGCTCTGAATCTAAAAATTGTTTTTTATTAACATTGTAATAAATTATATTAAATATTTATATATATATTTGTAGAATTAATTGTAGAATTAAAAAAATCCATTAAAGCTGCTTGATAATTTCAAACAGACTTTACATACCTATGTATATTACTGCGGTTGTATCATGTTTAAAGAAATAGTAAGATGATTTTAAAAATACGGTAAAAGTATTCTTAGGTATGCAATGATACGTAATAGTATATAATTTATGTACATATTACAATTTGATACCGAATGATACAGTGTGTTGATATGTATATAAATTGATATATTTGATACATGCTTGACGATTTTGTATTAATTTTAAGTACACTTTCGAATATATATCCATATTTTAATCATGTTAGATTATTGTATTAAACTTGATGACATCATGGTTTTTTTTTGTGATTTGCTGACGAATAACACATAACATATAATAACTCCACCAACATACTTACATTGTTCCGTGAGTTATACGAATGTGGAAATATGTAGACGATATAGACTGCGTATGTAGTTATAATTATAAGTACAATACCGTCCAGTGGCGTGCCCAGGATTATAGAACTGTGAGTCTGTCTCATTCCTGAGAGGCATCTGTGTAGACATTTTAACTTTAACCTACTATATATTACAAATTCGCTGGCTGCGCTCTCGATTATTTATTATTACTTGTTTATATCACATTTTGACACCAACATTCAGCATAACTATAATATGACATAAGTCATAACTAATTGTTAAATTTAATTTAAAGCATTAAAGCTAAGCTTACAGACTTTAGGTTTGTTAATAATAATGAATTATTTTTTTTATATGTTGCATTAAAATATATATTTGAATGAATAATTTTCCTGGAATATTTACATCATTTTGAGAAGGGATTATACATATACATATTATTATTATTTTTATTGATCATGAAATTATTAAAAATGTCTGCTTCGACATCTGTGGCCATTAGCATTACATTTTAAATCATACCAGAAAAAAAATATATAAATTAATAATTATAATTGTTAATTTTAAAATCTTATAGTAATTGGAGAATTCGTGTTGCTTTGAAAAAATGTTAAGTTCTTCTCTTAGTTTTTCATGTATTTTGCATTCTTCGAAAATGTGTTTGATAGTAATTTTGGTAGGTAACCTATACATTTTATTTATCATTTTATTTTTGTGCGTATATTTATTTAGTAGTATTGTACTAATAATTCAAAAGAATTTCTATAAAAAGAAAAGATATTATTACCTTCATGATAAAATAAATACTATTATACCATATTATAATAATATTCATATAAGCAACAGTATCGGTGTATGTTTCATAAAGATTCGTATCACATCCACGTGTACGGTATGCGGCGTATTATACGAGTGTTTTTGATTTAGTTGATAAGTATAAGTTAGATTTCGTACGCACTATTCCTACTTCAACACTCAGTCTTTATGTCTATACATCTATAAATCATAATATACTTGTAAATTTATGTTTTTATGGAAACATTCTTAAGCCTGGGTACATTTTATAAATTATTATTATTCAATATTATTCTATCATTGATAATTATACAATGAAAAATAAAATGTCATGTAGTTTATCATTTAGAGGGGCCAGATTTTACTGAGAAACAAACGGTGGATCGACTGACCTCTCAAATCTCTATCTCCTGGATCCGCCCCTGATACTGTCCATCGTATATGATGATATTAAATGAATTATTGAGAGTCATGAGCTAAAAAATAAATCATATATTTAATGTGCGATGCATCCATTATATTATATATTTATATAATATAATGCATATAAATTGTAAGTATAACAGACCAAACAAATGTGGGTAGTGGGTCTCGTACAGGATATAACGCCTTTTTTTTAAACTCTTAAAATCCCGTTAATGCCGTGAAATAAAAAAAATTAACTGTTATAGTATGCTTCGCGCACTTTATTTGAAAGATGATCGTAATTCATAGATAATAATGTAATCAAATGATATGAAGTGTATGATCTAACAAATAGTTACTAATATTGGCACAATATTCATAATTAAGTGAAATTTTGATATTTAAAATATTATGCTCTATATATTATAAGAATATTATTTAATCTAATATTAAAATGTTTCTTATAATTTGTCATTTCTGTACCGTAAATATCTTATTGCTTTGGGTTTCAACAAATTATGGTAAGCCTATTTGAAAATATAATTGATTCAAATTGTTAAAATGTATCCAATGATTTAAAGAATAATATACAGGTGATCACTGATCATATTTGATGAAATGATCTGTAGATACGAATATACATATACCATCGAGGGAAGTCAATATATGCGTGCACGTCAACTCACATCCTCGACAGAGGAATTCACAAATACGTAGATACGTTGAACACTTATACGAGATTTACTGATTTATATGATTCTCAAGTATATCATGGTTTTGGTTTACGTTTTATCATCCTCTCGAATTACGTATTTGTTACAGTAATACCCGAAATATTACAAGGCTGTCGAAGTGTAGTCGTATAGAGTATACCCCTATGCATGAATTCATAATTTAAAAAAAAAATAGTCAATCGTAAAACATTTTTAACAAATGTTGAGTCCTATAATGAATTTGGCCTTGGATTTACATAAGGTATTTTTACATACGTAATATTAAAATATATATATACACGTAATAATTATACATATTTAATTTAAGCACTGTTTCTTGTATCAAAAGATATAAAATGTACCCAGCGGGGGGTCGAACACCCAAATCTCCCCTACGCAAGTCCCTGATCTCACGTCTGTATCGAATTCAGATATTATAACCATACTATATCCTTATCAACCAGGTGTGCGATGATGATAAATTAGCAGTAGGTACACTTAAAAACTGTTCATTTCTTAAAATAACTAATACGCTCCTGTAGAATTTCATACTGCATATTATAAGGAGCTTTATTACGTCTGGTTGCACTCTTACTATTTTTTTAGGCATCGCTGCTGTGTTTTTTTAAATTTTAACTAGCTTTTAGTCGGTATTTATTATAGCTCAACCATTATGTTGGTAATAATACAAAAAAAAAGTGCGATCGACTATTCACTGAATTCCTACTTTTTAAATGTCAGTTTCACAATAACAAAATAAAAACCACTATTATCATTGTTAGTGTTTATATATGTGATAAACGTTGTATATATTATGTATTTAAATATTTTGGTCGTTTGTCATTAAATATATAATAATAATGGTACTATCTTATAGTAATAAGTAATAACTAATAATATTGCATGGCACCTGTTCGTTTTCAAACTTGGTCATTGTGTAAAGATAACAATTTTTTTCGTATATATAATCTCCAATATGTATGTTTTTTATACGTCACTGCTCATTATGAACGTTATAATGACTGATCTTAAAATATTCAATTGCATAAAACAATATGAACCCAACTGTATAATATATAGAAGATTCATCAAGACTTTCAATTTTTAAGTCATTAAACTCGACCAACTAAAACACGCCACCATAGCAAGTGTTCAATACGAAACAATATTTTCTACTGTGTAGTAGTTTAAAATAAAACACAATGCTTTTATATGGCTATATATAATATATATAGGTATAATTATAACATAAAATTATTATGTAAAAAGTGAGTCAAACATAATTTTAATAATTTTATTCGAAATTAAAAAAATATGATTTGTTTTTAATATCAAATTATATGCGCAGTAGTTTTAAAGTATCATCAAATATACAATATTGACATGGCAAGGTTGAGGGATTGCCACTCTTAGGACTTGCACAAATAACACATTTTAACAAAAGTTTTGTGATTACTATTAATATTGCAAAATATTTTAAAACCTCTAGATTAATAAATAGCAATAATAATATATTATTATATTGCTTTCCATCATTCTTTAGTCTTTAAGAATTACGAATATTTGCATAGAAAGGTTACGCTGCTGTTGACAAAATCAATATTACCCAAGATCTTATTATGTACACTGCACTACTGCAGTAGTTAGGTAATTCATATAGGCAGTTTGAAGGGGTAAATATTGAACATAATATAATATAACCTTATTTGATATTCTAATTATTTCTATGATAAGGGCTTAGAACCTTTATGAAAAGATTTTCAGTCCGGTTGAAGGCTTTAAATATATAATTATTTAGATTTTATATTGTTTTGGTCTTACATAACATATACAGGGTGGTTTTTTTAAGCGTGCTCGTCCTTTTTTTTATGGTTATATTATGCATTTATTAAAATTCAGATTTTTTTGAGTTTTAAATACAATTGACGACCATTTTTTGAATTATTGACATTTTTTGTACCACTTAAGGATGATTCTGTGACAATAAAAACTTCAGTTTTTAAACAGGAACCACTCTTTTTTATTTTTATTAATAAGCAGATTTTTTCGTTAAGAATTTTGATGTAACTAGATCAAAATGCAAGCAAGTAGTTTTTTAGTTAGGTAACTTTGTGCTTTAAGGATAATAATTCTATGGCAATGAGTTAAGTATTTAGCGGGCTAAGATGATTTGAAAAAGTAAGTTAACAATTACTATTGATTCATCAATATAAATATTTGAAATGGTCGAAGTATAATAAATACTATGTTTAACATTACATATAGTTTTTATTTTTATAAAACCATTTTTAAGGATTATTATCTATAGCATAAACCTTTTGATAACTAAGAATCTACGCATTAGAATTTTTATTTAGATATAAAAGACTTTAATTCATCGTTTATTTATTACAAAATTTCAGTAATTTATTATATAGTTTTAAAATTATACATATTGCCAAGAAATATAATATAATAAGTTGTATGAACATTTATTTGTGATTTTTATATTTATATATATCTAACGAGTCTGGTTACTCTATGATATACGTGCACGTATATTTTTTCTGAATGTATACACTTTACACGTATTATAAAATTCCTTATACACAAAATGAGGTACTTTTCTGGAAGCTATGGGTTTATACATAGTCTAAATGGACCACAGGGATTTAAAAAAAATGTAAACTACAAAATATAATGTAAAACTTATAACATTGTAGAAAATGTAACTTAAGACGCAATAATAGTAGTTCAAATAAATGTAGTTTCTATAAAACAATTTCCCTTCAATAATTGAATCTTTTTAATTATATTATCTAAAGAGCATCAGATATCTATTTATCATAAATAAGTCCAATCAATATTCAGATGAAAAAAAAATATTAGCAATACATTTTCAACATTATTATTAGGCATTCAGGCATTGCCATAAATTACGAGGAAATAAAATAGTAATTCCTACGTAAAACAGTCAATTTATTGACTATAATTAATTAACATTCTGGACAATATCTTATTATCATATCATTGTCAGTTACATATACTTGTACCAGCTAAAGTTTTTTTCGAACAGCAGTCCAATTTCAACACCGTCGTTGTCGGAATAAGAATCACGGCACTTTTCCGTAATTTATAATATCTATTAAACTTTGTTTCACTGGTTGCCAAAATTCCCGTACAGCGCGAGAGATTAAACGTTAATGAAACTCCGCCTCTGTTTGCCATACAAGGCAGACAAACATTTAAACCCAACTGGTGAATGAGCAGGCTTACTGGGTAACTTTTTTGAAAAAAATGTTGAGTTTATGTACAGTATAATATTATAAAATTGTTGAGCAATAATTATAAAAGTTTTTATTTATCATCATAATCTTCAGACTCCAAGTATATCTATATCTGTTAATTTATATACAGGGTATAACAGAAAGACCTGACCAAAAAAAAAAAAAAAAAAATTATGTCAATTCATCGGATGATATCAGATATATAGTCATAAATACATGAAATATTAACTCAATACACCAATGCGATCACAAATAATAGTATAAAACGCGCTATTACTATAAGTATGACATGATTTTACATGGATTTTCTATGCCTATTTACAATGATATAATAACATATACATCAACGTAATAAATGCAATAAATTCGAAATTAACATCTTAGAAGTGTATGAAATATTGAAATTTTCGATATTCCAACCAGGAACACGTAAATAATATAAGTAAATCGTGCCCGTGCGCCATCCAATTTTTACTTATCACCCAATGCATTCTTCGGGAAAGAAGCACGCATTTCTTTGGTTCGATACTCCAGTAATATTTCCTGGAGGCTCGTTCTGCAAGACTAGTTTAACTAAAATTTTAACACATATATGTATATTTACCCACTTGTAAACGGTTAGGTTAATTACGTTGTTGGTATTATGGTGAAATGATCAACATCGATTGTTTCTATTGTAAAAATATTGAATATTATGCTTCGAGAATGAAGATTACAGAGAATTTGATTGATAGTACTGCCATCACAATTTTATCGTTGTGTTCTGTTAGATTTTAATGAGAAAAATATTGTGTAATATTATAGTAAGTCTCAAAATCATTAATCATAGGTTGTTTTTTTTTTTTACGGAGTATCTATTGATTGGTATGGGCCAGGAAATCGACAAATCTAAAGAGTGTACCTCATTTGAATTTTCAGGAAAGGTGTACATTGTAAACGCATGACAAAATGCTGACGAGGAGTCGAGAAAGCCAGTGGATCGTAAATAATAACACCATCCAGCAACCCAGTGATGGCCTGTTCGTGTCTAATTTACAATGTATTTTTAACGTGCTCTGAGGCCAAGCCTCGGTTGGCGTCGCTAGATCCCTGGTGGGTGATCTCCGAGTTTTTAGTACCCCCGTTCACACGTGTTTTAAAGCAACCGTACTGTATCCCATAATAAAAACCAACTATAATAACTTTCAGGACAATTACCTCATATTGTGAAGCCTTAACTCAATAGAAAATAATAATAATAATATACTTTTTAGTATTTTACTGCCCTTTATACTTTTTTAGATACACAATCCTATAAAGATCAAAAAATTCGCATGGATTTAGTGCAATAGAACACACGATAAGGAATACCGCTGACGGTTGGGAGATAACATAATATATATATATATATATATATATATATTTTAATAAAATCATGTAAAATTCAGTTTATTTCAAAATTTCGATTGATGAAGATCGTTAAATATAATAAACGTTAACATCATAAAATATAAAATCATAAATACAAGGGACGTTAAGATAAATTAAATTGTCAATTAGGGAAGCAACGGTGTCAAACTGGGAGAGATTCCTTTCTTTAAAAACTAACATTAGATGTTCATGAAAATGTCATCTATCAAATAATTATTAATTATTGCAACAATCAATAATAATTAAAAAATAACATAGGTCTCATGACTAAGAAATATAACAAAATATATCATATTGATTCAACTGAAATTCATTAGAAAACTATCGTATCTGGATATGCATTGGGGAAAGATAATAGTAAATGTAATTATCAATTTAGAATGGATATATATTAAGAGCGTTAGGTACTTGCCAAATAATTAATAATTTCTATTCACTAAATAATAAATAGTACATTTAGTTTTATTAAATAACTTTAGAGTCTACATTTTACTATAGCCCATTATAATTGAAAATCAATTTATCGAGAAATTTCCACACATATTTAAATAATAAATTGTAGCTACCTAATCTAAGTGCGTTCAACAAATTATTTCTCAATGCAAATATAATTTAAAAATTGCTGAATTATAGTTGTCTATATTTTTTAACTTTAAAACACAAGAAATAATATAAAGAAAATCATTGAATTAGTATACTACCATTATGTTTAAAATATATTGTTCTATGTATTTTTTCAAACATCTTAAATTTCTGTATGAGAATAACTGACATTTTTTTTTAACGAGTTTCAATATAAAAATATACACTACATCGTTGTAAAACCAATACATTCTTCATTCTTAGATTATGCAGCTTATATATCATATATGTATAAATCTGTATCAAATAAATATACATTAAGCTATATAATATACAAATACGATCAACAGCTAGTAAAATGTTTACTGTACTATTCAAATTATCAATAAACAGAATTGGAAAAAAATGTATTTAACGTTTTATATTTGTTGTCTCGTATATATTTGGAAATTGTACGTTTTTTTTTTTTTAAATTAATAATTATTAAAAATCAATAATGTTCTGTCAATATTTTGTATTTTCAATTCTGAGCGGGATAATGAATATATTTAATAAAAACTTTAGTAGGTATGTTTTTATACTTTATTTATTTATTTTTTATTTTTTATTTTTTGTATATGCACGATAAGTAGTTGAAATTACATTATCTCGCTGTTTTGATACATGGTAAAATTAAAAAAAAATATTTTGACTCTTATTGAGCTAATAATTATAGTCACTAAAAATATGTGTTTTAGATTCTGAGAGGAGCGATGAATGAATTTATTTTACAATGTTGTGTTTTTTTTTTGTGTGTTTGTGTACAAAATAAGTTATCGAAATAATGCTTTGATTTTCAATTTCAGTAGCTTTTCCAACTAGAAAGTGAATCTAGTTGATGTATTGATAAGGCCAACTTTTGAAATTTCCTATAGTTTTCAAAAACACCGTGAAAACCAAATAAAAAATTAAGGAAAAATGGGAATTTTTACGCAAAATCAATTTTTGACACGTGCAATTTTCACTGAATATTTATACTAGCAATTTCTATACATGATAAAATTTTAAAAATATTTCGAATTTTTTAAAGTTATTTATAGCCATTTTAAATTTTCAATCTCTTTATTTTTTTTTTTATAAGTGATAATAAATCAAAATTTAATACAAAGCTCCTAATATATTGTTACAATGGTAGTTAAAGAATATTCAAAATACATAGTCACTATATTTTTTTAATAAGCATTTAAAGTTTGAATTCTGACAAAATACGTAAAAATCACGAAAATTTGCAGTTTATCATGAGTTAGAAATTCATAAAAATTTATCTTTTTATTTCTAAGATTTAAAAATTCAATACAAAGATTCTTCATGAGTTCTTCATCATTCTACCAGAAAGTTAAATTAAATTTTTATGAGCATTTGAATTACAACATTGGATATTCACTCTATTTCTTGTGTACTAGTATTCTTATTTTAATGATATTCCAAAACTAAATAACTGTAGAAACTTGAAATTTACACCATATGTTTATTTTACTAATTTATATACTTGATAAAATTTTCAAAATATTTCAGCAATTTTTAAGTTTTTTATATACAAATAAAATTTTCCGTTTTTTAGTTTTAATAATTCTATAAATGTCAATAAAATGTTATTCATCGTGTCAAAAAACTTGAAAATTTTATACAATGTTCCCCATAAGTTAATATAATAGCAGTTGGAAAATATTAAAAATAAAGACGTTTTTTTTATAAAACCATTTAAAGTTTAAAATTTATATAATTGAAAATGTATACATTTTTCAGTTATTAAAAATTTATAAAACGCTTAAATTTTATAGCTAAGAATTTAAAATTTAAAACAAAGTTCTACATAAGAATAGTTAATTCTGCTGCAAAAAAAAAAAAATCTAAAAACTATTCAAACACAGTTATTTTTTATAATTATTTTAAGTTCAAATTTAGATGAAATTATATATTAAATAACCAAGAATAACAATTTTGGTTATAGTTGTAATTTAAAAATATTATTCGTGGCCAAATGGGTACTTAAATTTTTAGAGAAGGTATACTTTATATTCTAATATTAATAGTTAATATCGTTAATTACTTATATTAAAACTTTATAATACATTGTATATACCTACTATGAACGACTGAGTGAGTTGGGTTGTTAGGCACTTAATGAATCCGATTTGATTAATTTGGAATTTATTTTATAGGTACCTATCTACATTTTTTTTGAAATAATAATATAATTGATATAGTATAACATATCCTAGACTGATAAACCGTCTCGACTCAGAATCGTTTTTTGTATACAATGATATTATATCATTGAATTCAAATTTAATTCTATCTATTAGAGTAACTCACTTATAAACTACTGTATAGCAGAGTGACATCCACTTACCCACTTTTATACTATACCTAATTGATTAAATAAAATTCTCGGTGTCAAACAACTTGGAAATCTAATACAAAGTTCCTCATATAAGCGTTGTCACACTAGTGTTTCATAAATATTAATGATACGATTTCTTTTTATAAACTTTTAAAGTTTTATATTAAAATCAAAATAATTTGCTAATTATTTTGTAGTTAAAAGATTATAAAAACATTTAATTTTCATAGCTAGCTAAAGATTAACAATTTAAAACAAGATCTCCCTTAAGTTTTTCATATTATAAACAAAAAACTTAAAAGTTTTATTATGTTATTAATATTAAAATAAATTACTTTAATAACAACAATACCAGAAAATATTCTTAGTTATATAGGTTAATATTTCGTCTTTGCCTAGAATAGTTATATAATGATGTTATATCATTGAATTTAAATAACAGCTACTGCACAGAGTATAGTATCCACATTTTCACATTTTTTAGTGGTACTATGATGTTTCATCTTACAGAGTATTAATAGCCAAATCGTTATCTTTTGTGCTCCATGTTTTTGAAAAAAATTATTTTTCAGTTTTGAAAAATCTGTTAGTCTGCGACTTTTAGTCAATTAGGTATAGGATCATGGCCAATGGATCAAAATAACTTCGAAAAAAGTTATCTATTCATAAATGGTAACATGATAGGGATAATAGAGTTGCTATTAAAAAAATATCGAAGTTATTTACAATGGATATTGCTTTGTGTGAACCAAACTAGTTAAAATGTCGACATTTTCCCAAAAATGTATGTACCCCCTAGCTAACACAGCAAATAGCTTTTCTTTTCAAAGGTCATCAAGCTGAGATATTTAGTAAAGAGAAACAATAAATATGGGACTCATTATAATATATGATGATATGAAATAAGTAATAACTTACTTACAATACCATACTCTAATTGTAAAATAAAATTTGAATACATAATATGAACAAGAGTGAAAATAAATCAACACATCTTTTCTCGACAACAAATACCATATGGTTTATTATTCAGGAATAAATAGACTTTTTTCCGTGATGTGAATCAAAAATATTTGATTAGGTGCTTGCCAAAAATTACTTTCGTAACCCTATGCATACAATATCATGGTCACGAAATGGTCGTTAAATGTACTCGTATTCATATAAAAAATATATTAGTCGTTTATATTTTTTGCGTAGAAAATAAATTTTACATAGATATGTTGAAATTTTTATAGAAGGCGATAGTATCCTGTTTAATATGAATAATAATATTTATTTAAAGCACTCACTTCACTATAAAGTACATACGCGTATAAACCGGTTTATATAGAAGATATGTACGTCAAAAACATTACGACTTTTTTTTTTTACTATTAAATCGTTGACAAATTTTGTAGGTTGTTATAACTCAGATCTTGGATTGTATTGTGTTAAAGAGGATGCTACACAACCATTTGTTGTCTCCGTCTTACAAGTGTATAACATATCAAATTTACGCTCAGAAGATCACGTTTAGCTCCGTTAGTTTATAAGTTAGAGTAAATTGACCTGTTTTGAAAGTTGATGGTAAGAACATTATCTGTGTTTAAATGTGGAGGTTTCACAATAACTTATTTTTTAAGTGAGTTATGAGCATTTTTAATTTACGCTTTTTTATACGCATAATTTGCAACAACATTCAACTACCGTAAAAAACCCATATACAAACACAAATAATGTTCTTTACATCAAGTTTCATAATAGGTCGATTCACTTTTATTTTTAAACTTACGGAGCTAAACGTGATCTGCTGAACGTAAATTTGTTATGTTATTCACTTGTTGTGTAGCGTCCTTTTAAGCGCTCATCAGTGGTTGCCACTTAATGTAATCGTTTTGGTACGAGACATAACTGATAACATAATCCGATTAATAACACTAAACGAAAGTTGAAGAAATAATAATAATGTACCTAGTGTTTAATTTAATACAAGTATACACACAGTTATTAAAAAATGTAATTATTTAATTTATTATTATTGATTACTAATTAAAGTACATATTATGTAGGTATACAAAACTTTAAATTGTTAAAAATAAAATAAAATGTAAATAAATATTAATTTCTACTATAACTTGAACAATATAATTTTTTGATTGATGTCTGTTTCTTTTTTTTACCGTTAAAAGATCATTAATAAAATGTTCGTATTTATATTATAATTCAAAATTGGATAAGTGTTGTTGCACTCCTCTTCGTAATACTCGTAGGGCCACTCTCATTTCAAAAGAACTTGGGAGGTTTTTTGGTATCTGTTTGTGGCTCGAGTTCAATTTCATCGTTTTCAATTTCTCCAGGTTTTGTTTGTGATAAAGTATGTACAATACCTTCTTCAGTGAAATTTGATGTAGTAGGTATATTTTCATCGATTTTCAACCAATTTTCTGATAACATTATGCGGCGTATTGATTACAATAACCGGTATAATTTACACACATAAGTATTCGGCCCGTACTTTTCGATAACAATAAACGGTTGATAACATTAACCATGATCATAATAAGCGGTGACCACTGTATTATAAGAACTGTCTAGTGCCCACCTATGCTGTAGTTAACACATTTTCACTATATACTATACACTATACACACCCTCTATTCTTTCAAGAAACATAAACCACCTAAAAAAGTCTTCAAATGTTCGACTAACCAAGATTCCAGATGACTCAGCCAAAAATAAAAAAAAATATATTTATTGCAAAAGTAATTATAAACCAAAAATCACTTTAAAAATGTTTTAATATTTTACGACAAACATTTTAAATTTAAATTGCAAACCAATTTTCCTTCTTTCTTCCGTCTTAAAAGATGCATTTAATGTTAATAGAATTAGATATCTCTGCTTAGTCTTTCATTGTTTAATATTTTCACACAAATAAAGATCTTATGAGCCCTTTATACAATTGATAATTTCAGTTTGTTTCTAATTCTTAGGTAAACGATAGATATTTTGGTTTTACAATTATGTGTTTTTGGTGTCAATTATTGTACTTTAAAGCTATAAAGACAGTTCGTTTCAAACTTTAGAGTTTAAGTGGTTTCTAGTAAAAATTTGAAACCTAAAAATAACATGATTGAAAACCCGGAATATTTAAGCAATAAGAGATTACAAAATTGTTTTTTTGATTGTAATTTAAACATAAATAACCTTGGTGCTGTAGGTTATAGACATTTTTACTAAATATATTTTATACCTTTTAACTTTTATTGAAATTATATAATACATTTTAAAAATGCTTTTGAGTAATTTATAGTAGACACATAAAATGTTAGTTCCTTTTTCATTTTCTTATCTATATCTATCGATAAATGTATATATGTATATATATATATATATAAATAATAAATAAATACAAGGTTTCTCAAAAGTTGTTCTTACAGTCATTTAAAAATATCAAAAAGCATTTATATATATATATTTTTTATATACTTAGTCAATCGAAGGTCATATGTTGACAATATTGAAACTAACATTAACGACTTTTTCCTTTGATGGCTTTAGTCACTTTGTTGCAATTCAAAAAATATGATTCTTAGGCATTTATAACTTTATTTCATCACGTAAAATATTATTTTAATACAAACCTGCATTTTTAAAATATTTTTTCTAGCCTCAACCAATTTATACTGTTCTAAGGTTCGTTGATATTGACTTTTATGTTAATAGTAACGATAACGGTCATATATAACAATATAATGTATTTTTGTGCAATGCAACATACGAAATTTTTAGCAAAAAAATGTGTTGATCATACAGTATTACTAACAAAAAACTAAATTATACTTTTAGTATTATAGTAATAAAATATAAAATTTCCTTAAAAATATAAGTTATCAATACAAAAAATCTATAAAAGCGATTTTATGAATCATGCGACTTATAAGGGTTTTATTTTTATCTTATTTTAATATTTTTCATTCAAACCAGAGCTAGTAATTATTAGCTGATGTAATCATATTAACTGTTATTTAATTAATTTAATTAATTTTTTCCTGAAGTAAATAATCTAATTCAGTTCATGGTTTAATTTAATTCCATCATTAATAAATATACACACATAATACTGAATATTAATACGATTTAAATAATTATATTAAACAACTGTTATAACTTTTACTTTTGTACGTCTATGATCATAAATTTTAATAAATATTTGGATGTGAAATTTGAGTTTATCATAAATTTATGAAATGTTATCATTTATTTACACAACTCACAAAATGGAAATATAATTTAAATAATATGTGGGCGATCTACCCCCTCAGTCTAGAATGCTATCTTTGCCATTTGGGATCTCCTATATATGTAAACCTTTGATATATATATATATATATATATATATACTATTAATTGTTGGTATTTATTAGATATTATGCGATAATTTCAGTGAAACTCCAAAGGTTTATTTCCATCATTTTACAATTAGTAAATATTATATAACAAACAGAAATTAGTATGGGATATATTTTATATAATATAGCATGCGTATATGATTATTATTAGACATTTGACATTATCTTCATCATTATTATCAGTCTGATACTTAAACGTTTTGCGTAGGTACCTATATTATAACTTGACATACCTATGGAACAAATAAAGAAAACTATGTAATTTTAAAATAATACTAGGTTTATTTTAGTATAACTAATATATTAAGTTTGAAGATGTAATAATATTTTAAATATTTTATGATGACTAGAATATTTTTCAATCACAAACCAATGGTACAAAATATTGATAATGCCGTCCGTCATAAATGAGTCACAACGGACAAATATATCATATATTTTTATCACTTAAAAAACTTAATGACTCAAAATGCGAATCCAGACTAGTGTGGTGAGGTAAAAATAAAATAATAATATAATCCATATAAAGATAGAAAATATAATAATATTATAGGCTTTCTGATCCTCTCAAATCCTAACTGATCTCAATATCTCACTACATCCCGAACAAGCCCCCGGCATAATTTATTCGTTATAAAATAATCTGTTGTATAACTATTGTATAGACCTTTGTATTGTTGCTTATGGGCTAGATAAAGAAATAATAATCACACCATTAAATTTAAGCAACTCGTATTGTGTACCACCATGTGTGCGTGTAATATATTTAAATGTGTGAGAACCAACTAATATTCGGAGTTGAATAACGATTTACAATTTTTTTCGTCGGACTAACGGAACTGGGGATTGGCGATCTTCTCGATATATATAATATATATTATATATATATATAAGTATATTACCTATTACTATTTTTAGTGATGGTCGATCTATCCCCATATTTTAATAGTTAGTTATTATGTGCGTTAAGTGTAAAACGGAATGAGTTTATTGTAATTTTATTAGTTTTACATACCTAATAGACGTATACATTCATGATAACTATAACTTTTTCTCACACATCTATACGTCATGACTAAGGAATAATGCGTAAATAAGAATATGCTCAATTGTCGAATTTTGATCAGCGTTCAGTCCATAAATTAAACATTTTATAACATTCATTAATATTAATATACGTGACTATCGCCGTTGTACATCAATAAATGATAATAATATGGTGGTCACTAAAATAAATTAGATAGGTAGCATAAAACTTTTATCTCTATCGGTTGTTTGAATAAGTATATTATATAGGTAATATCAATATATATTTGTATAGCTAAAGATATTGGTACATATGCCAATATGTATGCATATAACAAAAGTATTTATTTTTTTGAGAGGGGGGGGGGGGTCCGATCATTGAGACTATACCGCCAAACAAATTCCTCTCTATCCATCTCTTTCCTCTGCTGCTACTATCCAGTCGAATCTTTCTCATGTCCGATTTTAAGCAATCTTCCCAACGTATAGTCATCATGGTCTTCTCAGTGCCCTCTTAGCGATAGAATTTTCATCAATAGTTGTTCTAACTATTGAGCCTATTTTTGGCCACAAATGACCTGCCCACGTCAGGCTCCTCTTTTTAATCTCCTGTACAATATCTGGTCTTTTTAACAGTTCTCTAGTTCACAGTTGTGAAGTTAACGCCACTCTCCCGTGTGGGTATCGATGCAGGGTCCAAAGATTCTCTTAAGAATTCTCCTTTTAAAAACTTTTAATCTTGTTTCCTCCATTTTCCTATGTGGCCACGTCTCTAAGGTATATAGAGGTGTATGGTTTATAGGTTTTATTATGGTAATATATATTTTTATTTTCAGGTTAACTGATATAGTTCTTGAGCTCAATAATTTTAAAGTCGTTATCTTACGTTAGAAGGTGGCCCAAGTACTTCTAATGTGTCACTCTCTTAAATGTAATTTAACATTATTACATTTAACTTACAAATTATTGACTTTAAAATACCAATAAACCAAATCATACTGATCACTGTTTATCATTTTGATGACATAATTTGTTTACTTAATTTTGTGCATATAGTACATCGTTCTCAAATCATGATTTATTTTTAATTTTACTAATTTATATAGGTAGGTACCTACAAAACAATAAAACATACGAATAATTATATAAGTAAAATATGTGTTATTATTTACTATATTTTTATATTATTTATTATATTTTTTAGTTTTATAGATTGTCATCAGTAAATAAGTGTGTTTGGCACTTAACTATATGATGTAGGTACAGATGTATATATTATAAATTCGAAAATAGTGCAATAATATATCTGGCGCGATACTTCTGCAGCTATTCAATATTAATCGTGAATAAAATCTAAACAACAGATTATATAAAAGATGGTGAAAATGTTTTCAGCATTTAAGTGGAGATTCCAGAACAACAATTCTTTATCATATTTAATATCTGTAATGTATTTTTTATATATTTATTAAGTTTAGGTTTAGGATTTACCCATAATAATATTTCACAGAAAAATAATTTCATAATTATTATGATTATTCATTACTAATTCTATTTTCTCACTGCACTCAGAATCTAAAAGTATAGGACATATAGGACATATAGGATATAAAGTTTATGATACACCATTTGTGTATAGTATTATGTGTGTACTTCATGGTATGTGATTTCTTTAATTTATAATTTATAACTTTTTTACATTAGATTAACGTATTGAACTACATTAGAAATGTAATTCTTTGAAATAAAGGGTGCGAACGTTCACAACATTGTTTTTTTCGGGTATATTATGTTATCGTAATTTTAAGTCAAGACCATTGAGTTTTATGATAACATTTCTTTGCCATAAAGAAGCATGTGAATGATTACAAATTAACCATTATTATTGTAACATTCAGACAAACGACACCAAAGTAAGTTAGGTAAGACCTTGAAGTGAATTTAAATTACTAGAGAGGCCAGTGGTTCCAAAAAATAAAATAAATATGTATGGGGCACTGCAGTATATTATGTTATTTTACTTTCAGTTTCTTTTGAACACGTAAGACTATAGTTTTCGTTCAGTAGTATTATACAATACAAATTACTTCCTGTCGTGTTTTTATTTAATCTCGATATGAATAACAGATGGCCTAAAGTAGGTAAATATTTGTACGTACCTATATTACTAAGAAATAACTAAACTATTAAGTTTAAAATATCTATTAGGTTTTCATCTTTTATTGCAATTATTTCAAGGTAACTTTTTGTTTACTGCGTATTTTTCTTTTTAAATTAAATTTAAAAGAAATATTCCAATATGTAATTTAAAGTCCAATTAGTCAAGCTTGTATTACATTATCCATTCATATTTTAATTTATTTGTAATCATTATATATAATAGGTATTATAATAATGTGTAGGTAATAAGTACATACATAGTAAACGTACAAAATATTATTTATTTTAAGATCTTATGAATCAATGTTGTAATACTTTAATGATATCAGTGAATACGTTTTTCAATATGTATACCAACCACCAAATAAGAAAGGTCTGAAAGAAATTGTTAAATGTTTACTTTCTATTTTATAGGTTAAGTATATAATTGCCATAACTACATAAAAGTTCAATTTTAAACTGATTTTTACTGTACCTTTTAATTATCAAATAATTTCAAATTGGTTTCTCAATTATAAATTAGGAGCTAAATATTGTATAGCTAAAATTGTTTGTCTTGAACTATTGTTTTTATAGTGAAAATTGCAATAGTATGGATATAAAAGACCTAGGTAGCATTATTTTCTTAAGGTGATTGGTAAACGCCTATGGGAATTTGAACAATATCCTACTATGAAGTACAATTTTAAATTTCATAGAAATTATAACTAAAATAAAATAATAAATCATGTAAAACAAAATTTAATATATATTAAATTGATGATATTTTCTTTGAACTATTACCTACCAATGTGTTGATTATAATGTATAAATACTAGGTATATGAATGTATTAAAATCTATGGTATATTTATTTATTGCATAATAATACATATTAAAGTAGGTACATACAATCAAATACGTGATATTTAATAATCTCAAGTCAAAGCAAATCAAACATAAAATACATATAAACAAATATCATTATAAGTATAAAATGTAGAAGTCTAAATCTAGTTCTTTTAACCTTTATTTTAATACTTCACTGGTGACGTAATGAATTCGCATTATTCCCATGTTCAGATCATATCTCTTTAAGTACGTCGTGCGTCGCTACTATACGTTATTCATAATAATAGTCAGTAAAATTCATCTTCCCCGCAATCACGTGTTACATTATCCTTATATAGTGCCATTTGTTTAGAAGGGATCCACACCTATCATGTCCTGGTCAGATACGGTTAATTGTTACCCATTCTTGTCTTGGCAATTACATATTCTCCACATTGCGGTTGCAGGGATTAGAAACAATTCAATGGTTCCACATATATATATACTCGTATATATAGTTTTAAGTATAACGTTGAATAAGTTTTAATGTTTAACTTCGTTTTTGCTTTACAATTTTGAAAATTTGAAGTAATACATTTTATTATTTAAATTTTTGATTCAACAAGAATGTATATTCTCGACTGGATCATTATGAAGATATATTTTAAAACTGAGGTCGATATGATAATATTAAATATTATTATCTTAAACACCGTGGTTTTCAATACATCATAATATTAAGACTTGTTAACAGTATTAAGCAGAGTACTTATATAAACCTGTATGCATAAAACATTGTCGCACACCAAGTATAATATATTTACTTTAATAGTCACCAACAAACGATAATAACAATTGTCGTCACATAAATTGCGTTAATAAAACACCGTACTTATGGCATTCACAAAAATGCATTGACAGTGACTTTTTTTTATGAATGTATGTTTCAAAATAAATTGTAATCGAGTTAAGTACGTGCTGAATAAGAAATCAATTAATTAAAGGGTATAAAATGGACGTTATGTTATTTTATAACATTCATCATTTCTTCATACATTATTAAATATGGGAAATATATCTATATATTAGTGAATTTTCTTGTACACGTTAACAATAAAGTTGACGAAGTACCTATAACATAATAATATGATTATTATAATAATAATATATGGTCATTGTCATCGTTACCATTGCCTGTGCACACACTGTCAGACTGTCTACAATTTATACGAACGACAGACACCTGGAAATGCGTGATGACAGCAAAACCGAGCAACGAGTTACCTTATTTTGATATTATCAAATGATTCAGCAGCGAAAGACAACTATCTGTCTGAAAGTAATGTTTACTGTTACGATAGCAACATTGTATATCAATAAAACATATATATTACAAATTATATAACGTTTTACTAGTTTAATTAAAACAACTACAATAGAGTACACTATATTATAGTCAACGCAACAGCATCGCTTGGTAAATAAAATGATACTTCGGTGTCTACTGATTATTCATATAATTGTCATAAATAAAAATGCAAACTGTCATTTATTATATTTAATAGAATAGAATGTGTGTAGAAAACTTCCAGATGTATATAGGTATACTTGTTGGGTTTATAAAACAGAGATTTTTATTAATGTTTTGATTACACTGCGAATAAAAACCACAAAAAAGCGTACAATCATCGATATTCACAATAATTTAAATACAACGAATGTAGCCATAAAGATATCGCGATTAAATACGATTTGAATGAAAGCGAATTATTATCGCTTGCACGTGACAAACGTAAAATTATTTCTTCATCGTGAACGTTTTTTTTAGGTATTTATTAATATAACCTTCAATATTTTTGCTATTCATTGTGTTAAAGAAAAAAGAAATTAATAAAACCGTTAACGATCGTTGTATTCTCGTGTATTATATAATATTATGTAGAGTACATAGGTACGCTTGTACGCTCGTCAATATTGTCGAGAACTTTTAATACATAATTGAACGCAATATGATGTTGAATAGTCAATATGGATGTCAAATCTTGAAATATTTAAAACATCGTACGTCACATATAGGTACGTGTTTACACAAATACCCAAGAGAAAAGTCAACCGTTTTTACCTTGGCGGGTAGGTCGTAAAGATATTGACACATTATTATTGCTTGTTTCCCTATCCAACCACGACAAAACAACTCGTCTAGTGCATAAAAATCGACGTAGTTGTTTTCGAAAACAAAAGCACATTATCATAATTGATTCTATAAATTCGTCATTCAAGAAATATTCTATGGTACCTATATTATTCGGTGAAGTATTTGTTTTCTTTTGCCGTGTCCTGCGCAGTGATTAAAGAAACAAAAACTTAAAAAAAAAAGGTGACCAAAATATTGAATACATTATTAATAGACCTTTAAACAATGACCTCGCTTTCATACGAGTTTACGCACCATATTTTGCCCGTGTTCAATGAAATATTTGTACGAAATAAACACTTTGATTCCGAAATATATATTTTTTTTCACTTTCACTTTCCGAGTGCGTGAGTGTCTCTTAGGTTATAGTATACCTAAATACCTTCTCTTGCAGTAATTCTCCTATAAACCTCTCATTGTTGGATACCATGATAATTACATTACAGTATTATTGGTTTCGTTTAGACAGCATTCAAATGATTTAAATTTGATGTTATATGATGTATAATACTACGTACTAGCACACTGTACAGAAACATTCGAAACGATTGGGTTGATAAATAATATTTTTCATTCCAATTATATCAATATTGTATACTAAACTATATACTACGAATTATATATTTCATCAGTGCGTATAAATACATAAAGTATTAATTTCATTCTGGATTTTGATAACATATATAAGAAGCTTCAACATAATTAGCCAACTATTTTTACACTTAGATAAAAATGTAATACCTACGCATGTTTGCCTAGACATTATTTGTGTCAAGGCCTTTAGTGAAATCACCTTCAATTTAACTTTAAAGGAAGAGAAAATGTTATGCATAGATTGATTTCCGAATCTTAATAAAACTCATCACTATTTATTTACATATTGAATTTTTAAAATATTCAAGTTGAATATGTACATTGGTAATACAGTATTGGTACCTAATAATTATAGTGTACACTGTTATATATTATATACCTACTTACATATTTATGTTATAGTATTAAACTATCGGTATTTACTGTTGTATAAAATTTCGAATATCCTATATAAGTATATTATATATAAAAGAATATATTAGTTGTTAAACTATAAAAAAAAATGTAGATAGTTATATTTATTTACAATAAAATATAAGTTAAATTGACAGTATTATATTATTATTTTATTGTTATAGTTTACATAATCATTTGTCATAATACATAATAATAATATGCTAATATTTTTGGAAGAGTATATTTAAATGATACAAATAGTTATCAGTCACATTAATGGATAACTCGAGGTCATAAATGATTTTCATGTAATCATATTATTGTTAAAATATAATAATTTCAATAATTTAATTGTCAATGTCTGTATTATATAGGGATGCATAGAGTCATTAAAATAACTCGAAACAAATATTAATGTAGGTAATATCATATACCTATGTTATATATGGCTATACATGATAATGCTTGACCTAAATCATATCATAAATATTTTTAAACACCAAATTAATTTAAAACTAAAAGATAAAAATGATGTATAAAATGTCCAAAATTAATTATCGTTTTGAATAAATACAATCAGTACCAACATAAATGAGGTCAGTCAAACGTAATGTGATAAAATTAGTGGAGATTACATTTGATAATTTAACATGACCCCACCATTTTTGTTTAAAAACAATTTGAAAGACGTTATGCCTACACAATTTCAGATTAGATCTTGCTAAAATATAGTAAAAGTCATAATTCTTTGGATGTTTGGACCTTGGATAGTATTTAATTACACTAAGGCTCTAGTAGAACTAAGAATACTATTATTTCTATATACCTATAATTATATTTGTATTAATTAAAAAATGAATATATAGTTTCGTATACTGTACAGCAGTGTAGAGTTGAAGGGACCTAATTAAGGAAATTTCAGTGTAGGTATCAAATTTCCACCCTCTTTTATATTGTAATTTGTATGAGTATAAACAGTAAGTGTAACAAATAGCAATGGTGGCCTCTACAGTAAATGTAGCTATACTATTGAATTCGGGTATAGGTATTATAAAATATTATACTTTGGTGAAATTGACCCCACGACTCAAGGCTAGTACTAAAGGTTAATATTTAATCATTGAATTACCAAATTCTTATTATCTAAAAGTTAAGACCTCGAATCCCAATTACCAGAATAACAATATTCTCATTTAAGTAAGTATATGTGATGATCCATTAAGCTTTAATGATTAAAGAAAATTATGTGATTGTGTCAAGATTTCTTAATAACAGTCATGGAAAATATTGCTTCCTTGAACAACTTCTCTAATTACGGAGTACTTATATTTATTTTATTGCATAGATTTTCAGGATTTTCTATGCATTACAATACAACAAAATAACATACTTTGTATCTTTATTGATTTAAATAACGTCGGAAACTAGGAAGTATAGGTTTCAAACTTGGTTTTTTTTCATCATTACATTTTTAATTGATAATTTTCAAAATAAAAACTTACATAACTATCTGTTGGTATCTTGGGGCCATGATTGTCAAATAGTGTAAAGGTGTACTTAATATATAATGCGCTTAATGTATATGGTGTTCTACACTATAGTATTCAATACAATTTTAAATCAATGAGTAAAAGTAGCCTTCACTTTTCTTCAGCCTTACCTGTACGAGTATCGGCTGTGTTTGAATGTTCTGTTATACAAATACAATCATAAAATAAATCCAAACAGTGTTCAGAGACCAACTGGTGCCGGGCGTTCGTTTCTATCGCTCTTTTCAGCTGTTGATAGAAGTATATTTAAATTGTGATAAAAGCTAAATCATTTTATTCAAAAATGATTCTCAGGAAAAAATCAGTAAAATCTCAACTAACTTATTTTCTTCGCCGTTTTAACTTCCATACATTTCTTGAAACTAAAAAATAGTTAAAAATAAAATGTTTTTATCATCGTTTGTATCAATTGTAGATTTGCAATTGTTCACAAGATATAAGTGCAACATTTTAATAACAATTGTTACCAACTTCGTCTTAAATTAGTACACACTACACAGACATTAGATAAGTCATATCGCTTTCTTTACCATTAGTTCGATGCTACCCATTATTTAATTAACGTTGTAAATTGTACAAACATATCAACAATGTGCTATTTAATTTGAAAAACCATCGCCATAGGTCATGTTTTGAACGTTTTTAATCCTCATAAAATTAATTTATGGTTAATAATTGTACATAATTAAAATTAAATTGAATATAATATAGCCTGATAGTAATATATTAAGAATTATTAACATTTCAATCCCATTAAAACGTTAAACATTATCAACCAAAACTACAAATTATTATGATATTAAAATAAATACAAAAAAATAAAATACTGTCTAACTATAATTCTGTATATTGAAATGCACTTTTAAGATATAATCGGTAGAAATGTCAAATTGCTATCCGATTATTATTTTCTTAATAATTACCAAAACAAATTATTTTAAAAAATTATTATGAAAATGTTATTTTTCGTCTTTTTATGTCCACAAATAAGGTTATAATATTATACTATGACGTCTATATTATGAATATTATATAAAGCCTACGATGTATGTTTTTCACACGTGATTATTGTGACACTTCTACAGTCACTTATTTTTGTAAATATGCGCGTTGATTAAAATAATTATTTCTGTTCCAAACGTTCCATCGTTAAAACTTTGTATATTACATTTTATATCTATATAGTATTTATGTTATTGTAATATTTTTTTAATTTAGTAAATTACTCTATACTAGAAGATAAATTGTATAATATATTTTACAGCATTGTGACTATCGAATACCTACCGATAACTGTTTGAAAATTAAACAAGAATAAGTTTATCCATTGTATCTATTCTAAAAATAACCATAATAATTAATGATGAAAGTTAAAGTCCAAATTATTCAGCCTTGCTCAAACTGCTCAGACAACCATCTCCTAAACAAATACAATGCATCTGACGAATTTATGCTTGTATATTTATACTCAGGTCTTAAACTATTACCATTGTTCAATGTAGTATTATTTAACTGATAATGTCTGTATTTATTGTAGGTATATAAATGTTTATTGTTTAGGTACTTACATATTTTATATTGTCGGATACAATACAATTGTATTAGTATATAGATCTTCTACTAACTAATATAGGCACTTTTAAAAACATTTTTGTGAAGTTTTAAATAATATCTACACGAAATTTATCAGTTTGCACATAATAATAATTTTTTTTCTCATAAGACATAAAGTGAAAAAAAAATTATCAACATGGTAATAACTAAATTATGAATTGGTTTACAATTGTATATTATTTTACTTTTTTTGTACTTTTGGTATTGTTTTTAGTGGATTTTAAATTGTAATAGTTTCAATTTTTTTACTATAAACAAATTGTTTTTTTGTAAAAAAAAAATAGGTTCGTATTGTTTTAACAGAAATTTAACTTTCTTATTAAATATTCATAATTATCATCAATCTTGTCAATCTACTTTAGTTAAATGATTATTTGCTTTGTATTAAGTGTTTATAATTAAGTTATAAGATTAATTTTAAATTATTTTAATAGGTATCTAATAAATTCAGAATTATCAAAAAAATCACGTTTTAATTGTAAATGTATATTTTTTATTTAGTACTATTTAAATTAAAAATTAGTTTTGCATATTTTTATAATTTTTACTTCATTTTATAGCATATTGAGATACTTTTTAGTGTGTACGAATCCGTGCTCACACACGTAACACACCTCAATTAAGTGATCGTTTAAGTACCAGGGCCATAGACCATAGCTTAATTGAAGTAAAACGTGGTTGCAGTTTATAATCAGTATAATATCAGTGCCTAATCCTAATGTCATTTAATTTTTACTTTTATAAAATTATTTGTAGCTAAATTTACCAAAAAGCAATTTGATTACGTATATGTCGGCTGTGTCAACCATGCAAAACAATCTAAATAATTACGATATCCTTATCAAGCTCTTAAGGAATCCAAAATGGGGTTTCCGCAAAAATCCAATAAAAAAAATCTAAACATTCCAATCTTATTATCCTACTATATGTGACATAATGAGATGAGTTGTAACCCACACTATCCATTCCAAGCAAATCGTAATAGAATATTGGTCGGTCGCTACCTATATAATCAGTCTTTACTCCAATGTAAGTACCGCACTTAGCAACAAGAACTATGCCTGAAAATTCTTCTCATCGACTCAATGTGTAATAGTACCACATTGTCACGACCTATTATAGTAAAATTTAATAGACGGAAAGTTAACATATAGAACAAAAATATGCTAATTTAGATTTATTATACAATATATGTAATTTATTATTTTCTCTCTGTAAGCCCATGTTGCCGGGGGTATAAAGAAAAAAAATATGCTTATCATCATACCAAAAACAATTTTTAGTTCGTGTATAACAACGTAAAAAATAAATAATAATAAAAATTTGTTTATTTTAACATTATATGTGACATAATAAGAGTACGATTGCAATTTAGAAATAAGTATAATAATTGGATAAACAGTATTTAATTATATATTATATTAAACTATTAAAGTGATCATAGTTATTATTGATTCATAAACCAATTACGACTAATTCAATAAAATCATTACTTATATAATAATATTATAATAGTTATTCTGTTAAAAATCATAATATTTTTACCTATTGAAAATAATTCGAACGCGGAAAAACTGTATAAACTATAAAGTATCGAGCATTCATGCAGTTGTTCAAGTTATTATTATATTATAATTAATGGTAACAGTTACATGTTTTTGTAATAACTTTTTACTCATTTAGTTGTATTAAATATAGGTAGGTATAAGTACACGATATTATAAGAAAAATAAGAAAATAAAATTAATAATTGAACGTAACTGTTTCATGTTTGTATGTAATATACAATAATGAAAGTTCAAAGTATTATTAAATAATAAATATTCATTCTAGATGGTTGTTTGAATGACGTCGAAACCAGATGTGTTAAAAGATGGAATTCGACGGAAACCGTCATAGTACATAAGTGTGTAAAGAAAATGAAATCAATAAAAATCTTAGTTAAATCTAATTTCGGGTAAGAACCAAAAGCGAATATGGATAATATTATATAATTTACAACCTAAAAAATATCTCGAAAAAGAGTCGAATTCTCTCAAATGGCTCATTAAAGGCATGTTTGCTCCAGTGGAGATGACGTATTTGAACCATTTCCGACGTGCCATCATTAAATATAATCGTATCTCAAAAGTTTTTTTTTCATTGAAAAGAAACTAAACACAAACTTTTATCATTTGTCAATATACACAGTATTCGGAGGCAGACGAGACTTCTATGCCTATAGAAAAAATTGTCGATTCTGCCGGGTTGGTTGGTTATGGTTTTTTTCTCAACATTTCGTTGCGTGTAAACGCAGAGTTACGCAATAGTTATCACTTTTGTTTTCTATCGTTTTCTTTTCCCATTATACCGTCTCATCGGGTTTCCGATTTCGTTTGGCTTTTAATATGCGTTGACGTGCACAATATTATACGCCTGCGATGCGTGAAGGTATAATTTTTAGGTATTAGGTACGAATGTACCTACAACTGAGTACTCGAATCTTGCAGCAAATGGCTCCCGCGTATCGTAAAACCGCCTTGATCAGACGGTGTTGGATTTAGATATTTTGTAATCCGACCAAGATCCGAAAGAAATAGATAGGTACAACAAAATTATAATTTATTATTATATACCTAAAAGAATTTTCGATCAATCCACATTTGGGCCAATGCGACGACCATATTTTTTTTATTAGCTGGACGCCCCGTAACACACCAAATTCGAAATATTTTTTTTAAATGTTTAACTTGAATTTGTTTATAAATTATAAAAAAATTAAATGTATTCAACATTACATACAGTTATATATATCATTGTTTGCGCATTAATATTATATTTACCAATTATTGAATGTCATTACGTTCAGACGTGCAAATTAAAATGCTGTATCGCGTTATCACTTTAAATTATATTTTATTAAACGAGTAGACATGTTTCCTATTTTTACGATCATGCCTTTGGAGTCCGAAAAAACAGGTACATTTTCAAGTGTTGTTTTTTAGGGTCTAGGTAAATTAAATCCGAGATAAGTTTGGTACATTTTGAAAGCGGTAAATTGAGTCCCGGGGAAAAATAGGTAGTAGGTAAGTTGAGTCCCAGAAAAAATAAGGTAGTAGGTAATTTGAGTCCCACGGAAAAACGATTTATATGCATTTAAAATTTAAAAATATTTTTATAGTGCACATTTTTTAAATTTTAAATGCATATAAATCGTTTTTCCGTGAGACTCAAATTACCTACTACCTTATTTTTTCTGGGACTCAAAAAATAGGAAAAAAAACCTAACCTAACCAGCACTTTGTCCAGCGAGAGAACACTAAAAACCAGCATATACATATGCGACATCCTGCCATCCAGACCAATTCCACTATGACAGGGTAATTCCCAATAGTCGATTCCCCTTCCGTATGCAGACCACATCATCCGAACTGCAAACTTTTAAAATACGTTTCATCACATCCGGACGAATATTTCTTAACCTTCCGGGGAGGGGGGGGGGATGAATTGGATGGGACACCGGCCAGCCCACCAAGCTAGTACCCCCCCCCCCCCCCCCGGTAAGTGTTATACGACCGTAGATTTAGATGCAGTTTGTCACCGGCGTAAAAGTTGAGTAGTGCTGTCCGACAGCGATGTTTTGTACCACTGTTCACTTATCCGCAAGCGGCGGCAGCGGCGGTGATCGTAGAAAGGGAAAGGGGTCCACCACGCACGCGGTAGAAATAGACAGTGGAACCGGACCGCCACCGCCGGAGCCCGTCACCGTCATTCACGTCACAACCGCCGACCACCACTCCCCGCCCCTTAGACCGCGCGTAGTTTGCCGTGAAAAGTAGCGTGTTGCGTAACGATAAGGTGAGGCGGACGAGAAAGGGGAGGGGAGTTACGGTGGAATAGTCTCACTCTGTATGCCGTCAGGCACGTTTTTTTCTTATTTTTAAACCACGTTGTATGCGACCACGATGATGACGACGATTATTACGATAGTAATAGTAATAATAATAGTAATAATAATAGTAATAATAATAATAATAATATTATGTGCACATCGAGTACCGAGACGGCGACGTCGTCGGTGGGGCGCATGCGCCACCGAGTGAGTGCAGTACACACGCCGCCGAACCAGTTGCGTGTCGAAACAAACCGCACGCCGCCGCCGCCACCGTAGTCCTCGTCGACGTCGCCGTGCGTATTATACCATCCGCGGCACTGCGCGCGGTAGACACGACCATCGCAATTACGGTGTGAGTGTGTGTAAACGTGCGTGCGTGTGTGCTTTTTTAAAAAAATTTTGACCACGCGAATTTTTTTCACGAGTGTTTCCGCCGTCCGCAAGTGTGCCGAACAACCAAAGAATCGCGGCGACAACCATCGAAAATCATCTTTCGCATCGTATTTTTTCGAGATAATAAGCCGTCGTCGTCACTTTTTTTCATAATTTATTTATTATTTCTACATACGTGTCTCGTCCACTCAACTGTCTGTATAGTGTACCTTTTTTCCGGCCGCGAAGGGGTCGGGGCTGTTTTTCCCGCATCCGGTAGGTACGGGAAATAGTGTCGGTGGTAGAGGAGGAAAAATAAATATTATGAGAAGAGAAAAAATTGCTCAGATATTCTCGTCCTAGATCGCCTATATATATCTATCGTAATACGATTCAATATTATAATATACAACGACCGCTTGACCGATCGCCCGCCCGCCCGTCCGTCGCATTACTCGCGTGTTTGTTGTGTTAACGCGAGAGTGAGAGTTTGGGTTTCTTCCGGTTTCGGGCATCCGCTCGAGAACAAAATAAAATACTATGATTTACGTCTGCAGGATTCGATTTGGATTACCATCATGTACGGTAAGTGCAATGAGTATCCTTATATTAATATTATTATTATACGTAAATTATAATGTACTGCTGGTGCAGATGACGACGATCGGTTTCTAGATCGAATAACCCGATCGTCGGTTAGTATGAGTTCTTATGCTTTCATATTTTTTACTGATGTTCTATTATTGCACGACTGACTTGACTGATTATCATCCCCACGAGTGTGATGAATAGAGCATAAAAAAAATACAAATTCATGTCAAGCAGCAATATTACAATTTAAAATATTATTTTTTGACATCAAATTTCGTATTTAAAATGTAATAACTTATTAGTTGCTATATTAAATTATATTGGTAAAGCCATTCGCAAGAAAAGATATTTAAACGAACAGTAATCGCGAACGTCCCGTTTTCCATATTATATCTAATGCAGTTGAGGACAATGTATTATATTATGGTATTTTATATTATTATATTAGTCGCTTCTCAAAATTAGTCTTCAGTTAAATTATGTACGCTTTAAATTTAAAACTCAATAGATAACTATTGAAAAATAAAAACACACGAGAAGCTTTATTCAACTTTATAACATTACTATCAGCATGTAGCTTACAAACAATAATAATAATATATGTTGCAATCAAACGATCACCAGATTATGTAGTTTACCACACTCAATTTCACTAAGATCAATATTTAAATTACAGTAACATTTTCAATTACACAAAACTCGCATTCAATATCGAAGGACTAACATTTTATTGGTAGATACCTATATAAGTTGTGTAAACGACCCTTAAATGCTATTTGAACAATATAATATTGTAACAAACGTTACTATATTGCATGAATATCGGCTACTATAATATTATTATATATACCTGCAGTATTCGGTAGGTATATTTTCTATGTACTTTCGCGTGTCTAATACGGGACTTATATATTTAAACTAAATATATAAGTGTATAACCTTAACTAATTATTAATCCGTCGTCAAAAACGTCTACCTATCGGCGATCGGCTGTCGACTGTGACATTTTCAACAAAATAGGTGTCTTACTATCGTTTGCATGGTACGAACCGATGAGATTGTTAGCCCGACCTCTCGACGGTCGGTCGATGTTTTATTCGGTGTGTAGGTGAATTGTCGTCGTTGCCGTTCAGTGATTTCGAAAACGAAAGTGAATAGTATTTGAATACGGTCTGGCTATTCTATACCACCGCCATCGTCGCAGTGAATAGAATACAGCCCGAACCTTTTTTAACCGTACCGGTGGCCTTGTAATACATATATAGGTGCTATGTTCAATAACGATTTTCGAAGCAAAACGAAACATACAAGAGATCCATATGTACATATTGTGTATATTATATATGATTTATAATTATATATGCGCGATATAACTAATTTCGGACGCGCTGACGATTATTAGATTCGTGGATGTATTTTATTTATGACGACAATGTAACGTACGCGTAGGATGAAAACGTCGAGACCTTATAGGTTTTGGAAGTAATGGAAGTCCTTCGGGCTTAGGTCATCCTCAAGAACTTTACGGCACGTTAAACGTGTTTTAATGTCGAAACGATATTACTCCCAACGTGTCACCTTAAAAGCGCCTCTCGGCCTTAATGTGTGTTCTTGAGAAAACTTCGAACTGTTTGGATGATGTTATAACATTACGAGTTCGGAGTCGGTCTATACAAATGAATGCACAGAGAAAATAAAACACGAAAGTACTTTTTAAAGGATTTAAGAAGAAGCAATAATTCATAACAATAAAAACGTATTCATAATATTGCATATTATATTATATTATATTAATACTATAAGGGTGAATAACTGTCAAACTTTATTAAAGTTAAATAGACGTAGATTGAGACTAGTAGTATTATTTTTAGACCACGATATTATTATTTCACGTATACAAAATATGATGTGCACGTGTAGTTATAAAGCGAATATAGTTGATGCGGCTGAAACACGCATCATTGCGAATCAATTTAACGAACATTACAACATCATAGGTATTTAATAATGTAATGTCTCGACTTTTAAAATTCTCGCGTCATCCAAAGTGATGTGATAAAATTTAGACAATATCCAATGGTCTGTCGCACGGACAACAACAAAAAACACGCACCACTAACACTACACCATAATATGTTCGCTATCTAATCACCCGTTGAGTTGACCTAATTCTAAGTTCGATTACGCCATGGCGTGGTATAATTCCGCGGAAATAAAAACGTGCCTGAAAGGTGTATTCTCATTGCAAACATAAAAATACAGATATACCGCAATTATGATGTATAGTATACAGTCGCGGTTTTCCACTATTGAAAAAAAAAACATACGCGTGTTTGTTAAGAATCATTATAATTTAATTTTTTATTGTTTATCACATCATATTAAGATATCTATATGATGCACCCCATCGCTCGCGGCCGATCTGTTCGTAGATCAGATCCATGCGATGGAGATACCAACAATATAATATACATCAGTCATTCAGACCATCGCAGATATTCAACAGTTTTCGTTTGAGCTATAACATTTGCTTCTAATCTATAAACTATGGCCTCGATGTTATACACACTTTCAAGAAGATAATTCGTGATAATGTGACCCCTGATTATTGTTGACGTCAATTTTTTTAATTGGTCTTTATAGTTCAGAGAAATGCTAAGAAAAATTCTCAATCGATCAATGTATACATAGTTTCACCGATTATGGTAAGAATAATAATTTACATACAAATTCGATGCCCTGGTCTGCAATGTACGAGCATCGTCGCAAAATGAGTTATAGTTCTGTGAACGTTGTTTTTTCCCAACTATAAAGTATATAAAAAAGCATTTAAATAAAAGTGTAGCAAGAAAATCGTAATGGATTTTTTAAAAAGAATATTGTAACATTATGGCAGTCGGATTGGGTTGTGCACGTGACCCTTTAACATCAACCTCAAAAAGTGGTACCCCTTTAACATTTTTCTCTGGTAAAATTAAATTGTTAGTGTATATGCATAAAAATCGTGGTCTGCAATCGCCCTTATGCGGTCAAAACCTATTTTCCTTATCGTTTTCTATAGTGTATGATATATGTGTGTGTGTGTGTGTGTGTGTGTTCGTAGGCTAGCACTAAAGTGTACAAGATTTTAATACTTGGTGAAACCACAATGGGGATAAACAAGGCGTGACCTACCTTATCCTCTCACAATTTTATCAATAGTAGTAATCCGCCACCATGAAGTTCTCGTACTATTGCTCATTTTTTGCGGGTCGACCGGAACCCGCCGCGCCACCCTGGAACATCTAGACGGTTAGTCTTATAGGTTATATTGGAGAAGGTCAAATACTTATATACCTAATAGGTACATCGTACATATTTTTTCGTCAGTACCCGCATTACGTGACGTTTGCAGTATATTATAAATGAATAGATATTACATATATATATTTTTTTTTTTTTGGAAATCGTTAAGTTCATGATATATTAGCTTCGACTACAGATGGCTGCGTGTACAAGAATTGTTATAGGGGTGAATTCACACTATAAATATTATAATACCATGAGACTTTTCCCCATTTGATTTCTTTTTTTTCAGCATGGATCAAAAAATCGATGATTGGCATATTTTTGCAGGTTGCAATATAATAATATTTTATTATTTTAACATAATATTTTAATTCGGTGAGCATATCCATACAATCATATTGAATGCCATAACATGGAAATATATGCATGAATCGAACGGTTTCTTGGAGTTATTGGTGTCATAATATCTATAGTGTCTTTACACGCACTATATGTTTTGTTGCTAGACAAATTAACATCGATATCGGTATCGATAAATACAATGCATATATATTATCATATTTATTTTATACATGATCGATAAATGTTCTTTCAATACGTACTTTTCGATCTGTAATATATTTTAATCTAAGATAATTTTCTTTTATAAAAAAAATGACGTATTATTTTTGTTATCATAAATGAACAATAAAAACATTTAATTAATAGTTTCAAAATCATTTTTTCTTACTTCAATATTAGAAATATTTATAATATAATAATTTTAAAATACATTTTTTTGATTTTTTCAGATAAACCTATTTAGTATAGTAGGTATATATAGGAACTATCTAATATTTTTCATAATTATTAATTTTTTTTTTTCTTTTGGTTGCATCATGATTCATGAATACATTTCTTAGGCCATATATTATAATACGTTTTGTACGTGATTCCTTGTTCATCTATATAATATAATCGTATTATACATGTATATTGTATAAATTCACAGTCACATAAGAAGCCGCTTTACTGCAATAATCTTCCGTTTTACAATTATCTGCAGCAGATATGGTCGTGTTGTCCATCAAATTTACCTATAGGTTAGGTACACATAATATTACGTAAATGTAAAAATTCCACGTTTTTTCCTTGTTACATTGTATACTCGTCGAATGGTTTTTTAATAGATCGTGATGCTATCTTTCGAACGTTTGATTTACGACTCTGAATATTTCTGCTGTAGAGTGTATTGTGTTGGTGTATAGCGTTTTTGTAAAAATCTAAGTATCTACCTATAAAGGGGCCCATTATTTTAGAAATTAGAAAGAAAAGTGACCACCATGTAGTCATTTAAACGAATGCGAAATGATCAATTAATCTTAATTGTTAGGGACGCACAAGAAAGCACCGTTTTGTGCGTGTAGCTATTCGCCGGTCAACCAATTGTGTTTAAATGAAAAATATACAATGTATATTGTATAAATACGAAAATCAAAAAATTGGATATACCAAGCAGCGAACGCTGTATTTGATATTGGATTATTATGGTATGACTCTCTAAGTTTCATTCATTTACCAACGATTCATTACAAGAGATTATATTGAATTAAATAATTTAAAGTGAACCCAAACAAAAGCTTAACTGGTTAGCGTGAGTTTAGGTACATTTAATTGTATGTACCACAATAAGAAAATATGGAAAATATAGCTTTTTTAATAATTATATATATATATATTATTATTGTTAATCGATTAACAATAAAATATTTCATACCGTGTAATCATGTTCATTAAAATAATATTTATACAAATATTTCATGTATAAAATACATCATGTAAATCTACAAGGTTTATCTATTTGTTTGTTTACTTTTACAGGTAGTTGTATCAATTAAAAGCATTATTTTTAAGTGATAGATAATATTGTTATTGTTACATATGGAATTATAATTTGTTAAATAAATATATATTTTTTTTTTGATAACATGTTAGGTATATATTTTTAACAATAAATAAATATAATATAATTTCAACACCTGTTATATTATATTTAAAATCAACAAATTAATAATTAAATATTCAAAATTAATAATAATGACATTGGTTTGAGATCTAGTCATAGTATGGAGGTCAAACGAGATTAAGAATATAATATATAATTTAGTTTTAGTTGATACATTAAATCAATACTCTGTAAATGTCCTTTTTGTTACTTACGTTTTATAATTCATAGATATTTTTTTTAAATTCATCCAAGCATTGTTATTAGTATTATATTTTATTCTGCAATTGTAATGTTTTATATTTTAACAAGAGGAAAAATACTTATTTTTATTGAAAATCAATAAATTATTAATTGATAGATACATGTTATTATTGGTACTATACCTACGATCGTTCGAAAACAAAAACATTAATTAGTAATATATCATAGTATAATAATTAAGAACATGACACGTGTTTATAATCGAGCATGAACATATAATCATTTTCCATTTGTTTGCATAAAATTTAAATCGTATAATACCTAGGTATACATTTTTTTTTTCAAAAACGCCAAAAATATAATTTTAATAATATTATATAATTTCAATACTGCGTATTTTATGTCGAATCAAACTCTTATAAATACGCATATGCCATACATGCACTCACTTCAAATTAGGTACAAAATTAAAATTAAAAAATTGTTTAACAGTAATCAATAAAAATAAAATGTTATAATAATTTTTTTATCATAGAATATTCGTATACAGGCATATAGAACTTCCTAGGAGTTACCTACAATGTTATGAACAAATTGCAACTGTAGTATTCTATTGACGATTGACATTTGACAACAAAGCTGTTGATACACATCAATAGTTCAATACTTACCTGTACTTACCTTACTGGTATGCTCATAATAATAAACTGTAGTACGTCTTTAGCATTTACCTACTGCAGCTCTTCTGTATTTATAATATACGCATGTACAATAATTAAATAAAAATGTTTTGAAGTCACTCCTCCTTATTCCTTGGCGTGAATCTATGGCAAGAATCTATGGCAAGAATCAATAACAACAATAATAATCGACATATATAGAGATATGTGTTTGACTGGATATGTATGAATATAATATAGAGTATATTCTGTATGTATGTATATTATACATGTATAGCGAACGAGAGTGGGACGTGGATGGAAATGGTGGCCTCGAACATCGTTGTAGGATGACAAGATCGCATTATTATTATTATTATTTCTCTCTCACCATTGCACTGAGCTGCTTACCAAGGTCAGCGAAACTTGCACAATTTTTTCTTTGCACAACTGAATTCGTATGTATACACTCCAATATTCCTTTAATTAAGTATATGGATTATGTATATAATATTATCATATAATGCGTCATGTCTGTATTATTTAATATTTTCTTCATTTCCACGTAGGTACGCATAGATATAATATAATAATATGTGATAAAAACTGACAACAAATTAATATTAACGATATATAGCCTATAGGCGTGGTAAATTTCAATAATATATTGATGTTTTTATCCAACGTGTTGGCAATGTCGGCATACATAATTAATTATTACGATTGACTTTTATCGTTGGACAATAAAGTTAAATATTTCCTCTCACGATTAGGACTTGACTGTAAAATATTAGGTATGTATATCTCAGATAGTTATATCATATAATAAAAGGATATTCGTTATTTTACATTTCTTCAATATTTTTAGTTTAAATTTTTGGGCATTCTATTAACTGAAAATTAAGTTTGAATGGAGAAAATATTGATTCCAACAGCTTTTTCGATCACTTTTATCGATTATAAATACTAGTAGTATATATAATACAGGTTTAAAGTTAAAATTAGTTAATGTTGTGTTAATAAAAATTGGTTACTTAATTTATCATTTTCAAACTAATAACAGTTAATTTATGATTTTAGATAATTTCTAATGAATTGATATAAAATCGTAATTCAGGCATTATAATATTTTACCAAACACAATTTAATTCAAGCATACGTTATTGATTTTATGATTTTTGTGTTATTTTTCTATATTTATTGTTTAAGTACAACTAATGCTCGTTGTTTTGTTTGTTCAAATTACCTTTTTATAATTTTATTACATGTACATTTATAATTGTTTCATTATTTTGTATGTTAAATTTAACTTTTTTATCGTATACCTATATTTACCTAAAGCTTAGTTATTATATGATAAATTCAATGCATACATTTTTTTTATCATATAGTATATACCTATTATATAATATAATGATGACATTTGACCCAAATATTATTACTTAACTCGGTGCAGCAATTACTGCTGTGTAAAAACTATTTGAGGATCATATTCTATAATTTTAAGTGTGTTGTGCAGATCATTGTTATTCATTGGTCGTATATATCCATGCACCAATGATCAAATAGGCTTATCAAATACTAAGGTTATTCGTACATAAATTGTATACATTTAATATATCAATAATTAATTGAATTATACAGGTGTGCGATTATATTTGTACATAAAATAGACAAACGTAAATACATATTTTTTCTTTTATTAAAATTATATATATTGAAATATAATGTACAAAATTATACAATGGTGGAAGTTGTTTCGTAATTAAGTACTTATTAGTGTTATATATGATAATACGTGATTATTACATATATATGTATGAAAAAATTTGCATTAATAGAAAACTCGGTTAATTTGGATTCATGAAAAGTGGCCAGACAATTTCCCGTTAACTTCATTGACAAACGATTGAAGTAAATATGGTGAGATAAATGAGAAATATTTTATTAAACTATATAATACTAGGTATATCGTATTATATACTACGCATATAATAGTCTTCAATGGCCCATGATATAGTAAACAATATATTCATATGATAAAAATCAAATATATATATATATATATAATATATATATATGTAGTACTACCAATATAGTTGAAGTATATATACACACATATTTACATTGAAATTATATTTAAATGTACCTAAGTGTAAGATTCTCGCGACACACTTACACATCCTGCCACCATCTATAATGGTAATAAATTTATATTAATCATTTAATTGTAGGTACGTATATTATGGATTGTAAAGAAATTATCTTTACTCGTCGAGGCCTCGCCCCTAGTTAATACAGGGTAATTGCAATACTAAGACTAAATTGTTTTATTATTACACATAATACGTCTATATTAAAACAATATCTCTACAGTGATGAATGTTTATTACACTCTATTTAGATTTCTTTCATCATTGTATATAAAATTTCGCTCGCAAAACTTACGTCTTAAGTTATAAAAAAAAAAAATTGTTGCATAAAAAAATTCGTTAAAAATGCGGTCGGTGTTCTTTCGTTTTCAACACTATCCTCATCTAGTACATTCAAGGTCAAGGCCGGAAGAATTAGAAAATATTCTAGACAGTAGGAATTTTATGTGCAAAAAAATATTGGATCTGGAAAAATGATATGAGTTGTAACAATATAAATAGGTAGCAGATACTATGCCCATTGCCCCATACTGTATTATTCATGTTTTTACTAACACCTACTGCGTTTATAATTAATATTTGTATTATCATATTATCCACTCGAATGTTTTATAACCATGAACGTTATCAATCTTTTAATGTTGACATCTCACAACTGTTATTGTTATTATGATTATTGATCTACGAATATTTTGATTTAGTATATTTTTTCGTTATAATAATATACCGTTACCTAACTATAAGTTATAAGTTATAACATTTAATTTTATAAAGTATAAGACCTGCAGCGTTAAGTCGTGAAAATCATGGCAGACCGATTTAAATTAGACACTTCTCTTGTCGAAGATTTAGCTTATTTATTTATACTAGTAAGGTGGTACATCATCATGTGAGGTAAGCAAATAATAAAAGAAGAAAAGTTAATAACAAAATTGTCAACTTTAAATTATTTATATTATGTAGCAAGTACCCGTTTGGTTTTCCGATAAATGTTTATTTTTATTTTTTTATTGCTCTATATAGCTCGAGATAGAGAGAGAGAGAGAGAGAGAAATTTTATCAGTCAATAAACACGGTCGCCCGCATTTCCCCCACCGAGAAAAGAAAAGAAAAAATTATATCGCCTACGTTCGAACATTTCTATCGTATTATGTAGTAGCAGTCTCGTCTTCTTGCAATTTCTCCTGTGCTGGCTGCTCCGCCGCCGCTACACCGGAGATGTCGTAACAACCGCGTTTGTGGTTTCGTAACAGATTCGCGTACGCACGCACGCTGTACACTGCGACCATACTATATGTATATGAGGATATGACGTATACTATTATAATATATACATACATACCAAACGCAAAAGAGGATAAAAATATGTTTTAAATTTATCGATATAACATAATATATACCGTATACAAGTGTCCAGTACGGCAATACATTTAATATTTTCTAATTGAGATAATCGACATGCGTATTATAACATATGTATAAGCTGATTGTACATATCAGTGACGTGCTCGGTTTTTTTTCCTGAAGGGGGGAGATATGTATTTTTAATTATTCTCAGACCATGTTATACATATTATATTGCTTTATCATATTATATTTTATACGATAAAATTAAGTCAAAGAAGGATGAAACCCTAAACCTCCCCCACGAGGCTTTGAGCACGCCCCTGTTGAACAGCGAAACCTCCCCTAACAGACACGTCTTCTCAATATAGCAGATACCTTCCGACATCGAAGGTTTTTTTTAGAGCCTTCTAAAATCTGAACTCTCTGAATACTATACACCTCGGACAACATTTTTAAGACCGAGGACGTCCGGTATTTAGAGGTTTCATTGTACACACAAATCTGCACGAATCGGTAAAATGTGTTGTGATTAAAAAAACTACATTCGATCAATATAATAATAATTAGTTGATTTCGTGAAATCTTATTTTACGAACATTTTTTAATATTTATTGAAAAAATGAAAAAAAAAATATTTATATTTATCAAGTCAGATCATACTAATCGATGTACAATAAACACTGCGGCAAAAATCTAATCTCTGAAGTAGTTATTCTTAGGTACGTATAGATAAATACGTTTATAAATAAATTACCACTAATAAAATAATATCATATTTATATAAGCGTAGTATTAACTTGTTATAATAGGCACATACATCGTACATGATATGAATTCACACGAGTTAATGGCTTCTAAATAAATCCGTACTCACTTTCATCTCGCGATGCGTATTTATTATTATTATTCGTAAATCGTAATAAGTAGACAGCAGATACAGCTATATATATATAGAAGTGTACATTATAAATATCGTTTGTCACCGTTCGTATATTATTTGCCAATGTCATCCGTGTCAAGAGTATATAACTATAATATACCCATTTAATATATAATGTTATGTATGTATTCCGATCGTGACCTTGGAATAGATAGTATATTATTATTATTTATGGCTGTGGCTGTGGCTTCATGGCAGCTATTTAGTGCCACTCGTGTCGCGATTGGATTCGTATGCAAAACACACCTTTCGAGTGTGAATAATAATTATCACAATATTGTTATTAATTATTATCGTCTTACACACACACACAACACACATACATACACTCATTCACACACATAAAATACAACTGCGATTTTCGATCCTCGAGTGGGGCCGACCGCGTAGGATTCCAGAAATTCGGTTTTATCACCATCTATTTAGGTACAGTCCTGCACCCCGCAGATATTTGGACAATAAATCGATGCACACAATTATGCGCGTGTATGTGTACCGTATACGCTCCGTATACGATATTGTTTGATTCGACTTCAAATCCGGTCTCGATTTTTTTTTCCGTCGTCGAGCATTGTGTCTCTGTATACCATTATAAAAATAACAATACATATCATAAAAAAATGCGTTCGTACATTTCGCACCACTGGAGTGCACGATCCGGACGAGAGATTGTTGATTCGGACCCGCCACACGTGTGTTAATATTATATTATATATATTACATATTGTATGTACCGTGTAGTTTTTCACGTGTACTTACACACGAAATCCGGTCAAGGATTTCAGAACCCTCTGTGGCGGTGGAGGCGGTGGCGACGGTGGCAGCGTTAGCACTACAGTTTTGCCTATGAAAGTCTTTCGAAAAAAAATAACGTGGCAACCGCGCCGTACAATTTCTATGGCCTTGGCGGTGTTGTCGACTCCGCGATTGAATGCTAATTTAATTATGTTTACGAACCTCGAAAACAGAGGCCAAATTTGGGATTTAGTCTATATGCACACGTTTGTGTGTGCGTGTGCATATTATATTATAATATGTAAATGTTATACGATGATGTTATAAGTACTTATATACCTATAGACGATTTGGCATATTTTAATAATTGGATAGTTTTGGGGTCATTTTCATAGTTCGAGTGTACGCGACGAACGTATAAAGAATGATGAGTAAGCTACAATGAAAAGGATCGAATTCAATTGGTAGGGCTGTATAGTGATAGATTTATTATAGTGTCGCATCATACATAATATATTTTTTTACTATCAAGTCTTATTCATACTGATATTATATATTCGGGTCAAATCAACACGTCAAGGTAGGTATAATATACCTACATTATAAATAAACATAAAAATCATCTGAGATGAAATGAAAATGTTCAAAAGACTAGTATAGGTATACAGTGATTTTTTTTACACAGTGATAAAACATAATGGATATGTATATAATGTATTGCTTGTAAAATTATATTTTTTTAAATTTACCTCGGTTTTATGATATTGTGTTTGGCGTCCGATCTTACGATTCTTACGTTTAATTTAAAACCATCGATAAATTTAATATTAGATGATGTTACAGAATATTCATTAAACATGACAATATAAATAAAATACATATTATGAGAAGGGCTAAGGCTAAGGACTTCTAGTAATTAAAAATCTAAAAATATGCATTCACTTATGCACATAAAAATCAAGAAATATGCGCTTAAAATATGCTCTAATAAAAAATTATTTTATTCTATTGTCTGCCTAACTATAAATATATATATAAAAAAAGATTTAAAAAAATTACATTATGATTAATTTATTAATAAATACTTGGAAAATTAAATTTTTTCGTTGTCTTCTTGATCATTTTGTTTTCTTTCTTCGTTTTTTTTCTTCTTCATCTTGAAAAAAAATTATTCATTTTATAATTTTTTTTTATCTAAGAATATGTACTAAGTTAACTACATATTGAATTACTTACCTTTACTATTTCATTGAACGATAAGATACTTTCTTAGATTTTCAAATTGAGACGAATGTCTGTTATCTGCTAACAATGTTTTATAAGATGTTGAGAAAGATCGTTCTACATCTACGGAAGTGAGCCGCGGTTCTTATTGTAGCTAAAAAAAATTAAAAATCGTAGGCATTTATAGTTCAATTTTTTACGAAATCTGTCGAAAACGCGAAAATTTGCAAGTAATTTTGAAGTTGAAAAATCATAAAATTTTTTGTGTTTATAACTAAGGATTAAAAATATAACACTAAGTTTTCCATTAGTTTTCCTTCAAGTAGCTATGGAAAAAACTTGAAACATCATTATAGGAAAAATTTTAAGTGCGTTTGAATTTTAATTTTTACGAAATAGCGTAATGATAATGATTTATCCTCAAACGATTTTAAATATTTGTTATTATTCAAAAAGTATAAGTCGTAGATACTTGAAAATTTCACCTGTTATTTAGATTGTCATTTTCTATACAAGATTTAATTTTCAAAATATTTTGACTTTTTTTAGATATTTAATGACGACTGAAATTTTCAATTTTTCTGAAAATTTTCTTTTGAAGTGTCGATAAAATTTTTTTGGCCCAACCAAAAAACTTGAAAATTTAATACACAGTTCCTCATAAGTAATTCTTATAATGATTAAAAATTATAAGAATACATAGATACAATTTTTTAAAATTATTATTTGAAGTTCAAATATTGACAAAAATTCGTCAAAACCATGAATATTTTTTTTTTTGTGACTGCGTCATTACGCTTTGGGGTCGTAAAGGAAATGCTTCGATTTTTGACTTCAGTGCCTTATTCGATCAGAAAGTGAATCTAGTTGGTACTTTGGGGGTCGAAAATAATAAATTCTTAATATTTTTCTAAATAATCGGGATAAACAAACTAAAAATTAACGGAAAAACAGGAAATTTTACGTACAATCAGTTTTCGACAAAATCGATTTTGATTTTTGATGGAACTTTAAAACAAATGACAATTGATATATGAAATTTTCACCGAATGTTCATATAAGTATATTCTATCTACCATGAAATTTTCAAAAATGTTTGATTTAAGTTGAACTATTCATAGGCATATGCAATTTCGATCATTAGTAGTTTTTTTTTAAATTAAAATCGATAAAAATTTATTTTTTGAGTAGAAAATCTTGAAAATTTAATACAAGGCTCTTAACATATTGTTACAATAGCAGTTGAAAAATAAAATAAATTCATAAACATAATTTTTTTTTATAAGCATTCAAATTTTGAATTTTGACAAAATACGTAAGCATCACAAAAATTCGTAAATTGTTTTAAGCTAGAAATTCGTGAAAAATTTTCTTTTTAAATCTAAGATTTGAAAATTTAATACAAGATTCCTTACAAATTTGTCAATCTTTATCACAAAAAAAATTTCCACTGAAAATTCAAATTAAATTTTTACTATTGAATTTCAAATATTGACAAAAATTCGTCAAAACCATGAATATTTGCGAATTATTTTGTAGTTCAAAATTCATAATATTGTTTGTATTTATATTTAAGGTTACAAAATTCAACACTAAGTTTTCCATAAGTTTTGCTTCAAATAACTATAGAGAAAATTTGAAGTGTCATTATAGGAAAAATGTTTTGAGCGTTTGAGTTTTAAATTTTTTTGAAATCGCGTAATGATAACGATTTATCCTCAAACCAGGTATATGTATATCTATGATAATATAAGGTATTATTTATTTATTGAAAAACGGATGATAACTACATGCAATGTTTTTGGAAAAATTGATTAACCGTGCCTTATGCAAAATGCGTCCTAATTGAAAAATAAAATATTTGTTTCAAAATAGAATGTATGACAATATTTAAATATAAAATATTATCCTAGACTGGCAAATCATCTCCGTTCAGAATCGTTTTTCGTATACAATGATACCTACCATTGCATTCAAATTTAACCTACCCTAGTCAGAGGTCCACCCCACCCCCTAATGTACAGTAAAGCTACATCCACTTACCCGCTTTTTGAAATTGTATTTAATGTTTATAGGCATTATTTTTTGCTAAAACATCGTCTATCGTAATCGGTTTATCAGTCAAATATTAAATTGCCTTACCGATGATGGAGATATTATTTTTAAATAGAAAATTTACCATTTTATTCTTTTTTCTCTAAGCTAATTTAAGAACTTAGTTCGAAAATTGCCAAATATATGTTCTCAATTTTTCTAATACATATACTGAGATATGCATTTATAATATGCCTTAATAACAAAATATGCAAAAATATGCAAAATAAAATTTTAAATTTAATCTTCTGGTGTTATGAAACACATTTGTTAATCACTAGAATTTTTCTATCATATTTCTAAAACAATATGAAAAAACTAGAAGTCTTCAGTCCTGATTATGAGCATCGACAGCTATCAAATAGAATTATTGTTACCCCGGATAGAGCTAAAACGTTTTTAAGAAACTCGTGATTTTAATGTGAAAAACTCTGGAACAAATATAAAGTCTATTATAAATGTTTTAAACATTGGACAATTTTGACAGTAGTTACCTAAATGATATTTGCTTTGGAAAAAAAACATTTTTTTAAATAAAATCAAAGAATTACGGTCGTTCACAAAGTGACAGCTATTGTTTCTTGTGCAGTATTCATTGCCCGTTTTTTTTTTTTTTTTGTGTGGTTATATATGTATACGAAAAAAAACAGATTATACATTTTATAAATAATGAATAATTATATATACGCGTCGGACATTTTTATCACAGCAATTTAAAAATGATTCTTGATGCCAATTATATGCCATTGAAATGTACAGTAAATTGATTTTACCGAGAACCGGACTGACCTGTATTATATTGAATCAAGTAAAAATTATGCGTGTTTTAGTCAATTGTTTGCTATTGCTACCTATTGAGAAAATTCAAATTTTTTTCCATAAATTTTAGATGTTGCATATTATTATAGCATGAATTTAATAAAATGTAATTGGTACCATTGTACGTATAGTTTATAACTGACGTAGGTACACGATATTATAAAAAGTATAAAATAAAATACAGCCACATCTAGACCAATACCTATTCTGGATTCATTACCTTCGAACCTATTATTTTTAAATATAAAGTACATTTTTAAATCAAACTTTACTTCCTCCAACATGAACTACAGAATATAACGACCACGAAATTCAGTTTATTGCTATACACCTATATAGGTACTATACTATAAGTGAACGAAAGATTAGTCGTTAACTACCAATATTCTAAATATAGGTACAAATGTTTATTCGACTTATACCTATGTTTTTGTTCGTGTGGTAGGTGTGTGTGAGTGTGTGTGTGTACGACACAGAGGATGTACCTTCTATTTATTTGTATATACATATAGGTAGGTGTATAAACATTGTTGAATTGTGATGTTTAGGTAGGTACCTACATGTAACGACATAATAATGAAATCGAAAGACAGAACTCGACCTTTGTGTACACCAGCTGTCCAAGAGATCCGCATTGCCTACGAGGGAGGTCGTCCGTAGATTTGACCTGGACGGTTGTTTTTTTTACGCATTTACCTACATAAAGGCACCATATAGGCGTGCATCTTATGGCTCGTGAAGAATATCGATTTTCACTTTCAATAGCTTAAAAACAGTCTATTATGTTCAAACGAAATCTTCCTTTTCAAAATTCTTTTCACTTCCGAGTAGCCTGCGAGTATATATATTTTCCATTATACAATACTTAATAAGAGTGACGAAAAAATATTTATCGTTTCCGTTGTCTACCTTTTCTACGGTAACCGAAAAAAAAATCCTATGTGACCTTTTTCCCGAATAGACGATGCGTATTATTATTATTATTATTATTATGTTTAGGCTTATTACAATATAATATTGTCGTTAGTCGTGTCCGTGACGTTAAACGTTACCAAGTCCGTGTGCGATCCGAGTGCCACTGTAAATAAAATGTATTTTATACACGTTGTAACGTTTCGTTTTAATATTACATAAATCAGTGCGATTTGTTCCTGCAATAATATATTATACAGCGAGTGCCGCCGCCGAACGAAATTTCGAATCGCGTCGTCTTGTAATAATTTTTAAAAAGACTTAATAATATTATGTAGGTTAAACCATATTCGTTCCTGGAAACGGTTAAAATAATATGTTATAGGTATATTATCATACGACGGTTTCGCAACTGATTGCGTCTTATCGGCCGCTGTAGTATTACGCTTTCGTTGAAGGCAGTTGATAAGCGCGATCATACGTCGTAATAATATTATATATTATATCAACATTCTACCTACTTACACATCTTAATGAAAATAATCAATCCATCGTAAACAGTTATTTCAGTGCAATGAGCGAGTAAGTCAACAGCTGATTACTATAAGGTACCTACCCCAAATGCGAGTGCATCACATGTACAATATACACATTATTATTAATTATTTATATTAGGTATATTATGATAAACTAATTGCGATAATATTATTTTAATTTTAAATTTTTCCACTATTATATTATTTCACCGCCTGTATAATATATTATGCCTAATAATATTATATCATATGTCATATAATATAATAATATACTATCTATTATTGTATGTAATGATAGTAGTAAGTTGCTTTCCGATGTTTGGCCTAATTATATTCCATATTGGTGTACGCTACTAACGTGCTCTATTCAAATACCCAAATTACATGCATATTTTATACTAATCATGAATTACATTTAACATTTAAGACATATTTGAATATTTCGATATTGAACGTTTACGACATGTTTACAAAATTCGTGTCTTATACCGATGTAAAGGGAAGAGATGGTTAAATAATTTTTGTTTTTTTGTCTAGCTTATATACACGTCATTATATATTAATGTAATGGTGATGGGCGTTAATTTTATTTAGTTTTTGGACTTTATCCAGCTCGATTTAATTCTAGGGTTTATGTACTATAACTATGTAATATGTCGAGTTTCGGAATCAAAATATATTTTTTTTTTTTGCTGATTCCGATATTTTTAAGGTTTATTCTATTATTTATATAATATATAGTAGGTATTACAAATTAAAATTATTATTATAACAGCTTAAACTTTATCTCATTTTATAATCCCTTTTCTTTAAATATCATGGGATATATGGGTGAGTTAATAAACATTTTTTTTTTTTTTTTTGTAAATTACGTATTAAGATTAAGGTATCAAGATCAACATTTTTTAGATATGTAGATGAAGATTGTTTATGGTTTATTTTAATAATAAATGTTAATACATTTACGCGAAGCGGTTTAAAATTTTAGATTTTTTCGTTACGATAACTATATTGTAATAAAGCGTATGTGTACGCTGTAAATGTTAATACAATATGGTATGTTAAAGATAATAATGATAATACGATGATAATATAATTGTCATCCTTAAAAATAAATGCCGTACATGTGCGATCAATACCTGTATTATAGATGTATATTTATTATAGTATTCATTAATGGGAATAGATCGCTGAGAACAATGTATTGCTTTACGTTTAATTTAATCTACTTTTTTGCTTTTACGTTCTCAACCACAGAATGTAATAATAATTACACTGTGCTATAATACGACAAAACAACTGGAGTATACTTTTTTCTTTCTTTAAACGACACGATTCGATTTGACCTCACGGCCGCTGTGATTGATTTCGCAACTTATTTGGCACCGCAGCTATTACGGAATGTTTCGCGATTTTCAATGTTGTTTCGCGAAGGAAAAGAAAGTAATTACTCTGATTTACCCGTTCGGGTTTTTCGATCGAACATAAAAAAAAATTATATTATTTATATTAATATTATTAATGAAAGGTAGCAGCGCGGAGGGACTACCTATCGGATAATTATTACTTTTTTTTTTTTTTTCAAAGTTTATTAAGGCTTCAACAACACAGGTTTTTAGCCTACTTTAGTTAAAATTTATACAAGAAAAAGAAAGGAAAATATATATATATGTATACATTAAATTTTGGAATACATTTTACTACATTATTATAGTTATTATTTACAATGGGTATTTAGTGTTTATATTATGGAAAAATGTACTGATTACAACTGTGTTTTCATCTTTGAAGGCTTATTACTTTTTTCTTCTCAATATATAATATTATAACCAGAAGATGAATTCATCAAAATTATATAATACCTAATAGTAATAGTATATAACAGCATATAATATAGCTTATAGGTTAGGCTAAGTATTGTTTTAGTGGGTACCGATAGTGTTTTTGTACAAATCGCCATATTTAATATATACGATTCTCTTTTATTTTATTTTTACGAAAACCAGCAGTGAATGAATTTAGTGTAGTTTTTTAACCATTTCAAATATAAAATAATATCAATACGTGTTGAATGCGCTAGGTATATAATATTAATTCATACGCATAAAAATATAAAATACGATAATTTGTTTTTGTTTAATGCATTATTATGCAGTGCTGTAGATAACACCTACATACCTATGCCGTTTTTTGCTTTTGTTTTCAATATTATATGTGTAACTATAATTACTTTGCAATAAAGCCACTACGGCCTCGCATCCAACTCCTTGTTTGCTTTCGCTCATTATTTTTGTATCAATTTTTGACAGGTATCAAAAGTATTTTTATTTTTAAATTTTATAGGTTTATATACTATTTATGCAAACATTATACTACTATTAAAATGTGCACACCATATATCGACTTTAATGTTTGCAAAAGCTCTTTGAACGGCGTTGTAATTATTTTAATAGTGACTATAAGACTGTTAATTAACGTTCCGTTTTATGTCGATGCAATTGCGTAGGTACGTTATAATATAGTTTTAGGTTTTTGGACCATAGTATGCGGTGCAAAGACCACAGTACATTTTAAGATAGTCGCTTACACTTACTAAACGCATCCGAAAATTCGATGCAAGTATTAAATATCACATAGTGATCTGGTATAAAATATGCCATTATGTGGCTTTTATTCGTTTCGAAACATGCATCATATGCGTCACGCACTTCTGTGTGTGTACACATGTCTCAATTAGTCCAATAGTATTGCTTCTGACCACATGACACTTCTAAAACTTGAAAGTATACACTCGTGATAGATTAAACATAATATAAGATATTTACCGCAGTTTATTTTTCATTGTCCGTCTGGTGGTGTCTCACGATTAGTAATTTATTTATATGTTTGTGGTTTTGTTTTAAACATTATTGTCCAAAATGTATTGACTAATCCTCCAACAATCGAATTCAGGTATGTGCATTGTGTATGTTTAACATACAAACTAACTGTATATACTTTTGAAAACAGTACAGTGCGAAGAAAGCTATTAGGTTTTAATAAGTATTTTTTTTAATATTATAATATAATATTATTAGTGTTTATATAATATTATAACATTTAAGGTACCTGGATATGGATATATGTTTTTATCGTCGTTAATTTACTTTGTTTTTAAAACTTCATTAAACACACTGAACTCAAAACCTGTTAACCTCTTTAAATACCTATCATTATTATTTGTTTTTTTACTAAAGGGTGATATACACACGCATTGAATCGAGAGAGTAGAGCAAGGAGAAGTTTAATAAACAATGTGTGTATTGTGCCACTCGTTAAAAACTTTTTGAAAAGTTTGTTATAATATTTCTCGACATCCATCGTACTCGTATATATTATATACTTTGATAGACACTCCCTTCGGAAAATTTCTCAAGCGCACATCGGTTCACTTCAATGTATTTTATTTTCGTTATTTGCGCTGCACGACTGTATATTATAAGCTATAATATTAATATGCAACAGACATTTTAAAGATTATACTGATTTCTCATTAAATTTAATTCTTCTAATTCTAAAATCTATTAATTTGTTTTAAGTTGTATGGTATTTGAAAATTGTATTAATGACGATATGACGGGAATAAAATATCAAACATTATAAAAATCCTATCTGATGGTTTCGTGTGCCATATCTACGAAAAAATAATTTTGTAACTAACAGATAAGACGCTATAAGATTAAACATTGAGTTAGTTGTACGAAATAAATAAAATAATTAATCTGTGTTTATTGTTATTTGCGCGAATCTGCATATACAAGTACAAATCATATTATGTACAAATACATTGGTCCGTTAACTTCCAACGGGCGTTGAAGCTCTAACGATAGAAACGCTCTGGGGATACGTCAAAACTAATAAGTGGATATAACATTAAAATATGCGAAACAACTAGGTAACTAACATAATATTTGAATCTATCTCAACTCCACAAAGAGTGGTAGCACTCTGTCTCTTCATCTACTGATGATTTATTTGAATAATATTTCTCAGAGATATATGAAATGCATATATTTTATAACCTATATAGGTACTATACTATTATGCTAAAATAATAAAGAAATTTATAACCTTAAGAATATTATGATTGGATATAAAAATTATAAAATTTTATACACAAAAGACAAATCATAAATTAAAATAAATATCTTTGAATAATACTTAACTATGTATCTATTCATTTGACTTGGTATTATTTGTTTAAGTAAATTTTAAATCGTTTTCCTATTCATTAACGATCGTATTTTAACAGTTTTTTGTAAAATGCATTAAATGAAATTCAAAATATAATACATTTTGAATTATAATGTATTTTAAATAGAGAATAGTATTTTGTATTTCAATCACGTGTAATAATATATACAAAATTCGTATTACGTATATAAATGTAATATCAGTATATCATCGTAGTTAAAGTTGTATTCTCTAATTATTTTTATAGGCACTTACAATTTTTATAATGTCCTGTACATTATACTTTATATTCATTACATTATATTCATATTTAGTATTATGGTATTCGGTCACTATCAATAATCATTTTTAAATCTAAATTAATCATTTCTTTCAGATGTATTATAAATTTATAAATACAACACTAGCTTGCACAGTATCGTATTTTTTCAAATTGTAAATAATTTAGTTCAATTGGATTTACATCAATAATAATTTGAAAATGCTATATAATTCGTCAAAACAATAGTGTTAAAGATATATAAAAAAAAATATGTTTTTGAAATTTGAAGTATTGAATCATACTACCTGTCTAGTGTCTAATTATAATATTTTAATACTATTATATACGTAATAGGAACTTTTTTCATTCGGTAGAAAATAATTATTTTAAATTCCATTTGTCAAACGAACAAAACATGTACACCTATTGTTCAATGTAACTTTAAGTGTATAATCTAAACTCTAAATAATGACTATTTTATCCATATTATTATGAAAGGTGAAATTTACAAACTTGATTAATTTTTTCTCTCAACACATTAAATGTAATTTTACATGTTTAATTCATTTTCAATATAAATTATAATTGATGCGTCATATTATTTTGTATTCGAATAAAAGTTAGTGTCAGTAAAACAAATCATATTGTATTCCCATTGTCAATTAATTATATGGCTTTATCGGGTAGGAAATACACGCTCAGTATTATGTTCAAATGATGTGTTGTTTAACTCGTGACATAATTTTCAATTTATTATGCCAACACTAATAAGTAATTGGTACAGCCATACGCGCAACGTACATTACACGTCGTACATACATTTCAAATTATAATAATATACGACCACCTTCACGGAATCGTTGGTGGTCAGTCGACATCAGACTACGTTGTGATGCGACCAGTTTGAGAATATTATGATTTCCGACGCTCCAGAAAGATGAATAAAAGTGCGAGTGTTTAAATTAAAAAAAAAACTAAACGCATTCATAATATTATACGTATGGGTATAATATGTGTACCTACTGAATATGGTTGGTACCTATATACGTATATAGGTAGTATGTTTTATAGATGGGTAGTGACGACCAGTGGTGCAGGTTTTTATTTTTACCGTTCGAGGTGGCCAATATTCATTCCGAAAAATGCATGGAGTAGGTAACGGATTTTTATTACGTTTTCGGAACATTAACATAATTATTATGTACTTTTACATATCACTTAACACATTTGGTTTGATCACTATTACACACTGACATAATATATGTATCGCTCATATAATTTATACAATATACCTCGTATCTGTATATACCATAGTCCTGTGTTTGTTTTCACCGATTTACGCTGTCATATTATATGCACATTATACGTGATGTATGTATACCTAATATTGGCGTGTATTTATTATATATTATTTTAAATACAAAGATATATTATTACAATTACGAAGGTATATTAAATAGACCAAATTAGTGAAGGACGATTTATAGAAATAAACTCTTAAAATAGAAATTGCCGGTTATTGTTACCATGCATTTTTTTATTTTACTCTAAATATAACGTAATAGAATGGTGACGGACGAAATTATTGTAAATATGTTTAAACCAAACATAATTAATAATTATAACATAATTTTAAAATTTAACCCCGAGGATTAAGTAAATATGTAAATTATACTGTAAAATAAACATTTGTGTCACTGCTGCCAAATTATGATAACAATAACAATAATATTATAGGTACGAACATTCGGGTTGATGCACTGCTGTCTGTATATGTGTACGTCGTACGTTGCATGGATCATTTAGTAGGGTTCTGTATACGAGATCGCGTCGATCGGCCGAGTTTATTATTATTACTGTTATAATGTACCCCCGAATGAAAATATCATAAATAAATCACGATGTTATATATTATGTCCTATATGTGGTGAATATTTATTATATTCAATATTATCGCGACAAGAACACATGGGACATTGGACGCTTTGAATGAATTCACGTATGTATTTATACATGTACGATAAACACCCTTATAGCTGACAGGTGAATATAATAAATAGTTGTATAAAGTGTAAAGTGCTCGGTAAATGGTTTATCGTACGACACAGTGGCGCCCAGGCAGGTTAGCAAGTAATTCGGCTTAATGTGTTACTGCAGGTAGCACAGGGAAGTTTATTGATTTATAACATAAATCCTTAAACTGCAGTGATTAAAAAGTGAAAATATTTTTTATGAATTAAAAATTGGGTGGATGGATTGTGGCTCTTAAAATACCACTGCGTGTGCCACTACACCGAAATCCTCAATACCGTTGTATTATAGGCGTACCGAGGTGGTGCAGCAACGTTGCTGTGCACCCCGTCCTGTCATGATAGCATATTATAATTTAATATACTGCAGCCGCGTCAATTAGTCTGGTCGTACGATAACGCGTGCACGGTGTATACCTACACAATGCGCGCGTATAGGTATACGAATAACATAATTTAGGTATAATATAATATTGTGTGCTGTATATATACACATAATGTATTATAATATAGTATACGCTGTACCGTACGCACACGATGTGAAAGTTCACGGAACGGCGGCGGCGGCGCCGGTGGTATAGTTATATAATTGCGTTACGGCGGCCCGAGGGTTAAGTCGGCCGTCGCTGGTCGCCTTTCAACCTTTCTTCTTTCTTCATCGCCATAATAATATTTTAACACGCGCACGAATATAACGCTATATATACCTATGTGTATTGTACATGTGGTACATCATAATACGCGCGTATTATATTCATATCAGGACCGCGAGAAACTCTATATAGGCGTTGCACTGCTGCAGCTGTTGTGGACGTACTATAAAATATTATAATATACGCCTAAACGATAACAACAATGCGTGCGATGTACGTCGTGAACATATAAATAATTAGTGCTGTACACGTACGCGTATTTTAGCATATACAATTTACACCAATAATTGCGATCGTTTTCGGGGGCGGTACCGCGACCATCGAAAATCGCGACTACGTGGCCAGCAAGTCGAGAGAGTAAAAAAAAAAAAAAAAAATGTTATTCAATTAATAAATTATACACCACAGATACCGTGATGTGGCTTACTAATATATTATAGAACACGATGGAAGTGAATTAATATATGGCAGATAATTCATTGATTATATTATTATATTATTATATCATAGTACCTACAATATAATATTTCTACATTATCCTCGAAAATTTGTATATGAAACACGGTTGTCGAATCTACAGAATGTTATTCAATTAAATGGTTTGTTTGAAATAGATTTGCCAGGTATAATGTGCAACTTTGACATTCAAATTAGTAATGATCTTATGTAAAGGTATATTCGAAATTGTCGAATATACAAATTTGTGAAAAATGTGTTTTCAGAATTGAAAGTTAAAAACTTGGCGGATCAAATGCGTGTACTTGTTAATAATATAACTGTTACTGTTAGAGTAAATCAAGTAAAGCCAACATACTTAACATCAGCGAGCTCTATATGATGTCATAATAGATGAATTATAAATAATATAAAGTGTATAATAAAATAATAATAATAATAATATAATACATTTATAAAATCGAAATTTATACAATTACATTATAAGATATTAAATGACAAAGGTATATGATTATAGATTTCTAAATTTCGTCATAAATCCTCAGGGGATACAATTATATCGATCGGTCACGAATTATTTTATATTTCATTTGTATTTTTTTTTTTTAAACTTAACGCTTTTTGAATGTTAACACATCTCTAGACGTAGGGATTTTGCGAATTTATAGTTTTGACCGATGAACTATCGTTTTTTTGTGGGGTCGTATTCTACATTTGGCAATACGGTGACATATTATAACGCAATATATTTATAATGACGATTTCCGTTCCATCCGCGCGCGCCGTCGTAATAGCAAACGCAAGCCCGGTGCACGTATACAGTATACATATATTAGATATTAAAATGTAGTGCGACAACGGTGACGTTCTAAAAATCAAATTTTCACTTTTATTTCAACCTTTTTTGTTTTTTCCACTTTCCCCTCTCTCAGCTGCCGCCGCGTTCGGGCCCGCCCAAGGTTAAGCGCAGCTATATACCGGCGGATGGGCCGGGACGAGTGCGCGCACACGTGTGAGGAAGGACGTCACGCCGCCGTGTCGACATCGTATATAGTATTATAGTCGCGTATATTTAGTAGTGTTAGTATTTCAACAGTAATTTTTAGTACTAGTAGTAGTAGTAATAGTAATAGTAGTAGTAGTAATAGTAGTAGTAGTAATAGTAGTAGTAGTGGTGGTGGTAGTACCTAATAGTTTAGAGTCGGAGATCATTCGCCGAGGTTACGCAATTTGCCGAAAACAGAGCACACTCACACATCGACCGAATGTGCGTACGTCCGTGTGATTGTGTGCGTGCGTGACCTAAATTTGATTTTAACGTACGCATGTACGCCAAACGCATATACTCGCTGTGTAATATCGTGATACTATAATACAGTATAGGCAAGTAGATTTCAGTATGTCGCAAACACGAACCCATTAGTTTTACACGGGGATTGCACACCCCATAACAATTATCGCGATAGTGAAGATTTTGAATATAACTGTCTAGTTTTGATAATGCACATCAACATTCCATGATATGCAACTGCAGTTAGCATAACCAGTATAAATCTTATTTGTTACTTCATATTATCCCAATCAGAATTCTAAGAAATTCACTATATAAAATTAAATTTCCAACGAGTAGATAATTTATAATTTATAAGTTACAAAATCAAAAATAATATGGTATAAGTGAGTCACTTAATGTGACACAGTGAATACCTACTCCAAAAAAACTATCTATAACTACTCCGCTCAAAGAAATACAATATTGTAAGGTATGACGGTTGTAATGGTGATTTGATAATTTATTTTAGTGATCAATCTATCAACATTTTAATTTTTTTAAATGGTCCAAGTATAATGAACATTAATTTAAATATCTATTTATATTTTCGTGAAGACTTTTTCCAGACTTTTATCCTTAATATACACATTATATTAATTGAAAAACTACTTATTCGAATTTTGAACTTGGTACGTCAACAATATTGTTTACAAAATAAATCACTGTAAAAAAAGAGAATTTCTTATTTAAAAAACAGAAGTTTATACAGAATATTCCTTGATTAGTATAAAAGATCTTAAGAATTCAAAAATATGGCCTTAAAGTGTATCTAAAAAATTTAAAATATCAGAGTTTCAATTAAGTCATTGTTAAATAAAAAAAACGGGAGTGGTCATTATTGGCGAATCACCTTTTATGAAAAGAATAGCGACTATTTGCTTATTATTAACAGCAAATTTCTCCTCACTTCGGATTGAGTATAACAACCCTAAATGTATATTTTTATTGGCACTAGTCGTTGCATACCTTCTTATTTTTTATTTTATAGTTGGGGCTTAGGGATATATGGCGGTGTGTAAGAAACGAGACGCACACCGTTTACGGTTCACATGCCAGTCAACAAAATATACTGATCTAAATAATAATCTAATCCGATATTATTATTGATACGTATTTGCTCGCATGCGTAATAAAACGTGATTTTCTCATTACTTTTAGCTGAACGCTAGCGTTGCTTTTAATCACAACTATATTATATTTTCATAGTATGATGTTATCTGATAATAAATTACGCTCGTAGCACACTCGCGAATATTTTTATATTAGTTTGCCACACCACAATATCAGCATCGCATCGGATTGTGATGTAGATGGTGGTCCAGGATATATCATATATTATTCCTATGTAGTCGGCACTTAGAAATATTTTAAGGAAATAAAAAATATGTGAGATGTCAGTGCTAAACAATGCAATATGTACGTATGTGTAAATCTAAATAATACTAATCAAAGAAATATGTTTACATTACATGGACGCGCAGTATCGTCAGGGATGTACATATAACACTTGAAACCCGATGCAACACTATTATTATATTTAGCTTATTTTTATTTTATTATAAGTTGATAGATTATTGATTTCATTTTTTTCAATTAATTTTTAATTTTTTCTTTAATTTTATCAATAGAAAATCAAGGAGTACATGAAACATTTAAACATTGTAATTAAACCTTACGAATACCCTGTGTAGCAATTATTGGATAAGATACTCTTGAAAATAGAGAAATCGCTGTGTCATGTATAATATTATATTATGCTAAATATAATAAATAAACTTACAATAATATACATATTATTTTCAATTAGATACCGCGCCAGTTTGTTTTTCACAATTATAATATAATGCTTTAATACAACCATTATATTTGTTATATATGCCGCTCTATATACTTGTGCCTTCAACAGGTGTGTAGGCGAGTGTGTGTGCGTGTCGGAGTGAGCTCGAGTGCAACAAGTTTACCATATTTGTGCGCAACTATTATACATGGTATCTATAACTATATTCCACGCGTTAATTTTTTCTCTCTCTTTTCTTTTGTTATCGTACGATAGTAAAATTTAATAAATAATAAATAACAATTTACGAGTTTCTTAACGAATTTATCGCGATGAGTAATGAACTCTCTCCATTCGTACGTATAGATACGATATTTTATAAATTATAACATTATAATTGGGAACATTTTCATTATAATTCCCTTCATAGTAGTGGCTGCCTGCAGTGTGGTGGTATAGTACATGTTTTGCGATTAAAATGTAGGTATATTTCACTTGACTCACAATTTTTATGATTTCATAAAAGTTCTTCAATCAATTATTATTCATTTAGATACAATCTAGATAAAATATGAAAAATACATATCATTATTACTTACGAGTTGTCTGTTATGAAATATGCGGTTACCAATAATTTCTAAAACGGATATAAGCACACTGTTTTTCACTTTAAATTATTATGTCATTTTATAATAAACTAGATATATTTATAACTGATTTTGCTTGGTAAAAAAAAAAAAAAAAATTAAATACGGCGTTTTATCGATGTGTTTCGGTTTTAGTGATTCTTAGTTCACAGTAAAATAGTCATCAGGGCTGAGCCATTCACTTACAGTGTCAGGTTGGATATAACACTAGGTATTTATTTTTTTAATGTTATTTAAGTTTAAAACTCTTGCTCTCAGAACACAATTTTTTGAAATTTTGGTCAAAATCATTCTCAAGTAGTCTATAAGCTACCAACATAAAGATAGTAATTAATAGCAACACTGTACATTCTATATACATAGGTATAGTATAAATGAAAAAATATTTTTATTATTTCTTTTATTGATTTTTGTTGGTAAAAACAAAATTAATGTGTAATTGAATATTATATTCTATAGCAATCTATAACACGGATTTAAAAACGAAGTTATAAATACTCCCTGAGTGTCAAAGAATATGTGTGCAAAATGTTGTACTAATTGGTACAAGAATTTCTAAGCTTCATCTTGACGTACATTATTTTACATACTATATATATATATATATATAATATACAAATATATAGTAGATAGTTCATGTGAGTACCTACCTATCAATGTATTATATCATATATGTATATTTATAAGAATTTTACACACTCTAATTCATCTGTCATCTCATTATTATGAAAATAATTACTAATAATCTCATCACTCGTTTCTCACTTTGTAAGCATCCTAAGTGACTATAAATTTATAGTATGTAATTTTATAACGATTAAAAATATGGTTAAGTGTTTAACCCTATAAATAATGCATTCTCCAACATTGATATTTTTTGTTATTATATTATTACAGGATCACATTCAACATAAATTCGAGTATATTTTGGTTTGCCTATACTGAACATAAAAAAAAAATTAGACTATTATTGTCTTCGGCTATATACAAATATTTTGTTTTTCTGACCGATTTTGAGTGAGAATTTCGTTATCATGGTTACAAAAACATATTTATGGTTCATAGATTTTCCTTGTAGGGGTAGAATATCGAGAAGCGTGATACTTTTTATAAGAGGTATAGTAGGTTTAAGACATCTGAAAACATTAATAAGAGTAGGTAAATCATTGTTTTGAGGTCAAATACAATTTTGAGTGTTATTTTTCGGGTCATTGCGATTTTAAATCTATGAACTATATTATATTCATATATGCACGTTGTAAATTATTAATTAATTTATTACTATTATTTTAGTATCTATAAAATGATGTATTCAACGCACATTTTGAATCATATTGAGTTGGTATTCTTAATGGGCAACGAAGTGCACGGAGATCAACTAGTATTATAAAATAATTTAAACGAGTGACAAGGCGATTCACGTGAAGTTATTGGGACGTTTTTGAGTGACACGTTTTACTCACAGTGAAGTGTCACCAGCCACGCCATAATAATGACATTTCTTTTAATAACCGTGGAAAAATGACAAAATTTTTTGCCGAATTCTCACGATTCAGTGGTAGTTTTTGGCTTGTTTTTTTTTTTTTTTATTGGACGATCCGTGTGAGTTCAGCTTAAAAATCAAATCTGCGTTAATTAAACTTTGCAATAACAATCGATATCTGTTGAAATATAGATAATATATAACATACAAATATTACAAACCGTAATTCGTGGAGAGGTGGCTTAGAGTTATTCATTAAAAATAGGAAACATCAGCACGTACGTACGTTCCATAATTAACAATAAATTTAACACTTTATTATTTTTAACATATTTTCTAATACAACAAAACATCTACTATAGACTTAATTAAAAAAAAAAAAAAAAATCGTCAGCCCATATGATGGTGCTTGAGTTTCGAGCCACATGCCATAAATTCATGTCTGTTTTAGTATAGTCAAGAACTCAAGATGTCGAATACATTGGTATCAATAGTCGATCGATAATATATATATATATATATTATTATATTCTTTTCGGGTAGACGATGATCAATTATTATTGTTATTATGACGTTCTTTGAGTTGAAAAAATTCATTGATGTCAAAACTTGACCGATATAACTTATTTCGTTAAGTATCTTCAGTGTGTGATGTTTATGCCGCCTATATTAAAGATTATCCAAATCGTTTTTAATTAACGTTTACGTTAGACACTACTAAAATATTAATATGGTGTCGTTTAAATACTTAATTTATAATACCATACTGAATGTATTCGATGGTGATAGGTGCAAAAACTAAAATGTACCATGCAACAATGCGCATATAAGACCTAACTTATTCTTTATGGGCAATGTTCATACAGTATAATATACACATTAAGTAATAAGTGTTTATTACTTATACGTTTAAAGGAAAATTTGACCAAATCATTCGTATTGCCAATAAGGCATTAATTTTTAGAAAGACAATTTAATATATTATATTGAAAGTCTCAAGAGCATCGTGGAAAAAGGTGTTTATTTTTACACACGTCACTAATTTTCTTACTAATTTAGAAATGTATACCTATCGCCTTTCGATAAAACTAAACTTTTGTAAACATACTCCACAATTTAATTAAATTAAAATTTTATCTATCTCCGTTGTTATCATATATTGAAAAGCGGTAATGCTTGCAGATATCCACGTAGGTATATACATACTATTGTAGGTACGTGTGAAACGGCTTAAAACAATAATTATATAGATCGTTATAACAATAATAATACGAAAATATTAAAACAATATCTTATTATAAAATTATATGACCTTATCAACGATAGAGACCATATATAGTTTTTAGTTATATTTTATTTTCTACTGTTGTGGTTAAAAACGGTTTAAACAGTTCGGAAACCCTTTCGAATAATACAAACAGTATAAGTCAGTCGGGTGATAACAATATTTATTAAAGAATTCAATATTTATGTACAAATCTAGATCAGTTTTTGTTGGTATAAAACACAAAAAGTGTATAATGTATGTTGTATAAACTTTAAAGACTTGTGTACAATATTTTGTTTTTTTCGTTAATATGTAATTTTATATCCTAATAAAAACTACTTAATATTATTCTGCATAATCCTGCATAATAATTATTAAACAGTATTATATATGATACGCCTTACAGATGCTGATCGATCACATAAATGCATATAATATATTTTACTATGTATTATAACATTATTGGTATACTATATTATTATATTTATACGTATGAACAAGACATTGGTTCTCGCAAAAGCTCAACTGGGTCATAGATCATGACCCTTTTCGTTTATTTTCAAACGAACAAGATTATTTTAATCTTATTATTTATTAGCAAAAATAGAATCTGAAATATCATAATATAGAACGATCGTATGTACATTGTTAATTATTAATACATGTGTTTTTGTTATCACTGCCCGTCGCACAAACTCCCGACTACGACATTATATTAAACCATTCGATAAAATATCTGAGATTATAATTTAGTACCTATGATGACATGTATACCATATGGATCAAACCTATACTCACTACGAATTCGTTCTCGTTTACCTGTTGTACAGCCACGGCCAAATGATGTATGATACTGACTCGGAGTGCGGCAACGCCGCACCGCTGACGCTGCACTATGGGAACCACCACGTGTACCTGATGGCGGAAATTCAGCAGGCCGGAGACGAACACTCGGACATGGAGCTGATGTGTGAGCAGGGTGCCACCATCCGGGCCCACTCGCTGGTGCTGGCTTCCGTCAGTCCGCTTGTCCGGCGGCTGCTCAAGGAAGACAACGTGTGCATGTACCACAACCTGGTGCTCCAGTTTCCCGAGATCAAGGAGTCGCACATGAAGACAGTGCTGGACTTTATTTACACCGGACAGGCCAGCGTGTTGGTGAGTGTCGAAATAAAATAAAATATTGGCTGTTATAAATAATAATTATTAATTATTATTATTAAGAGGACGCTACACACATATTCGTTGTCTCCGTCTTACAAGTGCGTAACATGGCAAATGTACACCCAGCAGATCACGTTCAATTCCGTTAGTTTAGAAATTAGAGTAAATTTACCTATTATGAAACTTGATGGTAAGAACATTATCTGTGTTTGTATGTGGTTTTTTACGATAACTTAGTTTTTAAGTGAGTTATGAGCGTTTTTAATTTACTCTTTTTTATAAACGCATAATTTGTTTCATATTAGGTCGATTCACTCTAATTTTTAGACTAACGGAATTAAACGTGATCTGTTGAGCTTAAATTTGCAAATGCTTTTATGGATTTGTTAGACGGAGACAACAAATGGTTGTGAAGCGTCCTCTTAATAACATTTACGATGCGGTTAAGTCGGGTAGTTGGAAGTAGTATATATTATAGGTTAGGGAGGCTTAGGCGTGAATTGTTCCATCGAGGTAGCGAATTTGATGCAGATTCGTGTTTTATTTTAAGCTCTAATTTTAGTTCGAGTAACTGTCTTACGCCACTGAGTACTATATTGCAAAGTAAGTTTCTGAAATTCTATTTTACATGTTTGAGTGATTAAGGAACTTCAAATCTTACGTGTTTACTTCTATATTAATATTCTGAATTTAGATTATACGTTATACCATAACGAATGATTGACAACAATTTTATTACTTGCTTATAACTCATAATTTATAAGAATTGTATTTTGTCAAATTTTTTATATAATCGTAGATATTAAAGTAGTCTATAATCATCATTGTATTATAATAGTATTATCGACTTAAATGAAAAAAATATATTATTCGACCATTTTCTGTCATTCTACATCGACTATAATATAATTTTAATTTTAAAAAGGTGAGTGGGATAAGGTTGATTAAAAAAATTTTGCTGAATAGCTTTTGAAAATGAACAATGTGTACTAATATAACAATACAATTTAAAAGTTTCAAGTGTCAAGAAATAATATTTTTAAGCAAAAAAACTACATAACTAAAATCATTATTCTTAGTTTAAATTTACAATTTCATCCTAAAAGTTGTTTATAAATTATTTATATTTTTTAGAATGAAAATTGGACATTTTATTAGCGTTTAGGTAAAAAACGTTTTACAAATTTTTTACTTCACGTATAATAAAAAATTGTATTCTTTAACAAATACATATATAACGGTACGCGTAAACCCATATAAATTATATTGTCATCCAAATCTGATTTGAACTGATCTGAAATGAACTTGACCTGACTTAACGTGTATTTTGTATTGTGATAGTGATTATTGTTAATAAATATATGTTCATGTGTGTATGTGTATATGTGTGTGTCGCCTTTGCAGGAAAACGAATTCGACGAGGTGGTCAGCCTGTTAAACTTGTTAGAGATTCGGTCGGACACATGGCAACGAGCCATGTACGAATCAGCATCGTCATCTTCACCTCCGCCACCCGGACAACCGCCGTCAGCTGCGTCGTCGGACCTGTCTGCAAGGACTGATCCTGAGAATCTATCGCCAGCGTCCCGTTGCGAGGTGCACCCCAAAAAACGGCGGCGACGGTCGTCCGTGCCCGTAAACCTGTCGATCGACACGAAAAACAACGAGGATACGTCTATCACTCAGTCCAACTGGCGGGTATCAAAGGTGAGTCTTGGACACGTCCAATGTGTGCTTACATTAATATGTTCCCGAACGATGCTATATGAGAATCGATTGGTTATATTATTATATGACGTTTACTCGATCACTCGCATGTATTGTATTATTATTGTTTGTCTTGTGCGTAATAGTTTGAGGAGAGCCATCGGAAGTTGAGACGGCGGAGCAGTTCACCGTTCGACGATTACGCGCACCACCATGAACGTGACTACCACCACAACGGTTTCCAACCGTTCCCAAAACGTGAACCGCACTGGGTTGAAACCGAATACCGCAGTTCACAGCTTCAATACAGCTGCGAGGTGAACTTACCATACATGGACCCGGCGGAACCAAACTTAGACCCCGAGATCGAAGAGACGAACGACTCGGACAGTAAAGACGCGAGGCTGAATCCCGCTGACTACGTGGTACGCATGATAATTTTATACTTTATTAGACTATTATATTTTACAAGGAGGATTCTGCTATTTCTCACCATCAAATGATAAATGTTTTGTGGTTAAGTTATGTCCCAAATGAAGTTTAGGCGATTTGCAATAAGCTCAAGCATACGCCTGTGAAGTGACCATTTTATACTATACACTCGTGCTCTTGTTTCTTATTCTTCTTCTTATTATTATTATTATTAAAAATGATTAGTCCAATGTCACAAATTCATGATAAATTCACAAAGTTATTTATTCATATTGAAACTATAAAATATATGTATATATTTTTTCATTACTTATTCGATAACAATGGCATAACATCATAAAATCATTTGGTGGTAACAAGATTCCAAAACTCCTATGATGAAATAATGAAAAAATGATGTGACCCAAATACATTATTTGTGACGCAATACTAATCTGTATCCACTTAATACAATACGATTCTCAAAGAAATCCAGCAAATAAGGACAACGACTATAATGCTATAATATAGTGTAGTATAATAAATGTATATATACGTATGCAACCAAACACGAATATCCGTTACTTCGTGCTTTGTATCGGTGGTTTTGACGTTTTTGTTCCTCGAAAACTCGCGGGTGCCGATAATATGAGATGTCACAATACATATAGTACGTCTTTGCGCATTAGGTTGGTCTTTATAATAAAGTTGTATTGAATGCATTTTTCTTACTTAATCTCTGTACATTCAAAAATCAACCAGGGATGCAAAATAATGAAGTGCGACCTCGTTCGACTTATTTGTGTGGTGACACGAAACACTTTTGAAATTTTCCGCCAATATTGTCCTATTACATCTAATTCGGCACGCTTTTTTATAATACAATGTGATGCTGACACTGGTTTCAGCACGTGTTCCGTAATTGATCTATACGACTTACTATTTTGGTAACTGTACATAATAATATTATTATAAATGTTCATGAAAATTCACGTTTATTCACAAGAAAAATTCTGATTTCAAAAACATCAATAACCAATTACTTAAAATTTTATGAATTTGCCACGTTGACGCCATTCACAAATATATTTTTACCCTAAAAAATCAAAAATATTATAACTAGATTCGAATTCTGAATTTCAATAATTCTCTATGCTGTTGCGCAAAATGTTTTGTATAAGCTACTCAAAACATCTGAGATAAAAAATGTATTATCATAACATATTTGATTGGAATTTAGCGAAGTTAAAGCAGTTGACCTTCCATGATGGTTTTATCCTTTATCGAAAAGTTGAACAAGTAAACAAATTCACAAAAAGGGTTATATTTTATTTGGTCTATACTTTTGTATGAATAATTATTGTAATCCACCAGTCATTAACGATTTTCAATCAACTAAATAAGTACAGAGGTCTGATTGTTCCAACGTAGTTCCCGACTAACCCATATTTCTGCTGTAAATGTAGTATAAAGGTTGATGTATTATATGGACAAATGCCGTAAAAATATATATTTTATATTCGTATGACGTATAACAATTAACAGTGGCTCTAAAAACTCACGAAATATGCACGTCATATGTATATATAATTTGTATTAATATTGAAATATTTTAATACGATCTCACGGTATTTGCTGGTTAAAAAAAAGCATGGTAGATCGAATCAAATGAAAACGTTTCGAACTTGTGTGAATATATTATCTCGTAATGTGTTATTAGCTTCTTGTCCATTTTCTGCAGTGTAGTAATTATAGTAGGCAATATTATTCAAGTGTAGTATGGGTCATAAACAATTAATTTATTGTGTGAAAAAAAAAATAATAAACACGATAATAACATACAATATTATAATAATGACTCCGTTTTAATGAATAATTTTTATGAATCTTGACTAAAATAATTATAATATTGTAGCTCTTTCACAATTTGATAATTGTATGTACGCAAGTTATGTGTATTTTAACACTTACGTCTTACATAGTAAAATAAATATGAACAAATCGATCTTAAAACCACAAACTTATCTAAAGTATAATTCGATAAGAATATCATAAAATATCAATAAAACAATCTAAAAACCCTCTAAACATTTTTTAATTTAATTTTATGCTTTACGTTCACAAGATGAAATTATGTGTATTGTATATTTTATCAGTGCTAATATTTGCAATGTTCTATACATAACAGAGTCCAGCAAAAAACATACAATAACGCAATACGAAAAACGATTAGAATAATATATATAATACGATACAGTGCGAGTTTTTTGTTCCGGCCTCACATACTTCACTGCCCACTCACGTTTGTTGCAGATATAGCCACTAATAGTGTTATTTCTATGACATTTGGATTAATAACTTAATGTTTTGAAGGGTAAAATTAATATCAATAAGTTGTTAAAAGAAAGAAATTATTCTAAACTTAAATAATTAAATTATAACTTATTGATTATTATAGTTACATAATAATACATTAGTACCTATTGCAACATTATTTGTTTTATTAAAAAGAAATATGGTATTTATTCGTGAAATGTGAAGGAAAACTGGTTGGACATTGAAAGCAATTAAGAAAAAAATACATAGGTAATAAAACAAAAAACAAAAAGCATAAATTGTTTTTATAAATAATAAAATATAATTTATAATATGCATAAAGATAATATTGTAAAATAATTAAGAAATTTGGGTTGTTTACTAAAAACTCATCAAATATGCAGCAAAAAGTATACGTTTGTATCTAAACTCGTCTTAATAATTCCTAACTTGGCGGTCTAGAATAAATCAATGATGTAAAAAAAAAACGCAGATAAATAATATACAACTTTAACAACTTCCGACCCGAGTAATATAGTTATAACACAAACGTTTGAGCCTTGTTATGTCACCTAAGTCGCAGCGCAGTGAGATCGATTCGGTTTGTCGTCATTCCGGAGTATAAAAATTCTCACTTGCGTTTAGTCTATTCCTTTATATAATGCTAAGGATATTACAACTTTATGAGTACATATCTTACTATTGTGACCAGTGATGAATCTAGGAAACACCCACTCCCTACTCCGTGTTAGATCCTTGTGAGCTAGACACAAAATAGTAGGAATTTGCAGTTTGAGACTATAATAGATACTGCAAAACTTTTTATCAATTACCATATAGCCAATCCATAGCTCAAGACAGCAAAATATTTAATTTTTTCTAGTCAAAGATATATTTTTGACCACGACCGTTCTGTACAGGTGACTCCGAGGAAACGAAAGAAACAGCCCGGGTTCCAAAACTCTCCAGCCCAGAATCCACCGTTCGTGCCCATGTACTTCCACGAAATGGCGTTCAGACACCAGAAGATCACGCAGTCGCTCAGCTCGTTCGTGCACCATCCGTTCGGGTCAGCTCCACAACAACCGCTGACCCTGACACGGACCGTAGACGACGGCGGCCGGGACACCCCACCGCCCAGGACACCTATCTACATGGGCCGGTCCAGATCTCAGGACTCCGGCGTGTACAGACCGCCACCGCCGACGCCGCTCCAACTGCAGCCACCACCGCTGTCAGACAACGACTGCAGTCCGCCGCCACCGTCCGGACAACCAACGCAGTCGTCATCGTTCGGCGGTTACCCAGAGAATGGGTCAACCTGGAAACCATCGTCCGGTACGTATTCCGTTATGGCAATGCAGCGGGTAATACCTAGCCTATTAAGAAACAATGTAGATAATAGAGGAATGGATAGGATTACAGCCATCTAAGTTTTTTTTTTTTTTTTACCTACCAAGGAATTAAGCAGTTGGGACTTTATTTTTGTCTAACAAACTTGACATGAGTCGTAAAAAATGTATGGTAAGAAAATTGTGACTCGAGTCAAAACGTTTGAAGACTACTGGTACAGACTATATAATATAATGGTTAAAATATTATTGATAATTTGATCCAGTTGTCATCGCCATTAAGCGTTGGCAGATCCTCGCTTATATTTAGTATTATAGTGACATAAAAACGTGAATAAAAAAAATCCATCCTCTTTCAAGTTAAGATCACCATGGGATAGATACAAACTATCATCTACTACAGTTATAAAATACATTTCTTCACAATTACTGCACGTTAGAATTTATAATAACGTTAGTGGTTGAGTGGTATATTTGATTTTCCTGTGTCATTCGATGTTTTTTCTTTGATATAATATATTACGTTCTGTTACGTTCGAGTTGACGGTATTTAAAATATAGGGATGTGACATAAATAGTATTATAGATAAAAAACTTTTTTTAACTACATTAAATCCGCATGAATCCGTATCTATGGCAATCGTAGTATTCGTTTGGTTATCGATAGACCTGATAAGAGTATTCTAATAGATAATAGGTACTATCGGATTATCGGGTATATGTTTATTTCATCGAAAAAATATTAACCGACTGATAAACGTTCTCGTTAAGTACTAATGACAGTGAAACATTATATTATGTTATATTATATATTGTGCGTGTTAATGGCACGTTTAACAAACAATATCATGCGTACATATATATATATATATATATATATATATATATATGTGTGTGTGTGTGTGTGTGTATAATTTATATTGTAGTCTTTCACCAAGTGGTGTTTCGAAATTCAAAAACTTTGGCACCCTCCGAGAGGTTTCACCACGGTGTAATTATAACAGGAGTCGGCACGAAGAAAGTTTTCAAACGTTTGTGTTATTCCATGTATGAAACAACCCTCCTAATCCCTGTCTATTATTACACAACTTTGGGATAGTGTAATATAATATAATAATAATGACTCGACCTCGTTAATGCGCACGTAGATTGCACGGTCTGATATTATATAATATGACCTGAACAAGTATTTTATGCAAGTTCGATGGGGTGTGTAGTAAATATATTGATAATTCAATACGGATAGAGAAAATAGCGTGCTCCTACGGTGTTTATCGGATAACGGAGAATTTTTTTTTTGTGGAACTAGTTGAATAAGTCAGTACGTTCAACAATGATCAGGATGCATTCAAACATATTCATATTGACCAGGCAATTGGAGTCCCTATATTCTAAGTAGGTCGTCCATATCATCCTAAGACCCAACTGTAACAATAATATTATGGTGTATCGAAATCGTGCACAAGAACGATAGCTACTACTCGCTAACAACAAGTTTAAAAACAAATCGACTTTTCGACCGTAATAATACCCAACGTCTTGGATTTTATACCGAAAATATTTCGACCTTTCATTCGGTAACGCCGATTTTTTACTGCAAGGGACGCACATTGGTCTGAAATATGCATAAATGTGCATAACATTTTAAAAAGTAGGTAATCTTATAGATATCTATTCGAATTCGTTTTGCGTGACGATGTGGATATTGTATAACTACGTATCAGAAAAACATTTTATCATTATTTCACATTACGGATAACTGAGTCGAGAGTAATACTAACTTAGTGACCAATTTCTAGTACGCTTCCCGTTGTTGTTCCAGTTTATGTCACGGCCTATCTATACCACTATGATATAATTATATAATTTATATCACTACTGAGCTGATAACAGTTATTTACAATCATATTATTTTGAGTCACACATATTATGGTCCACCTCGTCCGATAACAATAATATTATTATTGTGCACGCATTAAGTGTGGACTCGGTGCAATAATCATAGCAAAACACATATGATAATTTAACTATGTATAATATTGCCCAATAAAAATTAATAATAACAATATTGTTATACCTTATCATTATTGTTCATAAACGCCCAGTCGCCCAATATCCATTTTAACGCATTGATAATAATTATTACAAATATATTATATAATATATTTAATTATAATATTGTATAGGTATTGCTAAACGCTAATATTTCACAAAAGAACTGAAACATCATTTTATAATGTTTTATGTTTTATTAATATGACACGGTTAAATCAGGATTTATCGATTAAAAAAAAACATTTGGTTAGTATTACGGTGTTATATCACGAGGTTTTGAGTACGCAATATCCGTTTAAATTACTAGGTTCATTGATTTTTCAAGTAATGACATTTTAAATATTTAGAGCACTACATAACTTTGCAATTATTACAAATATTATTTTTTAATACAATCACCACTTTTAATGCATATAGATTACAATAATTTAAAATTAAAATGTTGTTATTAGATTCAGAATTCCTTCTTCGAAAAATTCCAATATGAATAAAATCGAATATTTAATGGAAATAATAAGCAACAATAATAATGAGCATTTAAAGAGTTTGTATAAGGATCAGCAAATGGAAAAACGGTATAAAAACGGCAGGTACCCCGCAAAAGTTTAGGAGTGCATCACACTAGTCTTAACTTTTAAACGCTGTTAATATCAATAATAGATGTGTGCCAGCAAATTCTTAAAGACTTTCGAAAATGTCCAGCTAGTCCAAAAATATATTGGATTGTTTGTGTTTGTAGGATTTTTCGGGAGACGTTGAGTCGTTTGTCGTGCTAAAATCGTCTCTGCTGATTTTAAATAATAATAATGATAATAATTTAACATAATATTATATACTGACTTGTGCGGTTTTCGTTTTTCTCTCTCCGCAGACGTGAAACCGATGGCCCTGCAGCCGTGCGCGGCGTCATCCGAACCGGCAGTGGAAGCACAACACCAGGCACACCAGCACAGCTCGCCCGCATCTCTGGCCGGGCCGACGTCCGCGGCGTCGTCGTCCGACACGGAAGACAAGTCGTCGGGTTGTGCGGGTGGCGCGGGCCGCGAGTACAAGTGCACGTACTGCGGCAAGCAGTTCGGCATGAGCTGGAACCTGAAAACTCACCTCCGCGTGCACACGGGCGAGAAGCCATTCGCGTGTCGCCTGTGCGTGGCCATGTTCAAGCAGAAGGCGCACCTGCTCAAACACCTGTGCTCGGTGCACAGGAACGTCATATCGCCCGGCACCAGCGCCGCCGACCAGGAGACGGCGGCCGCGTTCAACTGCTGCTTCTGTCAGATGACGTTCGACACGCTCCAGCAGCTGGTCCGCCATTTTTCCGGGCCGCACAACAACCTGTTGCTCACCAAGAACCTGAATGCCTGACGCGCCCTGACTATACCAGCAACAATCGCCCTAACTTTTTTTTCTCTTATGACGGCTTCTTATGTCCTGTCTCGACGATTTTTCTTATAATTATCGATACGTTACTATGTAAAATGTATAGTTTTTTCTGCGGACAAGACGTTTACCTCTGTTATACAGCATTTTCTATTAAAATCATTATTATTATTATTATCATGTACAAAAAAACCGTTTTTCGTAATTTTTACCAACTGTTATCGTATTATTATTATTATTATTTTTATTATTAGCATTATTGTCATTGTTACTGTTATCGTCGTTGCTATTGTCAAACTTCAGCCCGTACGAGAATATTCGCCCGGAAAGCGATTTTCATTCAGTCTTGATCTGTTGTGTACTTTTGTCGTATAACACAACACCATTGCCGAACATTATTGGCACCATTCGTTTAGAGGCGCATTTTATACACTCCGACGTGTCTCGCAAACCTATTATAAAGCATAATATCTTAATTCAGTGTAATATGTCATACTTCTTTCGTTGGCGGAATTGGAATAACAAAAATCTTCAAAAAAATTCGTGACATCGTCCTGCAAAAGTGTTCATCATATATTATAATTTATCGCTAACGTTTTCTGATTGTATAATTATTATTGTACTACATTATTATACTTCCTACGTGTTGTTAATATTTATATAGAGTTAAATTTCGAGCTCTGAATCACGTATATTCGTCGTTGGTGGGTACTTACGCATTCCGGTCTCAATGGAGTTCGAAAAAAAAATCATCGACAGTGACAACAACAACGATGACGACGATAACGTTTTTTTCATGTCGATGTATGAAATTTGCATGACTAAACCACTAAATGTATAGATACTTAATTCATAGGGAAAATTAAGATCTCTATAAATGAAAAATATGAGTGGTATATAAAATTATATATACCTACGATTAAGTTAAAATAGAATAACTATATATGATAAACTACGTCCTAAATCGATCGTTACCTTTATGTTTATAAAACAATAATTATTTAATAATAATATTAATTAACAATAGTGTAAAATTTTATAACAAAAATTATGTAATGATATAGAATATTATACGACCTATATTATTTGCGCGCAACACACGTGTGCTCGCAAAGATTTGACGATTTGACGCGTTATCAAACTGTTGTCGGATCTCAGCGATACACTCTGTATAACGTGTTCTCGGGCCGTCCATTCGACTTTGCTCGGTCCGCGACCACTGTAACCATTCATTCACGTGATATCGACAAAAAATACGTACACAACGTACTTCCAAACGGGCTTACGAACTTTGCCGTCAGCGAGTTCACGTTTTATAGGTCGGACACGATCTCGGCGCAAGTGTCGTCTGTGCCAAATCGAGATAGATACTTATTTAATTTTAGGCGTTTGGCACGATAAATACCAACGAAACTTGTACATATTAGTGACATCGTGATGTAATGTAGTGTAAATATACGCATAAAATATATTTTGTATATAACATAATGTTTTTACGAGCGAAAAATACATGTACATAATTTATAGTAGTGTTACGGTAACAATTGTGAATAGTAATAATAATACCATGTATTGTAATGCGCATTATACACAATATAAAATTAAATCGCGTATTAATATTATTATATAGTGACGCGTGATCGAAACTAGTCATAATTTATTCGCTAAGATGTGTACGAAATGTAAAAACGAAAAATATTGTGTGTAAAATAATAATATGTACTACCAATATATAAAACACCAACCGTGTCTGTAAATATGATAAATAATGAATAAACGGTTTACTAAAACTTTTATTGATGTTGTTTTGAATTCACTACGACCGTAGATATAACATTATAACGAAAATAGCCATAATCTTGACAACTTGGCAGATCCAAATACGCGATGGTATAATGACAATTTGTTCTTTGCCTCTGAAGATGTTCATCGATGAATGCAATTTTTAACATCGTGATGAACAACATTGAAACGGTTTCGAAGACATCGTTCGCAAGTGCTCAAAAATCGATTCGACGTCAGTATATTAGTCTGGACCCCATCCAATTTATAGCGTACAATACCTATACATTATATGTGTAAATTCCAGGAGTGCTGAGGGTGCTTAGCACTCCCAAAATCAAAATTAGTACCCCCATATTAAGTATAATAATATTTTATATGATGTTATATTATATATTATTTATATCGTTTTCAATACTTACAATAATGTTTTTAACAAGAAAAATTTAAAAAAAAATTCTCATGTAACTATAAATATATAATTAAATTGATTTATATTTTATTTTCAGGAATATTTTTTCAAATTGTTTAAACTTGCACTTTAATTATTACATTATAATTTAGTTTCTATTACATTTTGTACATATTTTATTCAATAATAATGTTCTCTTTTATTGTTATACTTGTTTTAAAGATGTTGTAGAATTGCCTCTCACGTGTCACTGATAAGTTGATTTTGGAGGGACTTGAGCAACCCCTGAGTAGTAAGTGGATTCGTACATATAACGGCTATACCATTATATTATGGACCTATCCCGGGATTTGAGTTTCCGGCAACGACGACGTCTCTTTGAACATCATCATCAAACAACAGAAATTACTATGCTTAATAATAGAATAGTATGGCTGTTGCTCCACCATACAATTTAGTGTAATATCGTATTACAATGCGAGCAATATATTTTCGAGTTATTATGATTCTAATATCGTAATTTATTCAAACTCTACCGCTTTCGTTTTTCTTCATCTCCTGACCTCGTCTACGCCTTTGTATCGACAATATATCGATGACTCGTAGACAACAGATGTAAATACAATACTTATTTTTCATCGCACGAGGTTATGTAAAATTCAAAATTTTGTGTGTGCAAAGTATAAGCGTTAAGTCGTTAATTTGATAACCATAAGTTTATTATTATGACAATAACGGATTCGAATGCGTCATAGTATAAAGAGTGCTGAGAGTGTACGACTTTGTCTTCAGTCACTAAATTATCGTACTAGCAAACTATAGTAATATTGTACTCATACCATACTTTTTACCGAAGTTTATAGGTTTTAAAATAAACTTGCCATTAATTATTATACTTTTAATTTTTATTTGCGATATCTCGATACCGGCGCTGATGTTTTTTTATTAGTTATTACAATTACTGTAATCGAGTCAAATGAATTTGATAATAATAATGATCAATGGTCCGCACAAAAACATTGGCAATACGCGTGTACAATTGTCACTAAAAAAACAAATTATTCTCAATACCTACTGTTAAAACATAGATGACAGATGAAAAAAGTATTCAAATATTAACCAAACCAAAGAACTTTTGTTTTTTCAGTTGTTAAATAAATAATATGAATATGATATTTTATGTTATATTACTCTTCCTCCCAGTTAATTTAAATTTTTCTTTCACAGCATTCATAATTCATAAACTAGTCATGAGCTGTCAATATATTATTCCGAATAATTGTTAAACATTCGTCCTTTCCGATACCTCACATTTATAATATAATTGCGCATTGAATGAATCGAATTATAATATTTAAATATTATACAATGGTACAATATGCCACATAATATGATATTTGTACTGTACACGTTTCCAAAAACTATAAAAGCTATAAATTATATATAAAAAATAAAACTGCATGCAATATTCGCCGTGTTCAAATAATAAAACCATGTGCAGATTTAGTGAAAATATGCTTTAACTTGTGTACGGGTAATTTTAACAGCTAAATTTTATTCGTGGATGATAAAATATCTCAATACAAAATTATTTTATTTACTAAGCTTATTATGAAAATAATAACGACGTTTTATAGCAGATAAGTTTTATTAAGCTAATTAATAATGTATAATATATTATCATGGAATAAACTAATAAAATGTTTGTCTTGATGGACAAATAAAGGTGCTCTGAAAAACATGTGCCATACGCCCATACACCTAACCATACACTGAAAATCTAAAAAAATTTTAATTACTATAAAAATGATCACATACTTTTGGAGGAAAAACTTTTTTTTTACATGATAATTTGCATAACTGTTACCCACACTTAATGGCCGTTGATGGTCGCAATTCATTGTGATAAAAATAAGTCAAATACAGTTTTAACATATAATAGTTTTAATGTCTATCTATGGATAGAACAAATATTAGTAAAAATTAATTTATTAAAAATAAAGAATACAAAAATAGAATATGTTGGTTAAAATATATGACAAAAAAATATTAATTGTTATCACTAAAAACACAATATTTAGTAAAAATTCTAAAATGTGCATTTAATAGACAAAATATATCCTTAAATTCGTAGTTTCAAATTTAAATAATGTGGAAAGTTACAAATACAATATGCATTAAATAAAAAAGTCTGTATAAATATTTACAGCACCATGAAACGTATGTTGTGCTTATTTAGCATTTAATATGATCAGCCATAAAAAAAATATGCAAATGCGTACAAATTCGCATAGTGAACCATGCCTTTTCCAGCACATTCCAAACAATATGCTCACTATTATTATAATGAATACAAAGTAAAAAGCGAAGGTGAGTTTAAACAAATACATTAAAATTCCAATATATAATTCGCGTGCATTGCATTAATTTATATGTGTAGTATAACGTCACATTCTTTACCAGTACTATAGTACTTCTATTTACTGATATTTAATATAGTTTATATCATAATTTGTCTTTCTCCATAAATCGTATTAGAACAAGTCCGTATTAAATATAAATGTCCATTAAAATTTAAATATAAAACACGCTTCATGTGCAAACAGAGTATTTGACTCAACTAAATAATATTAGGATGTAGAGGTACTGAGATAGATTCCAGATTCGTATAATTATAATAAAGGTATAATAATATCAAATAATCGTAAATTATAACTATATGGACGGATATTAATCAGAGTACGACTTGATTGTAGTAATAGTAACATTTTGTATGAGCTTATTTTTGAATTCTAGCAATGATCATAATGATGGCCACTCGTAGAAATAGGTAAATAATATTGCACACATTATGGCATAGCATAACGTTTAACGGCGCAGTCGTGGCATTTTGTCTTTCAGTCCAACACATTGTGGAAACACGCAGGGACACAAATGACAAACAACCGAAAATCGATGTTTTGCACTTATTATAATATGAAACAACCACTCCAAACACGTGTAATATTTCGAGTGTGTACAAAAAATAACGTTAAAATATATATTGACATAACTATTATTCCCAATCGATTAAAATGTGTATTTGTTATATAATGGTATGTGACGTAACTTTTCTCATAATTATTACAATTATTACATATTATAATATATTTAACATATAACCGATTCTTTTTAAAATTAAAATTGTCGTTACTGTAGTATTTAAGTATTTCTTTTTAGGTACATCCGTACATGATATATACTTTACTATATGCAGTTAATAATTAAAAGTCTGTGTTTGTCAAACTATTTTTAAATCTATCAGTGTATGTCTAATGAGAGTAAAGTCATTATTTAAAATGAAACCACCGATTTAAAATAATATGTTTTACAATGTTTGATTTTTTTTTTTTAAACGAATAACTAAATTATCCATACATCAAAGTTTATCGAAGTGTCTCATGTAAACATCGGGGATTTTCATCACAATATTTGGGAACCAATGTAGTTCATACGCATGTTTTGCTTCTGTGATTAGGTACAACGATATCGAATACCCCAAAAAGGTACTCCTCAGTCCTCAGCACAGGTATGTACCTATATTGCCTACACATTGCGCCGTGTAACACAGTATTAATTGTTCAAAGTATGATAATAATCAAATAACCATAAAATCATAAAATTTATAATATTTAAAACTGCAGTATCACATAATGATCATATACTTTTTCGATTAATTTATGATTAGACTAACACCAGTTTAAGGGTAAGTTATAAGTTTATTTTTAAATTGCATAAATTATTTGTTTTAATCATTAATTAATTAAAACCATAATATAAAATGGATGAAATAATAACAAAAAAGTAAACAATAATAAAACATATTGATATACGTGATAAGGTCATCTTGAATTCAATTTCTAAAAAACTCCCAAGTAAATTAAGATATTTTAATTTAGGTTTAAAATATCATCATGGTTATTCGTACATGCGCACCTAAAATTTATATTAATATTAAACATATAATAGAAGATAAGTCATAACTTTTAATCCATATTAATCCCGTAATTCTATAAGAGTAAAAATCATACTTTCGAGTATAATATTACAATATTGTAAAATATTTCACACTAATTAACCAAATAACTATGATATAATATACACCAGATCCCAAATACTTGAGTGGCTGTTATAATTATTAGTAGTTATATGTTAGGAAATGTATGCATATTATTGCTATTCGCTCTTCAAATATAACCCACACATATTATGAGAAAAAAATGCTCGAATAGATGATAAAACGAGTTCACAATGTATAAACGTGATACCGATAAAAGTCGTTTTAATCGTGAGTAGTGGCTATCCCAACCACGACAATAATCTGCACTTTTTTTATTACCACCTCGGACGAGCGAAAGATAAGGAATAAAAAAAGTCCTTCAAAAGAAGGGAAATAAGAAAAGCCAAACTAGAAACGCTTTTATTTTCTTCCTCCCCTCCATCTCACTCACCATGACAATATGGACTATATAAGATTTACCCTATATAACCCATGACCGATCCTTAATAATAATATATGAAGCAAGTGCATTTGTTTCTATAGTCTTTGGAATTATTATTCTTCGTAACATTGAGAAAATATTATACGTATGGTTCATCGACCTGTAAAAATAACACAAGATGATTTTTTTTTTAACTCAGTGAACTCAACAATTTGTACAAAACTCATTTTATTCACTTAAACAGTTTAAGTGAGTTAAACTTTTAATTTTCACAAAATGTATTATTAAATTATCAAGTAATAAGTTTACAATACCTTATATTATATAGAATAAAAATTAGTATAAACAATTTTAGAATATTTTTCTTATAGGATCTGCTAATAATATTATATTAAAACGTGTAGATATTTAAATATTAATATTTTTTTTCAAAAATATACATACTTAGATAATTATTTCAAAATAATTAAATTTCTCAAAAATATATTTTCTAAATTAACAAAAAAAACTGAATCATATATTTATGTTACAATATAATTTAAGAAAGAGCGTACAAATGAACTGAAAAAAATATTATTTATAGTTAAAAAATTACGAGAATCTCATGTCTTAATTATAAATAATTATTTGATGTTGATGACTTAAATAACATTGATTTTTCCTTAAAAAAAACGTTTTGAGTCATCTATCGTCTGATAATTATTAAAACTGATCCAGTAAGTGCTAAAAAATTATAGTGAATGATTTTTTTTTTTGCTTATGGTAGACATAAACATCACACGATCAATGCGCTGTCTATTTTATGAATCTAAAATGCGTAGGTACTATTATCAAAGTATTCTTTTTTAAAACGATATACCATCATTTATTATATATTTTCTTCACTTTTTTCATGATATATATATTTAATGCATATTTACCTAAAAGTACATCCATTAAAAGAAAATTATGAAAAAGAATCAACGACGATGTACTTAGGTACTATTTAAATCCAAGAATAATATTAAAAGGGTATACTAATTAAAATAAAAAATATTTATCTTTTTTTTTGTATATTATTGTTTTAAAAAAATGAGCCATCTCAAAACGGCTGGCACAATTTAAACATCGAAAATTATTCTGTCTTTTAAATATTTTGCACGTGTGATTATGCGCATTTTGTGTGCTTTCCGCGCATGTGCTCATCGCCATGCCGATAAATGATTTCACCCGACGCATTATATGCTTTATATCAATAAACAACATTTATCTAACATTTCTTTTGAATTATATTTCGATTCATTTGTTGTAATATTCTTTGCACTTAGGGGAAAAATATGAGTCAGAAATACGTTTTGAAGAGATAATGTTTCAAATATATAAAGTGGGTTAAAGGAAATATTTTTACATTAAGAGTGAAATGTGAGATGATTAAAAATTATTGTGAAATAAATTGATATTATAATATTATGTGAATTAAAACATTAAGTTATTTTAATTTGTTTTATAGATTTCAATTACAAGTCGAGATTTTTTGGAAATTACATTTTCAAATGCAATTTCTTGTCAGTAATTAAATAAAGTATAAACCTACTATATAACAGTTATCTGATATAAAAATAAAGCACTTAAATAAAAATAATTTATAATATTATAAAATATACTTAGTTATATACATCACCTTCCAACAAAATCGAAGTGTTTTTCTTAAAACAATAATTGTATCATTGAATTGAAATTTAACACATCCATTACAGTGATTCACACGACTTTTTTTTATTTTATCAAAATTGTTTTTTTCGATAAAAAATTTAATTATCTAGAAAACCATTATCATCATATTATAATATTTTCTTTATCACAAACATTATCAAAATCGATTTTTCAAATTTGCAAATTCATAAGTCTAATATATTTTTATTCTCCTTGAGGTTCAATAGTTATTGAAACACGAACTTATTATACAAAAATTAAAATAAAGTTTTGCCATGTGAATTTATTATCCATATTTATATTAGGTTTTTTTTATTTTGTATAAGAAATACAATATATAATGTTAAGTTAGGTGGTTTTAAAAAAATATATTTAGCCCTATATTAGCAAAATATCAGCTGGACTTAAGTTCCTAACAACATAACCTACTATTAAACAATATTTTCATTTTTGTTCGTTATCGAAAAAACTATATATTTTCAAAATATTAATGACTATCAGAATCTTTCGGAAGAATTAAAAAAAATTAAAATTTTAATTTAATGTGAAGTAACTAATTATGAATTTTCATACACGAAATATGTGCAATTAGAACTGTAGTTGTTGTAGGATGATAACTCGTGTTATAAATCTAGTATTATATCAACGTAACGAAATTCTACAAACAATAGTAAGCTATTGTAGTTCGTCCACCATCATCAATAACAGTACGACTTTGACACATTGTGATGGATATTACACGAATGATTGGTATTGGCATTTTCTTGATTGATATAACGAGTGCCTACCGTATTGCTATAATATTATTAACAAACTTAATAACATTATGGTTTGTAATTTACGACACTAAACATGTATGTACTTATTCTATACAGGCGAATCGTTTGTACATTAACGCCTCGAGAGTTGTATCAACATGTCATATTATGCTTCCATAATGACCAGTGGCGTAATTTGGCCATGTTTGTGGGGGGGGGGGGGGGGATAAAATATTTTAACATTTTACTTTTTACCTATACCCCCCCCCCCATAAAAAAAAATAAAAAGTATTTATTATAAGCATCTTTCAGAATTCAGAGCAATATATTTATGTACACATGAGACATGTGGAATAAATTCCGATTAAGTGTACAAATCGATAAGTTATTTTTAGTTCAATAGGACTACGGAAAAATATTAGGATGGGATAAGATAGGACAGATATGATAATAGTCTTTCGATCGTCGTCGATTCACGATAAAATAATACTTTACTGCTCGGTGGTTTATTTTTGTACCATACTACACAATGCATAAACAAACTCACAAAACATATTGCAATAGTGATACTTATAAACTAAGTGGCTGCATTTAAAACGAACTAGGTACGAAGTATTTATGTACAACTAGCATATAGGATTTGTTTTTTTTTTTGTATTATTTCTATAAAGTATAAAATATAGGCTATTTATAATAATATTAATTCGCCGAGGTATTTAATTTCAATATATACATATATATGTATATATATATTTAAAAAAATATTATTAGATAAAGAAGTACATAGGTGAATGTAGTTAATCAGTCTTAAACAAAAAAAGGTCATGGAGGGGATACGACACCCAAATCCCCCCCGTAATTACGCCACTGATAATGACTCATGTGCATATAATTTTAACATAGCTGATACATTGGGGTTTGGCTGTTTTTCTGGTACATCCATTTATGCTCATAAATATATTTCAATACTTGTACCACTTACAAGTTTTTTTTTTTTTTTAATTTGGTTATGATGCATTTATTTTGATATGAAATCTCTAATTGTTAATTGTTATACATAGACCAACTATGGGTATCGTTTTACTTATAACCCGTCGCGAGTGCCAATACAATATATTGTTCGCTTTACGACGAAAAATGCGATAATATGTAGTTTAACCATGACCCACTAATTAATATACACAGCGTTGTAAATGTTTTATTATACATGGTTAAATTAGATAAATTGCATGGAAGGGCCGTGGATATCATATATTATTTTTAACGGTTAAAATTGGGTTTATCGTTTTTACTGCAACCATTGAAAAATGTTATATTGTTGTAATGTTTGTTTTATATTTTATGTACATACATACTTAATAAAATCTAATCATTTTCTAAAAACTATACTACACAGTGTTGCCATATTACCTTTTGTATTGACGAGCTATTTCTTTAGCACCTTAGCAACTTTTCTAATTGTTAAGAAGGCACACAAAAAAAATTGAGAATCATTCGTGATTATTTTTACGCGTTGGCTTAGTACAAAAATTATTAAATTGGCATCTCACATCAAACTGAAATGACCTCTTTTTTTAGCAGTTGGTTAATTTTTTTTCAATTCTTACTGGTCTGAATAGTTTAAGTTTAATATTGGATACGAAGACGAACCATGTAGACAATGACATATAAAATAATTAAATATGTTAACATTAATTAATCAACTTGTTCAATTTTTTAACTTGTCTCCAATCTGCAGTTGGTCCACGCACTGCTAATTGCATAAGTATCACTTTTATTCAGTCATAGTTATTAGTTATAAACAATATACGAACATCACTAAGGTTAGATATATTATGATCATTGGTTAAGATAACACCGATAGTAATACCATAGTAGGTACCTTCAGAATTTACGTAATATTCTTTTATTTGGCTACTATTTCATTAATTTTTATATCATGGATAAACCAGGTATATAGAAATTAATGTTCTTAAAAATGTTTAGTAATTACATTTTTATTTACCAACATTTTTACAAGGTCGTAAGTAGTTAACTAGGTATATAATGAAATATCATAATTATATTATCGTGGAAGACTATAAATACTAATGTGCAGCATCCCCTTATCTGTATAGTGTATAGTTATAAGATGTATACAAATCTATGAATTTAGATAATATAAAAGTTAATATAACTTCAATTTATTATAGTCTTATAACTTCGTTTTATCCTATTACTGAAATTTCGTTCAGACACTTTACAAAAAATAAAAACATGCATTATCAAATTATAGACCTTTAATAGAAGGTATATCCCGGAACACGCATCGCGTGTCATAGATGTGTTCAGATAAAAATATAAATTTAAAAAAAATCGATCCCGTCCATATAATTGATTAAAATATTCTATGACATAACTGATATTATGAAATCAAATACTTAAAGTATATTATGTGAACAGTAATTCACGTCATAATTTTGATTTTATCTATTTTCAAAAATGCAGACTGTGACCAAAAGTAATTAGGGACTAATTTAGATTTTCATACAATAATTTTCAATTTATATAACTCAGTACATAATATATGGGATAATAATATAATATAATATAATATATATAATATGAGATTGATAAAAATACATTAGTGAATTTGATAATAAATAATTATAGACATATTTGATTTTACAAAAAGAATTAAAGGATTTTTTTTAATGGATGAATTCTTGTTGGAAACCCTATTCATTTTAACAATAGATTGGTTTATGTATAATTAGTGGAGTACACAGAAAATATAAAAGAGGAGATAAGACTTGAATAAAAGGATAAAACTACAAAATTAAAACAATTACAGAAAAGAGCAAAGGAAATCAATATCATCAATTCATACATAATATATTGAATAATTACATTAGCTTCAGCTCTTTTCACATTTTAATTTTAAAATGTGATATTTACATAAGAATTAATAGTGTGTTTTTGAGTAAAGATCTGTCATCTGTATAATAATATAAATTATTAAATTATAGGTAAAATACGTTTTATTACGGTGAATGAAAAAATAAAATTAGTGTACTTATTTTTTTACAAAATATTATGTTTATATACAAACTTTGACAAATACTCTTAATAGGATGCTTATTTTGTTTTCGGTCTTTGTACAAGTTTTACCTTTCGCTTGTATTTAATTTCCTCATTTTGTATTAAAAAAAATTAATATAAACCCCTTTTTGTTTTAAAATTAAATTACTGTCGAGTTTACCCTTTTTACGGGCATAAATGGTGCCTGGTAAGTCATGTTAAAATATTTGAAAGTTAAGTACGCTTGAATGTTTTAGAATGATCATTCGTTTTGTTTCAATGGATAAAAAAAATTATTTGTTTCATTAAAATATAATTTCACAATGATTCAAATATAATATAACGGCTTCAGTAGAATTAACGTTTATTTCGAAACAGGACATACGAGTACATGCATATTAAATAATCCTGTATAATATTATAGTAAAATATGGTATTTAAAAATTGAAATTTATTTTATTTTATTAAATTATAATGGACTTAGTGAAGATGCAAATAATTACTCAGTGTTGTTAATGTTCTATTAAAAAAATAAATGAATAATAGTACAATATACATTGTATACCTACTTACAAGAGTTTTTTTTTACAAGAGTAACATAATTAATTATTATTAACTTCGCAGCCAACATTTAGTTATAATTAACATGTTTACAATTAACTTTAACAATGCATTATAATCTACTTGTATTTTAAAGCCTTGAAAAATTAAGAATATGATTTACAACATTACCATAATAAGTGAACGCAAAGGTAATACATAAGATGAAGGATAAATTAAATAATGAAATGTATTTCCGTATTTCCGTATTTCCTTCAAATATATTAATTTGTAATATTATATTTTTTTTTTGATTTATTTAAAATTGTATAAGTGATTAAAAATAATTATATGTTCAACTTTTGCAATATCTTTTATATTAGGAAAGTGAAACTAGATGGTGCTATGATCAAAATAAAAAATTTCTCAGTACTTTTCTTAAGAATTAGGAAAACCAATGGTAAAAAAATATTATGAAAAAAAGGAATTTCACGTAAACCAGATCTTGTCAAAATTGATATATTAATTGTGTTATTATTCAAATAACATTCTTTATATTCTTTATAGAAATGTTCACCAAAAAATGTTATTAGTTTTTTTTTATATACACATAGTGTTATTATAATTTTTTTTTTTACTCTTTTTAATCTATTTATTATTATTATTTCAATTTTCAAATTGTTCAATTATTTTCTATAATAATCGATAACACAATGTTTGTTGTGTCAAACACCATGAATATCTAATAAGTACAAGGATTTTTTTAATTTATCTTAATAGAAGTTAAAAAATAAAAAAGATGACATGTGTATATGAACTTCTTTTAACGCGTTTAAAGTTCAAATTTTAACAATATTCAATAAAATCATAAAAATGAAAATTATTATATACCTATACAGTGACTGTGGCATTGATGCTACGACTTATTAAGTAATGATTTTGAATCACCACTTTGGTATTAATTAACGACCTAATGTATGATAACCTGCGATTCTCTCAATACAACGTGTTGAAATTGTAAAGTTCACCTTATTGTACGAATTTTTACCTACAATATTTAATAAATATTTAAGTTTTACGTAATAATTATGTCAATACTTGTGAAATCATTATTTTATAATAATATACATAATAAAAATGAATTATTAAATAATTTACATATTATAGTCACTCATAATTATTACGTAAATTATTACATTAAAATAGTTTTTTAAAAATCATATTCTCAAAAACAGTTTATTTTTATCATACACCAACATAGTCACTGTGCCTGTTATAACAAACAAGAATTCACTTTAGAACCATTGTTCTGAATATTATACCTGTAAGTGACGAAACAATATGATGATAATAAGTGTCAAATTATAACCTTTTGGGTTCAATTTTTTTCTTAATTTGTTCATTCATATACCTATATGGTCTTGCATCATTAAGTGATATGGCATGTCATAAAAAATAAACCACCATTGATAGGTTAAGTATAACTGAGGTTATAGTTAAATATAGTTGAAATAGGAGTGAAATGGTAAATACTTATAACTAATTAATTTTCAAGGATCACTTGTTTGATATTTAAAACGATTACAATATTTTCTTATTTAGTGATTGAAACTTTTATCGATTAGGCTAGCGATATAAAAAAATACTAATTTATGTTGAAATTGTATTAGTACTATGAACTTTTATTAAAACTAAAAAAAAAAAATAACTTCTGCATTAATTGATTTCAGTCATATGCATATATTTGTTAGTTTAGACTTTATTTTTTTTTCGAGTATTTATAATTGTAATTTTTTATTAGTTTAGTTTCGGTAAATGTTCTTAGTTCTAACTTCTGAGTTTCGTCTTTTTTTATGGTATTTTTACGTCGAATTTCAGTGAAATTTTGCTATTTGGTCATGATTGATTATTTTTGGTATAGGTACCTACACGTTTTAATGTTTTATGCTATATTTTCTGTAAAACTTATATGTATGTACTTATGTCTTATATTATTTTCTTTGAAAATGTGAATATCGGTGTTCAAAATTCAATACAATCGCGTTTATTATATTATATGCAATAAACTTTTTAATTTGTTTCGATTAAATTTAACCAATTTAAGTATAATAATATTCTTTGAGTATACAATACACGTTACAAATTTCAGATAATCGATTTCCAATAAAAAAAGTGTTATATTTTTTTATGGTATCATTCAGACATACCATACATTCTTATATAGTTTAATCGAAATACAAAAAACTTACAAACCGCTTAATTGTACAAGTTTATTTCGATTCATAAATTAAGATTTAATCAATTATGTTTTCGTGACAAGTAAACTACAATATTTTATGTATCGATTTTATTTATTTACATTGCTTGTGCAGTTATTATTCGATTTACCATGAACGAATTGGATGTACCTACTTAATCTTCTAATAAATTGTATTTTCGGAGAAAATATATTAAACATATTACTTTTGATTAGAAATAAATGTTAGTAAAGAATTCCGATATTTTTACTTTTGACTATGAATACAAGAATTTTACCTATTTTACAATAGGTTCAATTTAGAAGTATGATTTGAATGTGACATTATATTTTATTGACTATTACGAGTATGTACATGAATTTATAACTTTTAACTTAAGTTTGATATTTTAGATGCATAATTTCATGGAGTTACAGGATTGTCCTAAATTTAAGCAAAAGGAATATAGTGACTTATGTAATATGTTTATGACAATATTGTAATCTTAATAATAATTATAATAATATCAGGTGTATAAATTAAGCATTTACTTATTATAAACTATAACTGATTGCAAAGTTCGTAAAATCAACGCACATTATTACTTTTGGTATTGAGGTTCTGAGTTTTTGACATCGGTTAACCATCATATATTGTGAATAGTCAATTTATAATTGTATTGAAATAATTTATTACTCTGTACGATAAACTTTAAAATTAACCATTTCTCTCCAAATCGAAACACGGCGGTATCCAATAGCTTAACTTTAAAAATGAGTCTGCAGTGTTGTGTCATTCCTTGACCTCATTATTAGAAGATTATTTAGTGTTAAAGTTTTGTATGAATTTCAAAATTTTAATCATACTTTGAAATTTTGAACGTTATACCATCAAATTTATTACGGAGTAGTCCACAGTAAGTATAAAAATGGTGTCTGAAAATATTAAGAGCTTGTTTATGACATAACTTTATTCAATAAAAATTCACGATTTCATCAACCTTGTAATCGATGAGTTTATACGTACAATTATTCCAATATAATACTTAACACATAATGTATTATATATTATATATATATAATATGCATAACTATCAAAACAAAATCACAGAGATAATTATTAAAAGGCGTTGTGTATAGGCAATTTAAGGACAACATAATATGATGGACAGCAAAAATTTGATTTTTAGATACAATATTTAAACAAGTTTTTAATGAAACATATCTATAGTTTCCCCCGTTGGTGTCAAGAAGATATATTAGAATTGTGGTTATTATTCGTTGACATTAATGCTTATTTTTATATATGTACACGACTTGTTTAAGTCATAAACTACTATTTTGTCAGGTCTTTTTGTTAAACTCTATATATATTAGGTGTTGTAGGTGCTATTTTAAACAGTCATCACTTATTATAAATATTGACTTTTATATTTTTCCCGATTTTAAACATTATTAAAAAAATTGCGCTATATTTTGGGAAAGTTTGTTTCACGTAGAAATTACGCTGAAATTTTGGTCAAATCGGCCGACTATGCATGCAAGTTTCTGTAGTTATTTTCTCGTCAGTCCCATTATCGAATTTTTTTTTTTGTTATTTCACGTTACGTATAGTATATAGAGCGATAAGTACTCAAATTACAATGTTAATCACGGTTTAAGATATACGTATATCTTAAACCATGATGTTAATTAATACAATGGATTTATTTTTTCTATGAGATTAGTAATTGGATGGCATTTGTTCTCATAAATATAATATTTGTTATTTAATATCGCAGTCTGCATAGTTTGTCATCGTTATAATGCTATTATGCATATATTATATAGCGTATCCGTGGATACTTTCTTGGAATCGGATTAATTTTTATACAAAGTTCCGATATGTTTCCAAGTGGACATCGAGCAAAGACCGTGGCTTGATAATCCCGGCAGAGATGAATAATAACGTAAATAGTATGCATTTTTATGCTTAGAGTAAGTTTTTCCACGGTGACTAAATCAAGTCCAAAGGGTAATATAGTCCGCTCTGAAGACACCGATTTATCGTATCACACAACACGGAGATCGGCGATTCACGCATACCTATACCTTTTCATTCACATGATCCCGCACATAAAACTAATTTGCGACGTTGACGATTGTATTATAAAAATTAATTTAAACACAAAAATGGTTTATATCAATATTACATATAAGTCATATTATAACATTATTTTGGGTTTTCCCCAAACACTTGTTTATCTGAATACTGAATACAGCCCACCCCCACGGCCCACATCATATTTTTGACTCTGGTACAGAACTAAATCCGAGCCCCTCTTGAATAAAAATTAATTTTGAAATATTTTTCTAAAATATTGAAGTAATTATTCGCATGAACACCGGGCTCCTCAAAAATCCGGTCCCTAGTACCATGGTTACTTCTGACTCCTCCCCCTCTTGTGGAAGACCTGATTGAATAGTCTACAGTGTAATACATATAATGTATATGTATATGTATATGATATACATATGTTTTATCTGGACTCATCAATAAACCTATTTGACACCCGTTTGTATGTATTTTGCGATTTTTACCTCAACAATATAGAATAATATAATGTATATATAATATTTATGCAGACAAATCAAACTAAAATATTATTCACGAGTTCACGACAGAAATGGAATACATTTTTCAGCAAAATTTATTTTTAATTATTTGTTTTATTTGATACTATTGCTATAATTATTTGTCCTCGTAGCTAGCGCTGTCACAACAATTTTTATGCGGGATCGTGTTGGGTTAAATAAAAAAAACCTTTTGTATTTCGAAAATGAGTGAAATCGGGTGGGTAAAAAGGTATATTGTGCGGAATCGTGTGACGCCCACGGAGAGTAGAAACTCATTTTCCACCTATTTGTCACTCACACAAAATTATTCACTTATCTTGAACTCGGGACTTCTAAAAAATTTGTATGGAACTTGAAAACTGCTTCAAAATTAAAAGTAACCATGAATTATCAAAATAGAATTACAAAAATGACGTAAAAAATCGTTGACAAAAGATTGTAGTGTATTTGATCATTGTAATCTAACAAACGTTAAAGTATTTTTAAACTCAATAGCTTATTCTACTTATTCGTATGATAATTTAAATTTAGATTTTACAAAAAATAATTTCACCTCGTTATAATATTACAATATGTTTAGTGTATATATCGTTTCAAGAATCGTATTATGAAAAAAGTAAACGAACCCGATATTGAGTCCTTCTACTTTTCCATTGAACCCTCCAATTATACTTATCAATACATAAAAACAGAGTGATTCGTCTAAATCCTCAGCAATGGAAATTCAATTGGAAATTGAAGCTTCGGAATCCCTTGGAGATGTTACTGATTATTTTTTATTAATTCTTGATCGTATTGTAAAATATGGTCCTTGTACTAGAGAAGTAATTATTTAGAAAAAAAGTTTATTTAATAATTTGTGTTCTTTATTTGAAATTTTATTTAATTAGCGTATTGCGTATTCATTGTATATATTTTGGTGTTACAAAAAAAAAAAAAAAAAAATGGAAATATAGTAAATATATTTTATTATTTTGTTAGAAACTCATTTATGAACAAAAAATTAAGTGATGTGGTGAATAATTTTGTGTGAGGCGCAAATACGAGTAAGTGGACAATAAGACGTGTATAATCTCCGTAATGTGTGGAACAGTAAATCGGTGTCTTTTAAGTGAAAAAACATAATGGGAGTATAAAAACGCATACTACTTATTTAAGTTTATTATATATTATATTATATCTGCTGCAAATGATTCAACAAGCATGACCAATAGAATATTTTTCTTTAATAATCAATTTGTTCAAATTCTGAATTTTAAATGTTTAAATACTAACGACGTATACGTAAAAACTCTTACAATGTCCTAAAGACTTTATTTTCATACACATGCCTAGAAGTTTAAGCAACTTGAAAAGTGTCTATAGACAATCATTTTTTTTCTCTAATAAGAACCTACGTTTTGAATTTTTGAGAAGATTTTTATGAAATTTTGATATTTATAAATTAAAATTAAAACTAGAAATTTTCGATTTATAAAACTGCATACACTTAATATAGATAATAGTCTATCAAATATTATTGGCTTAAAATATATGAGAGCTATTATAATTTAATTATTATTACACTAATTTTTTTAAATTTTATCATTTTTAAAAACTGCCAGAGTATAATAAGTAATTACTACACAAATATATATTACCATCATATTATATGCCTAATAATATATTTTACATTAACCTGTTAAATATTATTAGGATTATTATCCCAAGTTATTATATGTACTGTGTAAAGTTAAAATGCAATGACTCAGTTGCCATATGAAATAAAAATAAGAATAAATAGCTTGGAAAATTATAGTTAGAATTTTGATTTGGATGCGTTAACATTTTCAAAAATATCACATGATTGATAATTTACAATGAAAAAAAAGTAGTTTTGATTTGAAAAAAATCGTATCATCACAATATTCTCTTTCCGTGGTTTAAAAATCAAAGTATTTATAATTATATGTCTAAAAATCCAAAAAGTTGGAATTTAAATAAAAGCTTTATAAAATAATAAATGGTGAATGAGCACATTTTTGGTAAATCATCCAGTATAACAATAATTATATAATATATACAATGTATGCAAACCATGGTTATCCGTTGTTTCATGTGTTAGTTAAACAAGAAAATGGTCAAATGCGATAGACTACCCTGTATACATAAAAAATAATAGTTATAGTTATTATATTGAGTATTCGTATACTGTCGAGAAAACTATTTCAATCATGTCTTAGATCTGGAAGTCTACAAGTCGAGAAGTCAGTATAAGAACAATGACCCACGCTTTGATTATTACGTCCATCACATGAGTACTATATTATCATTTTACTACTGAACTTTCAGTATATATAAGTATATATTGCTATTATAAGTTTAAGGTCCTATATAAAACGATTTATTCATAAAAAAAATGTCGTCGTTCCAATACCGTTTTAATACACATTTTTGGTTTGTTGAATATCAGGATGGGAACATTTTTATTAATTATTGTTATCAATAATAGCAAGTTAATAATTTCCAATATCTTTTTTTGTCCCTCTACACCTAACATAACTATCGTTAAAAACAAATACCAGGACCAGATTAAAATTGAAAATTTAAACAATATATTATTCCGGTATCAACTTTATTCATGAGCACATCGTACAATTGCTTGTGTGTAGAATGTTATGATATATTCCTATATATCACGAAAATATTTATTTAAATCAACGATATAAGAACTAAGTACATGAGCTGATTATTATATGAATATGTATAATATTATATTATGTTTGACTTATATCTAATGTTCCCTAGATGATAAAAAAAAAAGCGGGTAAGTGGATGTCACTCTGCTGTACATTAGGTGGTGGGATGGACCTCTGACTAAGGTAGGTTAGATTTGAATGCAATGATAGGTATCATTGTATACGAAAAACGATTCTGAACGGAGATGATTTGTCAGTCTAGGATATATTATAGATAATTAAAAATTTTCAAATCTTTGATTTAAAAAGAACATTTTGTATAAATTTCTAGCTTAAAATAATTTGCGAATTTTCGTAATTTTTACGTATTTAGTCAATATTTGAACTTCAAATGCTAATAAAAAAAAATTGTGCCTACGTATTTTTATAATTTTTTAATTACTATATGAATAACTTATGAGAAACTTTGTATTCAATTTTCAAGTATTTTGATAGGGCCGAAAAAATTTTATCAACCCTTCAAAAAAATTGAAAATTTCAGTTGTCTATTAATATCTCAAAAAAATCATGTAAATCATGTAAAGAAAATGCCAATCTAAATAACTGATAAAATTTTCACGTATCTACGACTTATACTTTTTGAATAATAACAAATATTTAAAATCTTTTCAGGATAAATCGTTATCGTAACGCTATTTCGTAGAAATTTAAAATTCAAACGCACCTCAAATTTTTCCTATAATGACGCTTCGAGATTTCTCTATAGATACTTGAAGGAAAACTTATGGAAAACTTAGTGTTGTATTCTTAATCCTTAGTTATAAACACAAAAAATTTATGATTTTTCAGCTTCAAAATTACTTGCAAATTTTCGCATTTTCGACAGATTTCGTAAAAATTTGAACTATAAACGCTAATAAAAAAAAATTGTGCCTATGTATTCTTATAATTTTTTAATCACTATAAGAATAACTTATGAGGAACTTTGTATTAAATTTTCAAACAAATTCTTCTCTAATATCCATGAAAACATTTCGTAATCACAATATAATAATCTCGTCTAATATATATGTGTTATAATCTGTGGTACAATTATTGAACAAATTTTCAATTTTTCAATTTCCGATCTAAATATCTGGTGAAATTTTCAAGTATCTACGACTTATAATTTTTGAAGTATAACAAATAATATTTAAATTCGTTAGACTCGTTTGAGGATAAATCGTATCATTACGCGATTTCATAAAAATTTAAAACTCAAACGCTCAAAACATTTTTCCTATAATGACACTCCAATTTTACGCTTATAAAAAAATCGTGACTAACTATTTTTAATTTTCTTTAGTTACAATAAGAACAACTCATAAGGAACCTTGTATTAAATTTTCCTAAAAAAAATTATCGTAAAAATCGAAAATTTCAGTGGTCTATAAATAACTCAAAAAAGTCAAAACTTTTTGAAAATTAAACTGTATATATATAACAATAACATAAACATTTGGTGAAAATTTCAAGTATGTAAAGTGATTAGTTTTTGAATTACAACCATATAAAAAAATCAATTTGGCCGAAAACTGGTTTTACGTAAAAATTCCAGTTTTTGTGTCATTATTTTTTTGTTTTTCTGTATTTTTTTGAAAACTGTTGGAAAATGTTTACTTTTGACCTCTATAATGCACCAAGGATATTCACTTTTACATCGGAAACCACCCCCAAAGTTATGCTGTACACAGACACAAAAAGAAACATAAAAAAAAAAGAAACACATATCATTGTAAAATCAATACATTCATCACTTCGTTCAGAATCTAAAAATGATTATTCTCATTCATATTTTTTTATTTGGTATACAAATTGGTATTTGGTATTTTGATATACAGAATGATTCTTTTATCAAACAACATTTATATAGTGTTTATGTGTAAATACCACCTAACATACACCTATAACACACAAACACCACACAAAACCACCCAACATTGGGAGGCTATATCTTGTAAATGGATTAACGAAAAAAGAAAATTTAAAAATGAAAATTCGTTGAAAAAATAACTTTTTAGTTTATGAAATTTTAAGTATAGGTTGTCATTTGAAAATCAAAAATTGATAATGGTTTACCTGATAAATATAAGGGTGAAAATATTTAAAAAATATATAGTTCTAGAACTAGATGGATTTAAAATGTTGAAAAAAAAAAAAATTTGAAAAAATGCAATAGTTTTTGAAATAATGGGTGTTCTTTGATAAAAGAATCACCCTGTATATATATTTACGTACAATATAGTAATATATTATCCATCGCATTATATATATATTATATAGTAATGAAATGTACAAACCCTTTGCATGCATATTTTTGACATTGTGATTGTGCCGTAGACATAAAAATATATTACTCGATAGTCGATAGCTAAAACAATTCATCAGCTGCTTGAGCTGCAACTAGTTCAGTAGAACAACTAGTACTTATAGTCATATATTAAGACGATAAAGACAACGTTTCAGTGGCCATTTCTTTTTTACACCATAAAGTACTTTTACACGATATCATATTATTAGGAATTAGTATACACACGGTGAAGGATTATGATATTATTGACATACTCATGAGGAGAAAACGTGATGATAAAATTTAACAACCGATTTCGATTAAAATCTATGTATGTATTTTTTTTTTCTATCATATCATGATATTTTTGAATAAATATAAATAAATAAATAATGATCGTATTCTTAATACTATTAAATATAATTATGATCTTTGTACTGCAGTTGTATAGTAACGCATGTTCAGTTCAAGCTCCTCCTCCTTCGCCACTTGTTTTCGTTGGTGGTATCCTCGTTGGGTGCAGCTTCGGCGATGGCACAGCTTTGCTGGTCTGTCTTGCGGAAGTAACTCTTGCTCAACTTGTATTTATCCAACACTCCGTAGGCCTTCTGCAAGACGGTACCCGGAGCTAACTTTTCACGGGTCATGATCCAGGCGTTTTCTGTGAAGATCAACAGACGATCGTGCATCAAATATCATTTACTTTCGATTTACGGACGTTAAAGTACATAGCTCTATGTATTATAATATATAATCAAGTAAACTCACGTGTGTTTGCTACTCCATAGGACGAACAAGACCATACGACTGCAAAGGAATCGTAGTCGGTTTCCAAAATCATTTGTTCAGTGGAGTAAGGGACTGTAAATAAAAATCGCACCAGTTAATAACAATCGAATTTTATACGATAACGTAAAAACGATACCATCGAAAGGTTCAAATTACGAACGAAATTTATATCGTCAAAAGCAAAAAGTCTATTGTTTTTTTCGGGGTAACCCGCGATTTGAACACTTTGAACACTTGATAATAATAATAATAATATATATATTTACTTGGCAATGTTGTGTATTTGACGTTCATTTTGGAATCAGCTCCTTTAACGATCAATCTGATTTCACCGTCCAATACGCGTTTCACTCCGGTGCTGTGAAAACGTAAAAAACAAAATGTCACATTATTTTAATATAAACATGTCAACAACAGATGTTGGCAATTGTTTTACATACAATCTGTTCATGATTTCGTTGGAAACAAGGTATCTACCATCAACGGCTTTTGTGTAGTTAGTTTTCACGCAACGAGTTCCGATTTCGAAGATATTCACATAGTGTTCGGCTTCGTACCAAGTTCCCAAGTACTGTGGAAAGCATAATGTGTAATTAATTCATATATAGCTATTATCTTAGTGTTAAGGTTTTTTTTATATGTTATGACGTTATGAGTAATTAAATCAAATTATTATCAAAATTTATTAGCATAAAAATAAAAGTTTATAAATATTAATTATATAAGTATAATATTTCAATCATAATTTTGGAATTCGTTTTTATATAAAGTAAATGAATAATTATTTTTAAATCGTTTTTCATAACATAATTATGAAAACTCATTATGGAATAATAATATTCATAAATTAATATCGAACAAATTAACATTTAAAATACTTTTTCCATATATTTGTCGAGCTATAATAGTTGTATACTGAAAGCTAATAAAATAAAACACTTTTCCACATTAAAACTAAAATCAAGCTGAAATTATCAGATGCAAGTCCTAAATGAAAAATCTCTGTTTATCGGATTAAAATTTTTTTTAGCCAAACTTAATTCGTATACTACACCAATGCCTTTTCTCTTAGACGTGAATTAGAATAATAATATTATTGTGTAAATCTCAAAGAGTGCCAATACCACCGCGATACCAAGAAACAAAGATAACTTTCTATCAAAAAAATAATACAAAGTAGTCAGAACAACATATACTATAAATTATTACGACAATTCAATCAAAAACCTTAAACCAGTCGCTAAAAGTCACGAATAATGCTATTGAATCATCATAATCACGTAAAAATGAAATGGAACTCAGCTATACTATTATGAATAAGTGATACACGTATTGCTGGTAAATTACTAAAAATGTTATGAAGCCTATAAAAACCAATCAATGACGGACGTTTTGCAGACATCGATGATATCTGTCCGACTGCTTTCAATACCGTAAATACCGGAACTCGGATGAGTGCTTACTCTGTTCATGTCGAAGTCTGGGTGCGAATCGAATTCCGGACATCCGCCGATCGCGGGCACTTGGCAAGACACCATGGCGGCCGACATGCACACCATCAGCAAAATCAAATTTTTGTTGAACATTATTGTCGTCGTGCGGCGTCTGTTTGCTGAAACCAAAATCCTCTGCAAACCGTCGTTGATGTCGATCTGTTACGAAGGTACGTCCGGTTTGGCGTACAAGACAAGTGTGATGTTGGACTGTGGACCGACCGTCTTTTTATACGCATCTGACGTTCGTACGCACTCGTCTGGAAAGTCCGGTAGGTATGTGTGTGTGTGTGAGTATGTAAATTATAAAACTCCACTGCGTCTCAGACGTTATTATTATTATTATTATTATTATTATTATTACTATTAAAACCATATATCAAATATCTTTTTTCTGTCATGCGAGAACGAAAATCCGAAACGGTAATCTATATTCGGACGTGGAAAATTAATTTCGAGTCCAACTCGTGCTATATTGCAACGGCGGTGGGGGAGTGGGCGGTGGTCGGTCTTTAACCAAGGGGGTTTTCGGGAAGGAAGGCGGGAGAGGTGCGGAAAGCGATGAGAATAGGTTTAACACCCGCTGCAGGATCTCGGCTGTTGCGTCCATCGCGCACGACGACGACGACAAACGTGGGGGCGGTCGACGAACTCCATCGGCCTGGAGACCGGTTTCCAGCGCATAAACGCCTATTATACCGACTATATACAGTTTATATTATTCACGACGTTTTTATACATATAAATAGTATTATAATAATCATATAATATGTATATAACATGATGTGTGAGTGTGAGTGCGTGTGCCTGTGAAACCCCTCACCTATATGGCTGATATATATTATGTCTCCGCGTGACCCCATAACGGATTCCGGGTAACGGGACCGCGTGGATTTACGATCTGCCACTTATTGTGGCGTTCTACAAACAGGGTTTCCATCACCAGTGGTCCACACGAATCATTTATTTTTATTTATTTTTTACGTTTCCTTTGTTGCCGTCCAATCGTATATTATACTTACCTTGTATACTTACCAGCTAGTTTGACTGTTATAAAACCGAATTCTGCCAATGGGCGATTCTACCGGTTTGTTTGATGCGTATATAATACATTTCCGTTTACATGAAAATTAATATTTAATATGTATTTTAATTGTTTTTATAAGTCGATCGATATTTAGTTATTCAACGCTGTAATTAATAAATTATTATAATAGCTGTGTAGGTCACATAGAAAACATCGCGAGTAACAATAACTATGAGTGATATTGTTGTATGGTTTTTGAGTTTAACTTTCCTTATATAAATCCGTTAAAACTAATTTAATATCAAAATCGTAATGCGCCGATGCTACATGAAAAATCATAGAACTGATTTACTTTATGGCATAAATCAGAATTTTAAAATAATTATTTAAAAAATTAGACTTGCGTATAATAAATATCACAATAAAAATCGTACGTTATATTTTTGCGAAAACAAAATTGGACCTTTTTAGTTTGGAGGAATTAAAAATGTTTTATGAAAACTAATAGAACCCTTTACGTGCAAAAGTTCTGTAATAATATATAATAAATACAGCATACGCGACGATTATTCGGCGACACAGATCGCGTGGTATTCGCCGAAATTGTCATTCACACAAAAAGCCTAAAACAATATTTTACTCGCGTCTTCAGAGCTTATCTAGTATAATATTTTATAGGCACTAATGCAAGTTTAATAATATTTAACCATAATCGGGAAACTTTGATCTAATATAAAACGGCTATTGAATAATGAGCACAATAATGACTATACGCATTAATCGGCGTGATCGAGATGAGTTAGGCGCGTTTAATATAGATACGCGATCAATTGGAAACGTTAAATGGAGACGATAACGTCCACCGTCAAATGTACCGCGAATACCGATAGGTAAGCAATACGCCGACAAAAAAAATATATTCGCAAACTGCGCTAACTCTATATTTATTATAGCCATCACACATTATTTTCCCCCGTTTCCATCTCGACTTCAATGGTATTATCAGCCTTGGTCGGTTTGTTCCGAAATTAATTAGAAATACTATATTTTTTATTTTTATTTAGAACTTTCAGTGATAAATATTATAGTTCAACAATTAAAATTATAACAGTGGTACAATTGTATTTAACAGTGAATTATTTTCTTCATAATAATTAGTCGCGATATATCGCGCAAGTACGTATATACTTTATGATATATTTTTATTTTTAATCCATCGGATCATATCGATCTAAAAGAGTACACAAAACTAAGTAGTTGTTATTACGGTTTATTTCGCATTTATATACATATATATATATATTATATATATATAATTTTTTTTTTTTATTAGAAGCTATCCTTGTTGTACGTATCTAAAGTCATTGGACATTTCATTGATTTGAGATTCAGATTAGGTTACATTATCAATAGTTTTTACAAAAACATAAACGATATTATTAAGTATACAATAAGTATACATTAGGTACCTACCTAGAATATTATGGTATAATATTATTATTTTTTTTTTTTAATTCTTAGCCCCACTGAGTAAACTTGTATAAGAACCCAGTATCTCTAAATTAAATAATAATTGCATTTATTATTTATAAATGCATAAATATTAATACTTATTAGTAAATCTACAGTTAAATAGCACAGTAGGAATATAAACATTGGCAAAATATAAATGATTAATGAGATTATTTTCTTGACAAGAATTTAAATAGTCTAAGAATGTTTATTAGTTCTAAGTTTAGAGCTTAATATTATAAGATGCATCAGCAGTATATTATATAATAAATAACTTAACATTGTTTTGAGCGATTGTTTAAGAATTTTCAAATAAATCAAATTAAATAAGGGTTTCAAGGAAATTAAAAAAAAAAAAATCTCTTAACCTAATATAATATTATTAAAACTGTACTTTTATTTTCAATTTTCTTTATACACGTTGTTCCAAATTATTATTTTATGTGACAAAAATTGTGAGTACAATGCTTATGAAATTAATATTAATGTTAATCCTTATGAGATGCCCACGTACATTTATCAGTTATGTAAAATGTGTAACTATTACTTTAAATATTTATTTATATTCAATAATTTAATTTACTTATTATGCTTATTTGTATAGATTGTAAATTTAGCAATTTCTCAATAAAAAAAATATAAAATAAAAAATGAATGTTAATCCCGGAAATATTTTACATTTTATATCAATACTAATAATTTATTTTATTATAATTTAGGTAGATGAATTGGTAATGTAATTGGGATTGATTTACAAACAATCTCAATGAAATAACGTAATGACATAGTAGTTATACTGTATTCTTGTATTCAGTTATTTAATTAATTATTTAAATATTTCGTTTGATTAATCTAGAGCAAAATTTTGAAGTTGATTGATGACTAGATGTTGATGGATAATTTTATTACGCATGTATTGGTTTTGTGAAATATTTTAGGTAAATTCCAAATGGTATAACCTATTAACCTTATTAATTAAAATATTAAAATACAAAAGATTCAATACAGCGTAATTAAATTATATTTTAAAATAATAACAATATTTTACACAGTTTGTTTTATATTATATGCAATAACAATATTGCAGCTACAGCTAGATAATCAAATTTTAATACTTCAAATAGTAATTGGTTTAAAATAAGAATTATAATATAAAATATTGAAATATCTAGTGTTTATTTATAACTCTTCGTTATATATTTTAATGACATTTATGATATTTTTTCTCTAAATATTGTACATAGTTGTAAGTAGTTCTGAAATAGTTTATTATTTATATCTAACCTTATTAAATAAATTGATATATTTATGTACGAAATAAGTTAGTTGTTGTATACTTATATATCTTTATCGACTACAATATTAATGAAATGAATATATTTATTAGCTCATCGTTTATGGTTTATATCCAATATAATATTATACGATCAAATTTGTCGAGTAATGGATAAGAGACCCATATAATTATATTCTATAAATAGGTATTTGAATGTGTAAACGAAACTCGAGCTTTATGGAAGTAATTCAATACTATTTACATTTAAAAAATATAAAATGTTTTTACATATCATAGATTGTAATGTCATATTAATCAGTTAATTTTATGTATAGGTGTGTTTTTAATTTTTTTTTTATCTTTATTACACTCGTATAACCGAATCGAGAGTCGTAACAACAATCCTTCCGTTTAGTGTCCAGATTGTATATAATTTACTACAGGCGACACCATGCATGTATAATAATAATAATAATAATAATAATATAGTACACTACACTCGGTTGACCTACATGTTTTCACCAATAAACTTGAAAATATATTATGGTTTTGAATAACTAGATATGATTTTATTTATTGTAATAGTTTACTATTTTATTTTCTATGATTTATAGACTATAATTTTATGGTATAAGATCGTAGGTACACCAACGGTTTAATTTTTTGGGGGTATTCTTAAAAGTGTAACTTAAATCTAAATACACTATACCTAGATGCATGAAATATTTTGTTTTGTTCCTAACTAGTCTCTAAATTATGCATAGAATATATTAAGTTAATTAGCATATATTTATAAGCGTATGTGTACATAACATGTAATAGAAAGCAATTAGGTGAATATGTGAAATTATTATGGATGTGATAATGAGAAGAAACGAGACCCGATTTGAACACGATATTATAATATTATAAAATTATTATCGTTTGCCTTAAGATAATTTAATATGTTTTAGGTATTATACGAAGGATTTTCGACCGATTTTTTAGACAAACATTTTGTATGTCATAATTCATGTATCATAATAACTAGTGAGTAAGGTAAGTAGGAAAAAATGAATACAATTCTAATAACGTATATTTCAAAAGGTCTAAAAAGTCATAAATTATTATAAGACTATGCAAGCTTAAGTTTATCAATTTCCAATAAGTACTAAATAATAAAATAATTGAATTTTGAATGTTTAATTTATTAAAACTAATTTTTTTATATAATACAAATTTCAGTTTAATAACTGCAGTAAAATTATGATTACTACTATAATAGTTCCAATACCTACATAATATGTAAAATACCATTAGAATCAATTGTTGGTATGTAGGTGTACAAAAAATGTCCTTCTAATTATGTTATGATGTAAAATAAATTTAACTTAAAAATTGAACATAACTAATTTGAATTGGTATGTTTTTTGCAATGCACTAAAATAATTATTTACGGAAACTTCCCAATTTAAATAATACTACGATAGTAATTTCAACCGCAAAATAACCCTACTTTCGAAATATTGTGAATTTCTGTAATGCGGAAAAATGTTCACTACCCCTGAAACATTGAACGACAGAAGGTAAATACAATTTTCACTGCAAATATGCTTACTTACAAATATACAATTTGGGGAACTAAATAAATGCATGCCATGTTAAATGTATTGACGACTTATTCATATATTCAATATTCAAATTATTTTTAAACTATAATCCAATAGTCGTAAAATGTTTTTTTATGTTTTTAAATAACATCTTAAAATATGTTCACCGTTACAAATGAACATAATATATATATATATATATATCCGTCTTGACGAATTCAACTTCTACAATATTACAATAACGTAGATATACTTAAACCATAATATACCTAGGTCTTTTAAATAAGTAGTTACCAGGTTGTGAGTTTGAATATATGTGCTAGTTGTTGCTTAATGGAAAATCCAAGAGATCGACTAGTTACAAGGTATTAAACGTTAAACGAAAGTCTTTCACGTTCGTTCGTTCTCCGTTTTGTCAACTCACTGAAATAACAAAACTATTTAACATGGACACAATATTATAATATTATGATTTGTTAAATATTCCAAGTAAACAAACTTTCTTTTTAATGGAAATATTTTGATTTCTTCTGGTTAGGTATATACGCACTATAAACAACTAGATTTTATCGAAATTAAATTTCTATTTCTAAGAAATTCCAAAAAAAAAACACTACTTTATTCAATTATAATAAATTCAAGTTTTTACTATCACTATAAGTGTCTTCTCTAAAGTCAAACGATATAACCAGTAATTCTATAATATATTCGTGTCACACTGAACAATACGTATATCCAGTTATTATTAGACACCACTTACCTAGTCAAAAAATTAAGATCTGTATATTATAATAAATAAGAGTGTTGTTGACATATATATATATATATATACATCCAAAGATATATTCCAACACCATATATTATGTATTCTAGTGTAGGGGTTAGTGATCAAGTCGATCACAATTGACTGGTCGATATTTAAAAAAATATTGGTCGATCATAATTAAGACTAATCATCCCAATATTAGTTAATCAAGTGTGTAATCATAAACAAACTTTTATGCATTATAAGATACAAAGTAAAGAATTTGTTTGTGATGAAAAACATATGGCTAGTATAATGCAATTTTTTCTCAACCAGTAATAATAAACTGTAAGACAAACAAAAAAACTCGCTAATCACAATTTTGAATTATATAGGTCATCTAGCTGCGATCCAAATTTCTAGCATTAATAATAATATTATATACATATATATATTGTTAACAATAATTTCAAGTGACATTGGATTACAAATAATGCAAAAAAAATAATAACTTTATGACAAATACCGAAAATAAACAAAAAAATTTTTTTTATTACTATAAAAGAAATAATGTATGCAAAATATTTAGTACATAATTAACATAATACTATGTTTTATAACAAAAAATACATTTTTCATACTTCACGTGTTTCTATATTTTTTTCATTTTTCACGTATATAATATTACTGCATACAGTAATATTCATTTATGGAACACCAGTGACCACTTTAGCTTAAATTAAAATATCTCTACCCCATTTCATAAATATTTAATTATTAATATAATTATTCTATATTATTTTTATATTATTTAATTTTCAAGTTTCACCGAGTAGAAATGAAAGTAGAACCCAGTGGTGTCGGAAAAATAGTGGTAAAAATATTAGAAATAGGTTATGCGTATGTAATTCACGAAGGAAAAATATGTTGATAAAATATAATTAGTCTGAATAATTTAGGTAATTTTTAAAACTCAATACTTTTTAATAGCAACAACAAAATGTTGTTTTCAAATACGGAATTGAATGTATATTGAACAAAAGAATACTCATTATAACGTAAAATTTATTTTAGGTACCTATATTTAATTTTATATCGAAAAAAAATTGAATATCATTATTTGAACCACCGTAATTTTAGTTTTTAAATTTTAAAATGCATTACTTTTCATTAATATCGGTAGAAAGTACAATAGATAATAATTGGTATGATAAAAGTTAAATTCATAAAAATTATTTCTAAAATTTTTTCACAGCGTTCTTATAAACTTAAAAATACGAATATGTTATTAAAAATTAAAATTAATCCAAATCAATTCATTAGCTCTCGCTTTCTACATGCCAACCTTCAACCGGTTTCATAGAATAAAAAAATAAATATATTTATAACAAATACCCAGTGATCTATTTAAAAGGCCACAATATTTTTTAAAGTCAATATTTGTGTTTTTGAAAAAAAAATTATTAATATTATAATAGCTTGAAGTCTTTAGAAGCTTATAGCTCTATATTTTTACAAATAAACCTAATTGTTACAATTTTCTATCGTAGTGTATTTAATTGTTTATCACTGTCCATCTATAAAATTAGAATATACTTATAAAAATTATGATGCTTAAAAATTTCAAATATTAATAGAATTTTTAATTTCTAATAAACTGAATAAATGACAAGTGGCTGATACCTATCAAAAGTTATGGTCCATTTAAAAGTGCTCATAGAATTCAGTTTATATTTTCTACAACACAAAAATCTACTTATAAAACTAATGTAACAATAATTATTTTATTGGATCACCCTGTATAATATGTAAATTCGCGTATATATAGTTCGTTGTAATTATTAACTTTTAATTATAACACGGATATTACAGCCGCCACTCAATGAAAACGTGTAGAAATCTTTTTGATTTGTCTTTCAATAAACGTCATAATATCAATACGAATGTCAAAATTCAGAGGCGGTGAGATTCAATGCTAGTATTATAATTATTATTCTATTGAAACAGCCTTTGAATGTATAGAGAAACACATATTATTACCTGTATGTTCTTTTGTTACCAAACAGTTAAGAAAGTCGGTTGAGCTTATCCCGAAGTCAATTGTAGAAAAATAATAATACTTGAGACCGAGGGCGATTGTGAACAAGGGAAATTACGCGTATAAGTATACTTAGGTACTATACATAATATTATGTACTATTTATAGGTATGTGCATATATTTGTACTGTAAGTACCTATATGCATGCATAAAAGTTATAATCTCGTTTAATTTGTGGCAATTTAAAACCAAGAGCTATACAAAGAATGAATACTCAACCGTCAACCGATGTGTGCAGCTATTCGAATATCAATGAAATAAATATTAGATTAAGCAGTGTTGGCTAACATGAAGTGCAATGATTATAGTATATAATTTCGATTAATATTACTTATAGCAGAGAAAATTTAAAATATGTATGGTAATAATATCTTGAGTTATAATTTTTAGATGGTATATTCAAGTTATTTTTTTTGTGTAATAATAATAAATTATATAATCATCATATTGTTAAAAATAAAAGAATATACGTATAATTTATTATAAAAACAAAACAACGATTGATTTCGAACTGAATACGCATTGACAATGTTCATCTTGGCATTTGAAATTATCCAACTCTCATAATTAATGCAAGTCATACGGCAGATAAGACGATAAAACTATCTATATTATCTTTATCATATAATACAAAATATAACTTCACATGCGTATTGAACATTTCGTTTATTGCTATGTAGTATGTAAATCCAAAACCACATCTGCCATAGTGCCATGTACATGATAATAATAAGTAAGTATAAGTAACTATAAGTAATAGGTATATATATTATATAGGTAAGGTACATACTAATTACCAATTAGTGAATGGTAATTACTCGGGCCGTAACTCACCTACCGCTAAAATATTGTCGGGCCGCAACTAACCTATACCTAAAATATTATCGGGCCGGAATTCACCGGTCTCCAACACCGGAAACGAAAAGTCAGGCCGCTACTCACCCACAGCCAGATTAAGGCCAGATACACGATCAAATATTTTCGGTCGTTCTTTTATGCTATTATTATGACCATAATAACAATAATATAAAATATATTTTTAACAATAATACCAGGCACTGAAACACATCTTAACCAAATGCAGAATATACGACAAAGAAAGAAGGCTACATCAAATATCCAACCACCTTGCTGAAGCACTTAACCCGGACCCCAACAATATACACAAGATCATACTATTTCTCAAACAAACGAATCTTATAAACAAACTGTAAATTGTAAATAATACTATTCACTTAACTCCTAATTATTACTACTTTGTCTTGTTTTAAATACTAAATTACTTTGTATATCTTTTTAAATATTAATGTAATATGTAAATATACTAATAGATAATGTACTGTTACATCCAATGGCCATAGGCGCCGCGGATAGTTGTTTAATAAAAAAAAAAAAAATAAAAAAAAAATAAAAAAATACCAGGCACATATTTATCTTCGTTTTACATAATGTAAGTATCGATCGTACGCAAAATATAAATTTCGATGAAAATACATGTTTTCGGACATGATTTGCACGATACGCTTCGCTTAATGATAAAAAAAAATTAAAAGTTTCTGTTTTAATGGGAAAATCATCGATAACTAGGTACCTACTTAAGGAAATAATAACCATTTCAATATCAACTTTTTTGTCCTTCCTTTTTATATTTCCGTAACGATAGAAAATGGAATTAGTTTATCAGGTTTATATATTAAAAAAATAGAAAAATAATCAATAACATAAAAATATATTGACTTAAAGTTAAAAAATATAAAACAAGTAGTAAAAATAGTTTATTTTTTAAAACATTAAGTCTGACTTTATCGGTATGTCTTATTTAAAAAAAAATGCTTATATTTTACAGCAAATATTATTATGATATTCATTATAATATAAATAAAATATATTAAAGCAATTTTTAATTTTTATTACGTAATGCGCGGCAAGGGAACTATGAACAACATTAACCTCATATTAACCTTCGCATATGATGTTTTTATTCTTATTTTCATAGAAATGTACAGAAAAGGCTTATCACCGTTATTTTTATTACAAAATATTCTTTTTTTTAAAAACATTTATGTACTTCATATGTGTCAATGTATTTGTGTGAGTTAATTTTGTTGTTTTTTTTAATGGTTTTATAAAATATGTTGAACACCTTATTCATCAACTACCAAGTACCTACATTATTATTTCAATTAAGTAGACTAGAAAAGTCTTTTGTTTATAAATTATAATAATAAGCTAAAATATGTTTTTATTCATAAATTATATGTACTTACATAATTTGACGAGTTGTTATACACATCATCTTTGTTCATGAAAAGACTATTTATACATAGTTATCATCATTTATAATGGATTAAAGATACAGATACGCCACGCTTATTTAGCTATCATTTAAGACACCGATATCTTATAAAAAGTTTTAGAAAATATCGTGAACGTGGATTTTTATTTTTGTTATTATTAGACATATTTACAATCTATTTAATACAATAAGTAAATTTTATGAAAGGATAGTAATTTAATAACATGAAGTGCAATGATTATAGTATATAATTTCGATTAATATTACTTATAGCAGAGAAAATTTAAAATATATATGGTAATAATATCTTGAGTTATAATTTTTAGATGGTATATTCAAGTTATTTTTTTCATCTTAAATTCACCCTTTTGTCCCGTTAGAGAAGTTTTATATTGATTTTCGTAACAGAACATATTTCAGCTATAAATGGGTGGTGGTTGTTTGAATTAAATAAAGAAAGAAATATTTTATTAAAACGACATAAACGAATAATCACTTAGGTTACATTAATGGAGGGGGAGCAGTATTACAAGAGGTATTTTTATCATTAAACAGCACAGTATTGCACTAAACATATAAATATATAATACAAGTGTACCATAGTATTAATGTATTAAAATATAACGAAACTCTATAAAACATAAGAGGATGCTTCAAATAATTGTCTATATGATTTAAGATTTTAAGTACTGATAAACGAAAAACGGACACGGTTCATCTGTATCTATTTGATATCAGCGTAATTAATAGAAATTTTTGTTATTTTCGTGTAAAAAGAAAAATGATTCGTAAGATGTTTAAAAGAATAAGTATTTCCTCTTGATTATAATTTTCCGATACTACTCAAAACTAAGTCAAAACGCTGAATTATCGTAAAATGAGAATATTCTAGAATATTTGTACTTAACGAGGAGAAAAAATTTATAGACTACCGAAAACTAACACAATAAATAACAAATTAGCAATGATGTTTTCCGAAGATGAGGTGAGAAGAAAAAATTTTGTATTTATATTATTGAATAAGTATACCGCGGAATTTACGTTGTGTCAAGATATACGTCTTCGAATACTAAAAATAAAAACAATAAACCTATACTGTTTTATATCTAATGAGTTAATTGATAAATTGAAGTAGGTACGATAACGATGGTTTTTTTACGTTGTTTTTATGGCAGTACAGGTGTACGTCGTCATCATGTGTAAAACGTTACTGGTTTACGAAAATTAAATTTATCATCAATATGGCGTGCTGCAGTCATTTACGTTAATTCGTATTAATAAAAACTAAATGTCGTTCTATAAAAAAATGTATACATAATTGTTCCTTACAACGGAGGCTTGAAATTACCATGTTACATAAATCAACTTATGCAGGTTTAATATATTCACAAATCAAAATTTATTAGCGTTATTACTGTAATACATTTCTGATTTATAAATAATATAATTTTATCGTTATACTGCCTATATATATATATATATAGACTGATTGAGATTACTTATATTCTTTGTCAGATAATTATATTAGTGGTTATCAATGTCAACTTATTTTTTCTGTCCCCATCGGGTACAAGTCACCTGCTATAGCTGTGTTGCTGAGCCATTGACCTTTTTCTGCAGATCTAGGTTTTCAAACTACTCAACAAGCAGTTATAAGCAACAAGCAACTATAACAGCGTTTTGGCGAGCTGTTGTCTGAATTTTAATAATGATGATGTTTTGAAAACTAAGATATTATATAAGATATAAACATGAATGTAATTATTTTAAAACAAAACATAATATTATGCAGTTATTGTTAAATATTTCATAGTAAGTTACCAACTTTATTTAATGAACCGGAACTATTATAGACTTAAGGTCTCTTCTCCGAATTTTAAACGACGATACATTATTATTGATAATTGGTCAAATATTCAACGTATTCTTATTAAATATCAACGTTTTTAGAAATGTTTCAATGAAAAATCAGCTTTACGACATTTCTTGTTGCGGCATCCGTCTTACTACGGTGAACTTATTATTCATTTCTACAACACAGCATAATTGCATTACAAGTATCCAATAATGTGGTAATATAAATTATAATACACGTAACTAGTTAATTTTTTACAATTCATATAATATAATAGTCGGTAGATTTTTAAATGTGTTTTTTACGTTGAACGAATACAATAAAATTTAATTAAAAAATCAACGTTCAAAATAATTGTATGTATAGTTCCATGGTTGTAGTATATTTATTTTATAGCAGTGGTATTTGAAATGGATACCAAAATATCAGTGTCAATTTTCATATTAAAAGTGCTAAATGATAATATACGCTGCATGAATTACGGTATATCCGCCTTTATCATCGTGCCCCGGTATCTTTGGTTTCAATATCGCGACTCGTAAGTTCAACATAATTTCACAGAAACATTTCAATGTTATATCACAAAAGTATATGATCTTCTCTCAATAAAACTTTATAAAAGATATAGGTAAGTAACTATTATTATTATCAATAATACAAGTTCAATTATCGACTTACGCTTCAACAAAGATACCATTTCATAATTTACTGGAACTAATGGAAAACTGAAAAAGTAGGTATATTATTTCAAAATCCATATTAAATCCCATCTTATAATATTCTCACCTTCATAATTTTTACACCCCGTCACTGGGTCGCGGTCATTGGAATTATGATGTTGAGTTATGTAATTATGATTGTGTGAATTGTTATTCGTATAAAAACCACACATTTTTTACGCTATTGTCATTTCACGTAAGGATAGAAAATTTAAAACGGCGAGTTCCGCTTATTATAGTTTATGTTAAGTTATTATTCTTAGCAATTTAAAAAAGCATGGTAAAATATAATTGAAAAAAAAACATTTAAAATAAAAAATGAAATTGTTAATATATAATATTATATTGTGTACTATTCTCCATATTATAGCCTAAAATATAAAATGAAATATTATAAATTATAATATTATTCTGATATGAAATGAGTAATTATTATTTAATAATGAGATTAAACGATTATTATATGTTTTGTACGGAGCAGTTGAACTAAACAACCACCATTTTTCCTGTTAATTTAGTTTACTTACCTAATTAATTTGTTATATTTTATTAGGTACTGACAGCTGTTTCATCACTATATCCACAACGTATCATCACTAATCTTCTTTATTATTTTCTTTTTGATTATTCGTTTGTATGTTCAATAAGTTAGTTGTTTCGTTATCAGACAACACGCTAATGAATTAGGTTTTAAACAATTATAATAAATATTCACTATATTTTTCCATAGTCTGTACGGTGAAACACCCTATTTATTAATTATACTATTTTTATAGGTAACTGTAAAGTTCAGGTTTATCGAATATTTTTGCAACTCATCAAATATTGAATAAGTAAGTGTTTTTATTCTCTCTTTCGCTTTTCCATATTTGTTAACCTACTGCAGCAGTGATCACATTCACGGAAAGGAGCAGTTCCATTTTCCATTTTTCTCGAAAAACGAGATACCGTTTTCCTCCACTATCCATTTTTCTCCACAAAAAAAGGTTAGTTTCCATTTTCTTCCATATTATTTTCGACTACAATTTCGAGTGTTTTCCTCCAATATTTTAGCCACACTCGTCGTCTCAGAATGAAAAGGTTCTTAATCAATTTTTTTGAAAATCATTAATATTTTATTCTTATATAAATCAATATTAAAATCGTATTGATCCGTTGATTATTCAATGAGATATAGAATATGAAAAGGTTCTAACTCATACACATATGAATATGATAAAGGCGAAACTGAGAAATATCAGTTGACAGTTATACAACCTTTTCATTCTAAACAATAATTAAGAATGAAATAGTTCTAAACTCTTAAAATAAGATTATACTACTGATATAATACAAATTATTCTTGTGCCATAATACAATTCTGGCGCGTACGAGTATTTACCGCCTATTTTTGTTTTTTGGTGTGATAAGATAATATGCGGTATAAACATATCATTGACATAATGTGGTTAATTTTGAAAAAAAAATCAATAAGTTGCTAAACTAATATTTTTCCTTATCTCTAGGTATGTGATATAAATATATAATTAAGTCATATAATACCTAATAGGTACTCAACTTAAAAATGTAATATTATATTAAATACTAAAAAGTTTATAATATACGTGGTGTAAAAGCTAACATAATTTACACGTCTTGAAAGTTGGTATCACTGAATAAAATATATTATTTAAATCAGTATCAAAAAGTTCTAACTCAATAATATATTTATTTAGAATAAAAAGGTTCTAACTAAACACATAATTTTTATTTTCAGAATGAAAAAGTTCTGCACGTAAAACATTTTAATTCTAAATACAATATTTTAGTTTTTTATTATTAACTTGATCAAAAAACGGTAAAAACAAAATTCCAGTAAAGTTGTGTTCCTTGGAACATTCTTGATACTGCATCAAATTTTGGTAACTTAGTATTTACGGCGAAAAAAATTTTTCCAATTCTAACTTAAAAACGTTCTCCTGAGCAATTACAAAAATTACGTTAGAACCTTTTCATTCTGAGACGACACAGTGTTGTAGTATTACGTATGATTACATTTTGGTATCGACTTTTATTATTTTATATTTTTATTTATTATTTGTTGGAGGGAAAATGGACAGTGGAGGATAACGGCATTTCGTTTTTTAGAAGAAAATGGCTACGGCCACGGAATATACTATATTATGCACCATGGGGAAGATGCAGCATCGTTTCTTTATAGTTATTCGCGACATCAAGCGTGTTTCCCAGGGAAAAAAGGGTCTGACGCGAGGTCACAAGTCACCTCGAATGATATTCTAATGAAGGCCTCGAACTCTTGCATCATTTATTACATTATATTACAATGCACCTCAAATATCTAACCACACTCGGATATAAGGTCGCGTGGTCTAATAACCTCCGAGAACCTAATAGGTAGTATGTGTTATTTAAAATAATGATAAAACAATCAATAATAATGATGACATTATAATATTATGATACACATTATCGTGTCGATTTTCTTCGTTTATCCGCCACTGCGTCGTACACAAAAATATTGCCTTTAACGTTATGCAAGTATACCAACGACGCTCTCTCGCCGGGAGCCGCGTGAAAAAAAAATGGATAGTAATCGGCATGACGGTGACAAATCTAGAAGACAATCGCAATATAACACAATACAGCGTACCTAGATAACTACATAATATTATTATGAATTAATAATCGAGAGTGCCTAAAAAAAAAAAAAAAACAATCATATACCCGCGTCGATATAATATCAATATTATATAAATATTGTTATTATGATATTATAATCATTACGCGACACGCGCAAAATACGGTGTGACCTAACCTCGGCAATATTAATGAAATAATAACATAATATTATACAGATATACACCAGCTCATATACGTGTAGGCAACGTGCAGGTACGTGTGTGTTGTTCACGCACGGGCCGGAACAATGGGCCCCCCCCCACCCCCTATTCGCCGATTACGGGCGTGAATGCGATATGCTGTGCACTTAGCCATATAGGCGCGTGTAAACAATGCGACGCGCGGATTGCGCTGTTTATCTAGAAAAATTGTTTGCGTTCGGAAGGTCTCTCGGTTTTAATAATTTTTTTTTTTTGCTCGTCGCACGCGTGCGCGCGCTCGCGTTCCGTCCGGGAAAACGCCGAGGAGGAGGAGGAGGAGGAGGTACCACGCGCGCCTAATATGCACGCGGCGGCGGCTGCTAAAACAATGTATCAACCTAAAACGGAAAAAAAAAAAAAAAATTCAATAAAAAAATACGCCTAGACCGCGTAACGCTCGTACCTGCGCTGTACCTAACCGCATAGACAACGGGCCGCCGGCGTCAGTTAAAAGCGCGCGCGCGTCGCGTTGAACCGTCGTCGTCGTCGTATACGTATATTATTATATTATAGCTTATATAACACGTCGTCGTAGTCGCCGAACCGCTAACCGCACGCGATATATTTCGGCGCCGATCGATATAGATTTTCGCGCCGATCGATAGAAGGAAAATCCCGTCGTACACGTCGATCGGTGCAGTAAAACAATACAGTTTATAAAAATAGCGAACGTCTAGCGTTCCGCCGACGACGGCCCAAAATGAAAACGACGCGTCGACGACGGATCCGGAGACGACGGTAAAATACAATTATAATATTACATCATTCTATGCCATGTTACCATAATATTATCATGTGATACCGCGTGACCGAACCTAACCAGTCGTCGTTATTGTCGGCATCGATCCCGCGAGCCGACATTCCCTAGCGAGCGGATGCGGTCCGAGACGCCGTTGATCATCAGCTGCAGCGCGGGTCCCAAGTCCCATACCGCCGCCGTCGACCACGATGACCGTCAGTTACCAGTCAAAGGTGTCGTCGTCGACCAGCGCGGGATTCACAAAATTACTGTTCCTGTGGCGGGGCAGCCTGTACCAGGTACTGTACAGGGAACTGTTGTTGTTCATGGTGGCGTTCGTCATCATCAGCGCCCTGTACCGGAATGCGTTCACCAACGCACAAAAGGAGTAAGTCCGCATGATTTTATTCAGCCGTATACGAATCGAGTTGTGTTCGGTGCAATATCAAACATATAATATCAACAACAATTGACCATTTTGTTTTATCTGGTATACAGATAAATAAATAAATGGAATTTTCCGAATTGGTTCCCATTTGGAATTTGCCATTTAAAAAGTAAACAAATTTAAGTTCCAGTTTAAATTTCAGTTTTACCCTGCTATACTCGAGTTGATTCTCAAGTACACACATTTTCTCAGACTTGGAGGCAGGGCTGCATCCAAATGAATTATTCGGGCTTCCTGCTTGGATATATTTTACCCGATCTAGGTGTTTAATCACCCTAAATATAAAAATTAAAATTAATTTTGACGTTCATGACCGTTATTATCTGGATTAATATTGATTAATGTGTGAAGTACTTGAACAAAAACTTAGTTTTAAAACGATGTACCTTTTTTTTTAGTTCATACGAGTTCCCTTAGAATACAAAATTACTGATATGCCGTAGATGATGGTATATGAAAATAATATGACAATAACTATAGCCTGTGATCAATATAATAAAATTACTGTTCACTATTTAAATAATATTGTTGTCACTTCTGCTATTTTTAAATACCCTTCACCGTACAATCGGTTCAACCTGGCTCATATGCTGTGATAATTATAAAATATAAATTTTTTTAGAGATATCTCCGATCACCACCAATAGCGTATATTTCTTATGGCCACGATTACCAAATGGTTCTAATTGCCACTAAAAATACTTACAAAATTACTATTTTATGAAATTTGTATACCAATTAAATAATTTCCCGGTTTTTGGATAACAGGAACGTTTTTTTCGGGTCTCAAATAATAACAGTGCTTAAAAAATATTATTCGGGTTACTTGAGTTTCAGACAGTGTCGTAAAAGATACTTAAAAAAAAATAAATTAATTAATTAAATCAAAAAGTTTTTGAAAATAAATACTTTAAAAGTATTGAAATACATTTACTCAAATACATTACAAGACTGGAATCAAGTGATGGATTCCTTAGGACGTTTATAGAATATTGTTACGCGTGTTCCGGTGAATTCAAGTGCAAGCCATTGTTTTGGAATTTTAGTGAAACCAAACAGTCAATTATTGCGATTTATAACTTAATCTAGATTCTAAATAATTAAGAGTTATAATTTTGTTTATTTGTGAATGATAGATTGTACTATATAGATACACTAATTCCTTAACTCTTTGAACTACTGTAAATATAGTATTACAATCATTTTTCATGTGGTTTATATTATATAATAATTTACCTGTATAACTTTAAAGTAAGTATTAACGATTTGGAATATCTGTCAGACTTTCCAGATTCAAATTAAAAACAAACGGTTATTTAACAAACATCAACTCTTTTCGTATTCAAATTAACTGTAGGTACAGTCGCTTACATGCGATGGTTTCAAAATAAAAATAATAATATTTGTGAATAAGACGAAAATGTAGGTAAACGTAAATTTAATAGAAAAAAAAATATAATTTTTAATGGTAAAAAACAAAAAATTGAGCGTCAGATGATCAACGAAGAATATGAGTATAACGCTTCAGAACCCTAGCTCCGTTGTTTGTACTACATGATCTTAAACAGTAATAGCCGAAATACTAAGAAAAGTGTAGCAAATATTGGTGGAAACTGTCGTTTTAAATTTCAATTGTTCCGCTAGACATGTTATATGGAATACATTTATGAAACTTAGCCCATTTCTAGAACATTTGCTGTACAAAAAAATAAACAAAGTTATACATAAAAGAATTGTAAGGAAGTACATCTTGGTCGACTAATTCTTTCCGCTACCACTCAGTTCCGAAGCTATTCTCCTATACTACCATTGATTTAGAGAATAGCCGTTCGGTAAATAGAACGTAAGAACTCTATTTCGGGATGACTGCTGGGCTCGAGGGAACAAGCCAACGGCACAGCTAAACCCACAGTAACCGTAGAAATGTGAAAAACGTCTAATCAGTCAACAACGCCAATTGAACAAAAACCGAAAAAATAAATGCTTGCGATATCAGAAGCGTGTAACTACGGTTAGCACATTACTTATAGTCAATAAAACGTATGTTTGTCGAATAATAGAACGTTTTAATCCAGATAAATGCAGTATAGTATATTGCATATAATAGGAAAAAATCATTGTCAGAAAATTAACTATAGTCAACACTCCCCCTCAAACATAAATTTAAAAAATAATCAGTTCATAATAATAATTCTCGTTATTCAGTGTTTCACTGAGCCCTAGAACCACCATCTATAGACTATAATAATTATAATTACTATAGGTTAAGTATGTAAAATAAATTTACATTACATTAAATGATATAACTTTTGAAGTTCTGACTATCTGTTATCCACTCAAAATGTCTAGGTTAAATTTTCTGTACAAATATATTTTTTATTTTTTTTTAATGAGACTGGGAAAACATACTTTTTTTATATATTATTTAACGTTTTACTGCTTTCAATACCACTGCATTGACCTGAACTAAATAATTCACCGTCTATTGTTTGATATAAATCGCAATAGTTTAACGGTGTGGTAAGTGGTAGCTCAAACCAGCCCAACCAAGTTTCTAATTTTCCAAACTTTTTTGGTTTAATGACGCTAAGGGTTGGTCGGACCGACAGGTTCCAGTTATATCAAGTCTCATTTTTGATTATGCAAACCAACAGCTGTCTGCATAGGTAGTTGAAAAGTCTTCGGATCACAACTTCTCAATGTTGTGATTTTTCATTGCTAAGTATACCTATTTACTATTTATTGAACATATAAAAGTTGCGTTAAACTATGGAAATCACCCATTGAGACATGTTTTTTACATTAGTCGTTAGCCTGATCGTACCTCAAGTTTATAGTTGATAAGTGGTATCACTGGTATCATGTGAAATTTGAATTATTTCTTTGTTGATTAATACACAAAAAAATTATTAAAATAAGCAGTTAGTTTATTAAGTTATGATTTTATCGACGAATTTGCAAACATCGCAACAGAATGTAGTTTGTACACCAACATATGCAACACAATAATATTTATATACTTTTTATGTATAGTGGTAAACACACATCTGATTAAAAACAACATACTCATAGCTCAAAATGTATTTTAAGACTCTAACGGGTATTAATTTAGTAATAAGTTTCCAGCTTTATTTTCTTTGATTGATGTTTGCTTGCAGTTAAGCATAAAAGCACCATCATATATAGTGTATCATAATTTATAGATTATAATCTATAAGCAAGTTACACGACACCAATGACGTGGTATACCCGTTGAATGATTTCATCTAACAATACCAACGTATATTATATGGATTTGAAATAATAACATCATAATATAATATTATTTGTTCCTTAACATGTCTATTAACTAGTATTTATGCCAAACAAAACATATATTGACGTACAAGTGCCACTGTAGTGTTTTTAACGTTACGCCAACAAATAAATCACCCGTCGATCGCGATCGGTGTACAATGATTATTTAATAGGTACACACTTAATATAATATACTCTTCTCGTCTTCTTTTATCTCATTTACTTGCCTTGTATTATTATATAACTCAGATTTATACAAAAATATATATCGTGTAGGTAAATATACTAGTAATATTTAATAATGTGTGAGAAATTCTAAATACTTTGCACGAGCTATATGGACTAGATTATAATAGACATATGTCTCTGGTAAGTACAGATTTTTCTACACGATTGCAAGTTACAGTATAGATACATCTAAAATTCTAAAATAATAATACATTACACGCAAGTCGGTATCATCCCTAAGTCTCGATATATGGGGTGAGTTCTTAATTTCAGTAATCAATGGTTAGTTAGGGGGTTAAAATGAAGGGAACGCATGGGCACTCAGTCCACCTTATCTCTGATAGCGCTTATATGGCCGTCCCCTTTAACTAATTCTTCAAATGGTATTAATTATCAAACTAATTATTTGATTTCGAAAGTGTATCATTTTATATTTATCAATGTTTATAAGTATATATTAATTAAATAAAAATATATTCATATAAATTATTGGTCTGATAATTCTCACAACTTATTAATTATTATATATTTAACATTTTGTGCAATGTAGGTACCTAAGTTACAACTCTACAAATGAAATATAATAAGGTTCCTATTGATATTGTTTTTTATATTTAATTTTATTAGTGTATAAGATGTGAGAGTTAAAAAATTATTTTCTGAAAATAATTCCAAAGAAGAAAAAATATATAATTTTTGTAGCTACCTAACTATATTTATACCTATTCAATTAAATTTAATACAGTAGGTAGGTGTAGATTTTATGATTCTATGTAATACATGGATATTATTGTTACCTATTAACAAAAGCAATTAACATATCGAGAAAAAAATTGTTGGTTCGACAAATTAATGGATAATAAAAAAATACGGGATAACAAAACATAGGGCTCTCACAATAGTTTCACAATTCATAACTCTTTATATATAACCAATTATTTACAAACATGTTTGCAAATGTATGCCATAAATGCCAACTTATACTTTGTAAGTAATATATATAATATTAAAATAAAATTTTATTAAATTATAATTTAAGTACTTAAATGCTCACTAAAATAATAATTGTAATACAGTATCTATTACAAATTGAATTATAGACAATATATTATTATAATATAACATACAAAACAACAAATATCTATATTTTAGTAATTATTTAACAATCTATTTAAGGAAAATTAAATTATTTAGGTAAAACTGTACATATGTTTATAAAATAATGAGCCCCCCATAACATTTTCTAAACCTGACGATGACGCCTCTGATACTATGTTAAGTTATATATAGAAAGATATTACGATAGATATGATTATGATGGACAGATGTAATTGTTTCCGTCCAATTAACTCATAGCATAACAAATTTTACGTTCAGCAAAATCCATTTCAATATTTTTTTTTCTTAATATTAAAACTAATTGACATATTATCACACTTAAAGGTAGGTAACAATATTATTTAAGGACTCAGTAGCAAACGTAGGATTTGTGTACTTAAATTTTAAAGAAAGTTTGTGCATTTTAAGATTGTAATTTTCTAATAATTAACTCAATGTAATATGTAATAATAATTACTATATTACAGAATAAATTTTAATATACCTTCTTTTAAACTATATAATGTTGAAGTTTCAATAGGAGATCTAGACCAAAATCCCAACCATACTTATCCATAACTATAGCGATATAGTATATTTCATATTATGTATTTAAACTTTCAACTATCAACTCAAAACTGTATTTCACTTTAAAAAATAGAAAGAGACTTCTATGTTATCTATGTATACCTATTTTATAGACATCTGTTAACAAAAGTATATTACTGCCGCGTAGACTAAAAAAGTTGTTTAGATTACTTTATTTTACGTAATTATCTGTTGGTCAGTAAAAATTCATAATGAACGATTTTTATGCGCCCAAGCATAAAATACTCAATAATCTATTCAGACACAATAGAAAGCAACGTCTTTTCACTGTCAAAATATACGCGGCAACTGCGACAACCTTTATAGAATTCGTGGTGTTTTAAAATGACAAAACAAAATTATAGTTTTCCAACTTTTTACGATTAGTCACGAAAATTCGTCTGTACAACATAAAAATATAAAAAACACATTGGTACATATTATATATAATAAGATATACAATATTAAAACCAAAACAAATGCAATGCAACCAATAACGTCTATATACCGACAGTGTTTTGGGTATAATATCCAATTAAATTGTTTAATATTCTTCTATAATAATGTTTGATATCAATTTTTACATGTCCTATCTTAGGAATAATGTTCTTTTTTTTATAATTTATAATGATCCATAAGATATTTAATAATTCATTATCATACTATAATACAGTAGGGTCTCGATAATCCGAACGAGATTGGGGAAAGGGGTCGTTCGGATTACCGATTTGTTCGGATTACCTATGACTTAATAAAAACAACAATTTTATTGTAATTTAAGTTATGAAATTTATTTTTATCTGTATTAATCATTGAATAATGTATACATAATTATAAATGTGTATATGCAAATTATATATGTATGTGTATATGAACCTTATTTAAAATATTGATTTATTTTTTTTTGTACACTGGCTCCTATTTGGTGATTAAATGCCTTGTCCCGCAAACGTCTCAGCAACATTACTTCTTCGCAGCTTTCAACGTTTTGTTCAGCCCACTCGATGGCCGTAGTCAACGCTTTTGTGGCTTCTGAAGCAGATACTTTTGAAGGAGGCAAAAATTCTTCATCTTCTTCCTTCTCAATATCTTCTTTGGTCACTGCCTGAATGATTTCATCATCAGTTAAAATTTCTTGGTGCTGTATCTCTTCATCGCAGCCCCCTGATGCTCACTGTTGAATTTCATCCTCAGAGATGACTGTGTTTGGAGTCAACTTGACTAAAAGTGGGGTGAAGATAATGCTGCCTTCCTGAACTTCAGTAGTTTCGTTCACAGCAACCAGGTGTGGACTAAGGTTTTTCCATGACATTTTTATCAGATGTGACGAGACAGATAACCAACAGTTAGCCAAGTTAAAAACAACATCTTTAAGATTGATTTTTTTCAAAGCTACCACCAAGTCATTTCCGTTTTCTTCGTCCGCCAAAATGTTCGTAAGTAAAGTTTTTCGGTAATTCAATTTTATATTTTGGATAACATTCTGATCCATTGGTTGAATACGAGCAGTTGTATTTGGTGGAAGAAACATCGCAAAAATTTTGCCATCTTCACTACGAAGTTCTTCTACAGATGGGTGACCTGGGCAGTTATCCAATAGCAATACAGCTTCCATAGGAAAATTAATTGAAGAAAGATGACGACGAACGCTAGGAACAAATTCAGTGTTGAACCAATCTAAAAATAAATCTCTTGTAACCCACGCATTCTTCTGCCCTCGGTAGTACACAGGAAGTGTAACCGATTTAAATGCACGAGGCTTGTGAGCTTTTCCTACAACAAGTAAACGAAGTTTATGGTTGCCCGTCGCATTTGCGCAAGGCATAAAAGTGACTCTTTCTTTCATAATTTTTCTACCAGGAGCGGGACCGGATTTTATTATTGGGAAATACCGGCGATGCGATAATTTTCAAGCTCGTTCGGATTACCGCGTCTTTCGGATTAGCCTGTGTTCGGATTATCGAGACCCTACTGTACATCCAACTATAATCATTGAACACGAAGTATTGAAAAATAATTATGTCATTAATTAGGTATGCAATTTATGTTTTTAAGTACTAATGCATTATTATTTAATTTACTATTATTTATAAATGCAATGTTTTTTTTTTTAAATCATTATAAGGATCTAGTACTTAAAACAAAAATGGTAAGACGTGTAGACTTTCATTGTAAATTCTGTAAATATTGCAGATCATTATACAATTTAACACAGCTAGACTCCCCATCTTGAATTAATAGCGAAATTAAACACAAGTAAAAAAGTTAACCATTAATTCATTTGGCTTGTAAAATATATTTTCGTATTTAAAATTTTTTAAATTTTTTTTTTATTTTCATTTCTTTAATAAATACTAATCTAAGTTATATTTCAAATCAAAATTACATTGATAACTGATGAATTTTTAAATTGCTTTCAATTATTGTTTATATAGTATTATATTTTATACAAACATGATAAATAGCTTAAAATTAGTCAAAATATGTTAAAAATTACATTGGGTACAGAAAAAGATAAAAGATAAGACAAAAAGTGGGCTTGAGGATAAATCGTTATTTTATACCCAATAACAACAACATTTTAACTTCAAACGCTCATAAAAAAATAATGGAGATTTACTCTCAACTTTTTTTAATTCTAGTATAGTTTACTAATATGACACCTTGTTTTACATTTTCCAAGCTATCTGTCCGAGCGTAAAATATTTAATTAATATGCAAGAAAAAATAAAGTCTAAAATTTAAAATGTCTATAAATAACTCTAAAAAAGTAATTCAAGTTGCTATTATAATTTAAAAACCCATTAAACATTAAAGATCGATGCAGTTTTATGCTTTAAAAATTACCCTACTACCTTCAGAAACATCATCATCATCTTCATCATTATCGGTATTATCAGAACAATGACCTAATAAAATAACTCATATAATTTAAGTACATTTTGCTAGATTAAAATTATTTATAAATTATTTTATTACTCTACTATTCCTACCTAATTATTTAATTTATTGAATAATATATAATAAAAAAAAGTAAACACAAAGATTATGTTGAGACAATATTAAAATTTAATAAATGAAGAAAAAATTATCTAATATAAAAATAAATCCCTTTCTTAAAAAAAGATCATTGTTCGAATACTATAAAAAAATATTTATTAATTTTAGTTATAGATTTAAGGTATATAATTCATCAAAACAACAATTGAATATTTCCTTATAATATGCATATTTTGAAAAGTGTCAGTTAAGATAAACTGCACTATATACCGTAATTATCAAATTTAAATGAAATACAATCTTAACCATTATACTTCTAGTATTTGGTTATAACTTAGATTTTAATTTTGATATACCTACTTAAAACCCATAAATTAAATATGATATATTGGTAAGTATACAGATATTCATTATAGGTAGAGAATAACTTTCTCAATGTATTGTGAAAAATAAATATATATATATTTTTTAAATTCTTTTATGAATAATTGAGGCTACTTCAGATATATAATAAATTATGCATTGTCACATGGTCTATTTACGTTTATTTGTTCAATCGAAAATTTGTTATTTACATATGTGATTAACTCCTTGTTTTAACGGACTATATTCAACTTGAAAGCATGTAAGCTTACGAAAATTCTTTGGAAATAATTGTTAAAAATCTTCATTAAAAATGCAAATCAAACCTCAAACACTTTTCAAATATAAAAAAAAACTTATTTAGTTTATTGATCTTCTGAATATCCCAAACGCTACTTATGTACAGTTTTATTTTTCAAATCTGGTCAATTAGAAACCAAAACATTATCTTTTTTTTTTCCGTTTTAACCGACGACGCCGCGGGATCTGCTTTCGCATTGCTTCCGCGGCGCCGCCATCGTTTATTGACAGCCAAAACATTATCTAAATGGATTAACAATTATATAGGCATTTTCAGACAAACCGCATACATTATTAGAAAATAACATTTTTAATTTAAAATAATTAATGATTCTTAAAGTATAAATTTTAAAATGCTACCAAATATTATTTATGTATCCATAACAATTTCCAAATTTAAGTTGAATTATTTTTATTGCATATTATGTTATTATGCCATATTTCAAAACTTCGACTATTATAAATTCTGAAATTAGAAATTATTTATTAGTACTGTATACTGTATAGTTGTATGAAATTCAGTTAATCTTATACCAAAAACTAAGTCATAGAGTGGAATCGCTTAGACCATTTTCATATGAAAATCATATAATATTATGTTTGATAAATATTAAAAATGAAAATATACAGATATTAACTTTTTTAAATAGATATTGAAATGTATTTAAGTTGATAGTATGATAAAAATATTATACCATATTAATTCATTTATGATGTCGTAAAAAATAAATAATGTTGTTTTTTATAATATGAACGGACGTATTATTTAAATGATCTATTAATGACTAATGAATATTATATTTTACATTTATTAATATCATCGCAATACTAACGTTGTGTGTTATAAAAATTGAGTTTAGTAATAACTAATAATCTTAATTACAATCAAACATTTAAAAAATAATAAAATATATAGGTATAGTAAGTAAGTCGAGTCTGCCAAGAACCTAAATTCTCAATAATTAAGCATGAAATATTTACGTCAAAACCGTTCAAGAGAGTTTTTCTTTTAAAATATGATATCAATAGGTATGTTATCTATTTGATATGCCAATTGTTGTTAAAATATGGTAATACATTATTTATTTTTTATCAAACCAGACTGAACTTAAGCAAATAAGAATTTTTTTTAACACAAATCATTCCATGATTTATTGTTTTCCTCATCAAAAATTATTGAAGATACAGTATCTTTGAATTAGTATATTTATTGTTAACAGGAAGTAGGAACTCAATTATTATCTTCCTCATGATCGATTTGGGAATAATGGTAAAATAGAATCTGTACGAAATTGTTATTTTTAAAGGTATTGTACTAAAAAATTATATTATCATATCATTATCAACGTATCAAAGTAAAGTACACAAGAAACTAGAAAATGGAAATTCTTAATTATTCAACAATAATCATTATTTATCTAATCTATAAGATACAATGTACTTAGATTCCTTTTTTTCGTTTTCTATTTAGTAATTAATTGTAAGTATTAGATTTTTTTTTGATTTACTACCTACCTATATTTAATCAACGGTAGTTCCCGAACTAATTTTTTTTTTAAATTTTATATTTTGTTTAAAACTCCTTATTAATGTGTAATTGTTGGTACGTGTATTCCTAATTCTTATAGTTTTCATTGATTGGCATATGCAAATATATTACTGTGACATAATGCGGTCTAATTTATACACTTAACTCTTAAGTATTTTTCGTTTTCACGGTACTTTTAACTTTTGAATAATTAATAACTCATAATGTGCAGTGTAGTTTAGTTAACAATTAACGATTTTAATACCAAAATTCAAAAACGCTTGTAAAATATATAATATGCAACGTACACGTGTATACTATATACATATTAATGTTTATTAAAAAAGTATTATGCTGACCATCCATTAAATGTATCCATTTACGAACATGGTCTGCTTTTTTGATAAGATATATATTGTACGTAAAAGTAACTATATTGATAAAATTACTAGTGTATCTACAGCTAAAAAATTATTGTAATAAAAACATTTCTTTCAGATGACGTTTAATTAGTATATTATTATTCACATAACTGGATGTTGTTAAAAATCTGTCTGTCCGGCAAAGTACGCGTTACCTACACCTATAACATTATATACAGGATATAGCATGCACTCCTACTGATTCTATGCAAATTTTTTGAAAATCCCGTTTTAACGGTAACGATGTTTTTTTATTGATGTGGTTTTATAAAGGTAAAATTATTCTAGCTTTCACAAAAACTTAAATCTTTTATTGTTAAAAACAATATTTTATAACTCATATTCTGACTTGAGAGTTATAATTTTTATAATATTTTCATGTAACTTCATGACTTCATGAGGATTGTATATTTTGAAACACGAACAAACGATTTAAGACATTATTTGCTTTTCTCGTAGTTAGAGCATACATCATTACTCCTCATATCAATCGTGTTTTGTACAATAAACAGGCACACAACTACTGGAACTAAAAGATCAAAGCGTTTATCAAGCGTGTATCAACTTATTTCAAGCATACTAAATATTAATTGTATTTTAAGCTATCACAACACGTGTTATGTATACATTATGCACATTTATAAATGTATGACATTATTTTCATTTCGACCATATGAGAAGTCTAATACGAATCATACAAACCGTAAATGATATCAATATTTAACAAAACTTATAGGTATTATATATTGGTTAAATATATCTAGGTGAACGCATTTTATCCTCGTGCAGCCCGCACGGTTCGTTAGAGTTCGGATATGTGGTCATAAAACATCACACCTACGTAATGCCATAGTCACATAGCTACACTTGATCAAGATTGAAAAAAAAACTAGTATAGGTATGAACTTCCACTATATTGTGTTGTTGTAATATATTCCAACAACATGTGTTATGATTTTTTTCTTCTTAATTCCTATTCACTGTTAACAATATACAATATACGTAACTGGTTATAATATATATTTTATTTAATAATAAAATGCCAAAAGTTTATAAATTCAATTCAGTGGTTTTAAAAATTACAATTTTTTTCTTTATTAGAGCTTATGTTATATCTACATGAGTAGGTACCTACTTAAATAGCTATATGGCATAAAATTGTTTGAACTCAAATGTTTGTATAAACTTGTAATTATTTTAAATGAGTTATTTGATTATTTCATAATTTTATAAGGAACTAAAACCATATAATGCCATAAATAGAAATTTAGTATGAAGGAGAGCTTGTCATAACAATTCCCTACATATTATAATATAATAAACACGTTTATATAATTTCCATGTTATAAGGGGTTTGAACCTTCTGACCTCCCCTCCCTCCAGTGTATAATGTATAGCCCTGGGTCGTATAATACTATACATACAAATGAAACTTTGTTATTAAATAACATAAACCTATAGGTACCCATAATTTGTAAATAGGTACAACAAATAAAATAGGTAATAAAAGAATCTGTTCTAAACTTATATGAAGATAAGGTAATACCCAATAACTAATAATATTGTTAGTAATTTATTAAATTTTATATTTTATAGATAAGAATTAAATATAATATAATACAATGTTCCTCATATTTAGTTCCACGTGTAACTAAAAAATATAAAAATATTTAAACAGTTTTTTTTATTGACATTTTAAATTAAAATGTAGATAAAACAGGATATTTAACCGAATAATCACGATTATTATTTACTGTTTGCTGTACTTAACAAATATTATTAGTAGATACTTGAAAATTGTAAAGTATGTATATTATAATATTTTAAACACACAATGAATTATTCAAATTGGATGTGTTAAGCAAAAATTACACCACTCAATTACTTTAATACCAAACAACAATATTATTAATATAATAGGTCTCATAAAATAATAAATATACTTAGTAAACTAATTTAGTCTAATAGACCGTTATCGTTTTTCGTATGCAATGATTTATCATTAGATTAAAATTTAACATAGGTAGGTACTCAATGACGAGGTACACTTGACACACACTTAAAACTGTAACAAGAGACCTATTTTCCGCTTTACTTTTATATTGTTTTAATGATAACTGTATTCCCTTAGGTAGATAAGCAAGAATCAAAGTATTATCTTAATTTTTTTCGCTCTATATTTATCATTTGTTTTTCTCGTAAGAATTTTAATCAATCATGACACGAGTAATGTATCGAAGTTACCAACATCGGCAGCTGTCTTAACTCCTCCGACTGGTTATAATAATGCACGTGAATTTTCGAAGCTATATCAAAAGTTTGTATCATTATGGAGAAACATAAACTTTGAAACATGAATCAGAACTTTTTTAACATGAAACATCTAAACTATTGATTGATGATCGAATAAATATGCTACCTATATATTCTATAATGATATTTATCACAGCTAACTATAGTGATTTAAGAATTTTCTATATCTATTTCAAAGTAAAAATTTAAAAAACATCGATCCGTCTTTTATAATATTATTATTCTTTACAATTCCCTATAAGTAAGCGCCAACCTGTTAATAAAACTATACAATAATCTGACCGTGTTTTACCAAGAACATCGATTGAAGAAATGCTTTACATAAATACCATCTAATGTATAATTAATAACTAATAAGTAAACTAAGTAAACTAAAACTACAGAATATTCTCAGTAAAAAACTAGTATCGGATACTTTCTACTAACAAACAAGAACTTTCGTATAATTTTATCACATTTAATTTAAAGAGAATCATAATTATTTAATAAATTGAATGTTTGTCATACATGTTTTATATTTTCACTAATTTATAAACTCAACATGCCAATTTTCTTCCATGAATCGTTCAGTTTTATATGCAATGCGAATGCCTCTAAAATAAGCTAGTATAATATGACCTCATACCTGATATCACTCATTTTAGAATAAAAATATCTACGTAAATAGTAATTTATTCACCCAAAAAATTTGACAATGTGTTTCATTGTTTTGGGTACTTAAAAAGAAAGTAAATTTAAGACGACATTTAAATAACTGCTGTTTTTATCTCTGCGATTAACAAAAACATAAAAAGTACGACGTATAAAATATACTTAGTCTATAGAAAACGAATATCACCTTGCAGAAAATAAAAGTGTAAAAAGTTGGCAACTTAAAATATTTATTTAAAAAAAAAATTCTTCATATACCTTTATAAATTATAACAATTTTGGTACATAGGTTAGGTTAACTACATAAGAAATAAACTATAATTACTATTAAATATTTATAATCAGCAAGTATTGTAATATTTCATTTAAAATAATCCCTGTTTTTATATGTATATTATGTTATTTAGATGTATCTAATATAAAAATAAACTTATTAGTTGATCTTATATTCAAAATGTTAAGAAATTCGTTGCTTAAAATAATGTATCCATAGATAGCTAGTATTAACTAGTACCTGTATAATATTTCTAAACAAAACAGTATTATTGTTATTAATGTGTTTGGTGGCCCACTTTAAAAGAATTATATTTAATTTTAAACCATGGCAGATTTTCAATATTCATACACTAAATCAATAATGTCACTAATCAAGTACCTATTCTAATATTTTTATGTACCTAACTTTAAAAAAATTAAGAATACCAGCTTCGTTATGTTTGCTTATTCGTTAGGGAAATATATTAAAACAATTTAGTAGTATTCAAAAGGACTAAATATGATTAATAGGTAAATTATATATTTTTCAACCTTATAAATATAATTAAAATGAATTTATAATACTGAATTCTAGATTTTTTTTTATTTTAATTTTCAGTCCTTTAATTAAAGGATAATATAATTTTTAGGCATTCTCTAATGTTTTCTAATTTTGATTTTATGGAATGTATTCCAAAGTTCTGATAAATTTTCAGATTTGATTTCCATGTTTCGATGTAAAGGTTATGTTTTCCCGATTGACTCTGTGATACCTCACGTATATGTATACTATAAACACCTGCTGACAGTTTGTATGAATAGCTAAATTGTAAAAAGAACAATTAAAATAAACCAAAAATTTTACTGTTTAATAAGTAGACAGACAAGTGTTTTTGTATTAGCTAATTTGATTTTGTTCACTATCGTTAATTATACCAATTCATACCATGAAATTTAACAGAATATTTCATGTCAAATAATGCCCGTTTAATACATTTTTCGACAGTTATTTTCATGACTTATAATTAATATTACGAAAATAATTAGCTTCACCAGATTTGAATCTCCTCTAATATATTGTTTTTATAATAAAAGAACTCAATAACCTATATTCTTGAAACGCACAAATATGTTTTAAAGACATTTTTCACATGTACATTTTGGTGGCCCTTACTTTCAATTAGTAAATATAAATGGTGATTTCATACTGCTCTATGATCCATGAACCGTGATTTCCGAAAAAAAAATTCAGTTCTTTGATTGCAGAATGAATCTTGTAGCCACCTAGCAGTTAACCATTGCAGTGGTTATAAGTAAACAACTGTGTAGGTACCAAAAAGTAGAATCCAATCCTACTCAAGTCACATTATTACAAATATGAATTATGAAAATAATTATCAAATAAAAATTTGAATTAAAAGCTTCTTGTGATAATAAAGCATCAGTTACCATTGGTCATTATTATGCTCACAACTTCACCACAAAAATACAGAAATATATAATTTCGAAAAAATATGAATAATTTTTTTATGATACCTAACATGCAAGGCTGGGAAAGTTAACTAATTATTTTAACTCGTTAAGTTAAGTTAATACAGAAAAATGTAAGTTAAGTTTAAAGTTAAAAGTTAGTTTTCTTATTTATTTAACTCGTTAAAAGTTAAAAGTTAATTTGAAAAAAAAGTAACTTAACTTAGTTAAAAATAAATAAATTTTCTTTTTTCATGTACAATAAATTATCATACATTTTTATCAAAGCTTAACAAATAACACAATATAATAGAAGTCTACCTATTTTCAATAAACATATGTAATTGTATTAATTACAGTGGGTACTTGGTAAGTACTACTTACATACTTCAATCAATTATAAAATCTAACAAAACAAATAAATTATTTCAATATATTTTTTTTACCTACACGTTTTCCAAAATGATGGCTTAACTTAAAAATTTTATTTTATTTATTCATTACCAACTTATAAATATAAAATAATATTAATAATAATCGACCTACTGTGTGGCTAGTTTGTTCATTTATTTATAGTACCTAAATACATTAGACCATTGGGTTTAAATTTAATTATTTGCTCTGCAGGCCAAGTTATCCATGTACTTGTAATTTATGTGAAATTAAATATAACAACTATTAAATTAGTAAGAGTATATTATCCCTGTATACAAGGAAATTAAATAATATGTTTTTCTTTTCTCAAAATAATGATTACCCCTATTATGGTCCTATAACATTTTTGTTTTATTATATACATATTTTATATTTTATATGTATATACATATTTTCTGCGAATAAGCAGAATAAAATAAAATATTATTATCTAATACTATTATTATTACTCGTAAATCGTTTCCCAAGTTTAGATAGCATATTGAAATTTCAAATATAGAAATAATGCAAAACACTCCCATTCATATCGTAAAGTATTTGGTTATCCCCACAATTATTATTTATATATATATATATATATATATATATATATATAATACCAATAAGTTATAAAAATCAAAATATAATTTTAAATATATGAAATTTATATTAGGACAAATTAATAAATTAACTCGTTAAGTTAGAAGTTGTTTAAAAAAAAAAAAGAAACTCGTTAAGCTGGATGTTACTTTTGAAAATAAAAGTAACTCGTTAAATAACTTAGTTAAAAGTAACTTAACTTTAACTTTTTAACTCATTAATGTCCAGCCTTGCTAACATGTGTGTTATATCTTATATGACGGTACAACTATAACAATATTGATTGGACAATTCAAATGATGCTGTGATACAAATAAGTAAAAAATAAAAATAATTGTAGGTAGATATTATTCATAAGTATTATATCAGTGTGAAACCTGAAAAGTGAAAAGTGATGAAAATCCATCACGATCTATGATCCCAGTGCCTACTAAATATTAGCTACACAGTTATCATATAATTATAAGTCAAGAATTAATAGTTTTTCACTATAATTTGTAGGTACCTACCACCTACATAACATGAGTATTTTAGTTTAATTATTAATCTATTATCAAAATACACAAATCGAATACCACTTCAGACCTCTTGTACAGTTGTGATCAATGTTCTAATATGTTTCCCTTATCAGTAACTACTATATCATGCCGACAATGGGCGCTGAACAATATAAAACGATAAAATGCTTTTTAGAATAACGCAATAACGAGTTTTAAAATGTATTGTATGCCTATTACCTACCTATAGGCTACAGATATTATGTAAATATTATAAAATTAGAATAATATGAATATAATGAATATAATGAGCAATACAACAATACTGTATTTAATTAATCCTCAAGATTTCTAACTAATCGGTCAGGTCTAACTAATAACTCTGTTGATTTTATATTTACATCATATAGGTTATTGAAATTGCTGATATATATATTTTTTTTACGTAGTTGTAAAAAATATTTTATTACAATCGAATGAATGATTTACTTAATATTAGAACGTTTCATTAAAAAGCTACTAGTTTGAGGGCTGATAGTTATTTCCAAAAGTACACGTGCACAGGAAACTGCCTATATAACGGAGTATACTATACAATAGTTATCTTGTTATCTATGTACAGTATAGGTATAAAATTATATATTATAAATAAAATCTAACCGACTAAACGTTTGAAATTTTCGACATTTAAAATACTATTTCATTTGACAAACTGTTTAAAACACAAAAATACGACACATTGACAAGTACTTTAGAGGAATAAATTGATTTTCATCATCGCTTCATTTTCAATATTACTGACGGATATTTATAGGTAATGGCTGTTCCACCTACTTGTATTGAACCGTATTAATCTTAAGTGGATTTCAAAATAAAGAAGATTTCAATGCACCAAAAAGCTTTCAACATCACTCCAAAACTTAATGAATAAATCACGTCTTTTATGCTACGTCGAAATACCAAAATCTAAATCGTAGTTTAGTTCAAGTTTTAAATTTTTATTAACTCAGCCACCAAAAATATAAGCAAAGTGTAGAAGTTTGGAGTTTGTAAGTATTTAATATTTCTATTTTTAATCACAAGCATCAAGTGCATATTTGATGGAGCGATGGAGGCATTAACCCCGCCTTAAATAAATAAATTATAAAAAGTAATAATTATTTTATTTTTTAATAGTTTGTAAGTGTTAGCATAGAATTGTTAAGGGGGATAGTATTATTATATCTTACTCTTCATGATACTGCAGCAATCACATCTGATGCAGACGTCTACGTTATTTCATCAAACCATTAAAATAAGAATGTTCCTGTTTTGAGCACAAACTAATAAACACATCAGGATTCAAAGATTGCAAAAAGTAATTGAAAAGTGAAAAGCAAATAAATAATAATTGTTCACAGACCCATAAGAGCAAATACACCTATTTCAAAAAAAAAAAAAAAAACATTAAAAGAAAATGCGTTTCAAAATAAAAATAAGATCGTGGCAAATATATTAATAACTTTTATAAATACACATATAATACTCATATTTATACCACCACTTTGCAAAATTCAAAAAAATTCAAAAAGCTCTCGAAATAAAAAATTATATTAAATTTTAATTAAACGAATATTTTTAGTTTTTCATTTTAGCAAATACATCTACAATTTCTTCTAAATTAATAATACTGTTTTATGGATTAAATTTTTAGCTTCGTCTCATTCAATTGAAACTTTTAATAACTATTTTATAATCAAAACCCGTAGTTAGGTTTCAAGACGATTTCACTTAAATAATCGACCAAAAAAACCTTTACATATATTTGTTATTATTTCTAGATACAATTACCGTTCTAGGTTGTTATTTTAATTAGGTAATTAATAAGTTTTTATGTTATGGTAAAAGTTATTTAAAAATATTTTAGCTTTTTCTGATATGAATTCAGAAGCAATACTATATTCTATACCAACTATATTTCTATTATATAGATCCTTTATATTAAAAACGAAATGCTGTCCGTTGGTGAACACTTGAGAACGGTTGTACCAAATCGGCTTTTTTTAATGTTCTTAGTAGTCCGAATGATGTTTTTAAGAAAAGAAAAATTAAAATTTTCTTGGCTTATAAATGGTTGCCATTGGTTACAGATTATAATATAGTAATAAAAAAAATATTATAGCAATTATATTATAATGACCATAGTTACCAATGCTATAATGTTAAAAAAAAAAAGGAAGAAAAAATTAGTATATTATTTTTTTCTATATAAATGATTGCAGCTGGTTACGTATAGTATAATTGTTTGTATGTCTGGATATAATAATTTTAAGTCAAAATTATTTTGATATTTGGTCACTATATTTTTTAGCCACAGTTGGTTTATTTGGATTAATAGACTCAAAAACTACTGTTTTTAAAAATGTTAAATTAATAGATTGCTTAATCCATGTAGGATGCTAATAGAGCTTACTTTTCAACCCCTATAGGTAGCTAATACATGATTTTGTTCAGTTGATGAAAAAAATACCTTATTTTAAGTATACTACCATGTGAAAATTTTATTTATTTTAGCCGTTTTAAGAAGACCGTTTATCCATGTCGTAGGACGTAGGCCAAAGATGAGTCAAGAAAAAGTGCACCTGATTTCGCATTGTCATATCATAATAATACGGACACTAAAATAACATATTTTAAAATAAATTATGTTCTATCCCATAGAGTATTGAATAATAAAATAATAATAGTAATGGGGGACGAGGTGGCCGAGTGGTCTAACGCGTCGGCTGTGGCTCAGCCGGACCGGGTTCGATCCTCGAACATCGGGCGACATTTTTCTCCGGGCAAGTCACGGTGTCCGGAGAACAAGTGCCGCCATCCCCCACTCCGGGGCATGTCAGAAACCTACGGGTGCCCCAATAGAAATTCTGCCAAAACTCTCACCAACGTGTAAAACCAACCTACCGTTCCATAAAACCTACAGTACTACCTACCCCCTTCCCAATGTCCTTGGTTTTCGCGGGATAATTAAAAAAAAAAAAAAAAATTAAAGTAATAAAATAAATAAAAATTATAAATTATAATTAAATATATTATTATTAAATAATAATAAAATATGAAATGTTTTGGTTACGTAGGTACATTGTATGAAATTATTGGTGTACAACAAGTAATTTTAACTAACGATGAAATTAACCATCATAATATTTAATGCGGTTACCGAGATACCTGAGTATCTACTACCTATATTGTGTTTTTTTTATGTTTTATTGTGGTAATCACTTTTTAGGCCAAATAAGTACTCACAAAATTGTATGTAAAAAATGGCGCATTATTTAAGTATACTATATAGATAATGATAAAAAAATTTAAGAACAATTTTACTTTAATAAGAGATCATCATAAGAATTTTAGAATTTCGCAAAAAATAATCGAAAAACTACTGTGTAAATATTCAAATTAAGACTAAAGCTTTTTTTTTTTTTTTTAACAAATATTTTAATGCTAAAGTGTCTATAACTTTGTTTGTTGTTGCATATAATATTTTAATATTATAACCTATATACCAGGCCGCCAAGTGCCTATAATATGGTTATTTAACTCCACCCCTCCCCCTCATAACAAAACTTTAAAACTTATAAAACTATTTTAATACTTAATAGAAATCATTGTTAATTCATTTTTAAACTATTTTATGTACATGGAATTATATATCAATATTTTCAAGAAATACGAAAATAATTATTTTAATTTCCAGTTAAAGTAAATCAAAAAAATTATAGTAGTCACGGGATTTTTTTTCATTGCAATACAAATAATTGTTTTTTTATGGATATTGATTCTCGATGTAATTTTATCATATTGTTATAAACATTTACCGCGTATAGTTTACAAGTATTTTATTGCTTTACGCTCTCAAAACCAACACTTATCAGATATCTTCTTGAATATTTCTAATAAAATACATCTAATTTTTTTGAGATAATCGCATATTACCACAGTCTATTGTATTTGTATTGTGGAGTAGAAGGAACACATGTAAATTCACGCAACAAATTCACAAAAGCTTCGCAGTTGCAGCAATTCATATTACATGCAAATCATTTATACTCCATTTCCGTACAGGAATGGTATTTTTATGATATACTGATGTGTCAAAATAAAAAACACTTATACTATGTGAAAAACGTATAAATAATTACTAATAAATCTTATAAGTCATTTTGAGTATATATTTCAGATAATTTTGAGAGTTACATCAAACAATTGTTACCAATGTTTGATTTTTCTTCTCGAATCTAACAAAACCAAAAGGAAAATAAATTATATTTTTCCTTAATCTTATCAATAAATAAATTCATAAACAAACTAGTATAGTGTATGTATTTATATATTATATTATGATAAACCAAAATATGTTCTGGAAAATGTCCCTGATTAAATTTGAAAGGATAAAGATTAGGTTGATGGATAGTCCATTTTGTAAGAGGTTATAGGAAGGATCAAAATAATCAAATAATCGATTAGAAATAATAAAAATAAGTATCACAATACGCAATACGCCTTGCTAGATAATATACGAGTATAAACAATAAACATATTATAGCGATAGCGATAGCGATATAACCTTAAATATTTTCTATGCACAACGAAAAAATTTATATTTGTATCTACCACATTAAATGATTTCTATTTAGGTAATTTAACAAACATAATATTTTGAAATATTTTCCTTCCACTGTTTGAAACATTTGTACATTGTAACATAATAATATTAATGTAGAAATGGAAATTGCAATAATTTTGATTATGCTAATTGTGTCCACCGTTAAGCTTAAAACTATCCCTATCAAAATTAGTTTCAGCTGTCCACCAGCCATACGCGTGAGGGAGTTCAATTCTAAGTACAACCGTGTTCCTATTCAGAATATCTCCAAAAGGACAAAAAGCATTGTGATGCTATTATTCTAGTGTTTATTTTGCTTATTACTTTGGTACTATAAAAAAAATAATAATATTCAGTAGTAATACGGCATTTTTCTGATAGTTATTTGCTTCATTTTTTTAAGCTTAATTAAAATGTAACCATTTGATATTTAAAAATCTTGCACGTTCCAAATGTCAAGATATTACAGTTATTTATCTTTATTATGTATATATGTTTATATCTGTTATCACCAAAGTGAAAAATCGGCAATTTTAATAGAATTTCGGGACCTAAATTATACAATGAACAATGATTACAATATCCGAAATATTTTAGCAATGCTTAATTGCCAATTTCCCATAAATATAAGTTTAGTTAGTTCATACATTGTCCTAATAGTCATGTTTTTAATTATCTGTACAAGTATGTCATCATGTTCAAAATGCAAGATGGCAGTTTCGCAAAATGTCAGTGCTCAACGTAATACGTGTAAACATGACGTATTACACATGAAATACTCTAAGGTAAACTTGGAATCCCTAGATTTCATGAAATTTAAAGGGTTGGTAATTTTTATTGTGAAGACTGTACCAAAAAACTTTTACAAAACAGATAATATAGAATATTATATTAGTATTTATATTATATAACAGTCAGCTCGCATTATAATAAATCCCAAGTGGTCGCCAGTCAGTCCATGACTTAATGGAAGAAGTCTTGTGGTAAAGTTTTTTTTTTATTTACCAATTGAAGCGTCCCGCTTAAGGAAAAACAAAAATTATGATTCATCAAAGCTCATGTCGAGTATGTAGGTAATTGAATAAATATATTATGTTGATTTTCAATAAAAATAAATATACATGGCACCATTTGTTGCCTCTAAGCGGGAAGAGGTTATACCTACTATGTACCTACATTATATTATTAGTAATACTATTTGAACGGAAAAAAAACAAGTCTCATGGTCAGATCCTCCATTGAACCCTTGGCACTTGGCAGAAAACGCACTCAAGCCGCGATTGCGAGTAATAAATATTATTGTTATTACTACATATATCATAAAGAATGACCGCACGTAGTATCTAATATTAATAATTATTATTATTAATCAAATTTTCTCGGCACGTCGTAATTCTCGTTTTCCATTTTGCATTGTATACATTATATAATATATTATAATTATACATTGTGTTTGCTGACTATTCATTAACGTGTCCGCGTGACTCTGACAATACAACACACGTGCGTGCACAAATCATATATTATTATATAATAATAGGACGCGTGTACGTACATATAATTCGTGTAAGGACAATATTTTATTTTGACAGAGTTTACAACTTTAGACTTAAGAAGTAATTCGTATGATGTAATTATATTTGACTATGATTTTAAGTAACTCTTCCAAAAGAAATTTACAATATTACATTGTATTTAAACCAATCATCGAAATGACACGATTCTGATATTTAGGTATAGTCGTAATATATATTACGTTAACGTTACATATTATATTTCCAATGAATTAATTTTGATATTCATTTAAAATTAATGATTACACCTAATGAATGTAAATCTTAAATGTATCTATTCAAATATTTTTCGCATTTTTTTCCTCGTAATATATATGTAGTTTATAGATAAATGTTTTTTTCTTTCGAAAAGTAGGTAAATTTAAAGTTACTTTATTTTATTCTCACCGTCATATTTATACTGTTTTACTTAAATCAGCCATGTATCTATATGCTTCGCTAACGAATGCTGACTGCTAAGCCATAATTCGTGCACTTAAATTCCTTTTATTCAATTGCAGTGAACTGCCACAAAGGTCATATTTATAATAACATTAATAACTAATTCACGAATATGTATATGTACATTATGTAATACGAGTATGTCTCCACATCATGATGTTCTTCTTTAAAAAAATTTCCTCCTCTGTCCCTTCCATCCTTACAAAATCCTCAAATAGATTTATCAACATAAATTATTCACTGTTATCTTCCTATCCCTTTGTTTATGAATATTTTCTGTAAATATTAATAGCTATTCTTTTGTAAAATAAAAGCTAAATTATACTTGAAAACTATATTATTTACATTTTACATAATATTTTAATGGAAAATTGAAATTCTTTTAAATCGGTCTCCAACTGAAATCACCCGACATATTGGTAACACAAATAAATCATTAAAACGTCGTATAGTTATGGCCTTAAATGCCAATTTACAACTAATTTTGAATATTTAGACCTATCAAAACTATTTGCACATTATATATAGTTAATTAAACTTGAATATAATATGTTGATAACCATACCGTCAATGAATTTTTATAATCTATTACATTCTGTGAAATATATTTATTTTTCCAAACTATTTTTAATTTGAATTTTAAAATTAAGGATATTGTAGACAGAGATTAAATAATTTATTATTTCTAGATTTTATTAAAGAAAACTACCTATAGTTTTTCGTGCTTTTATCACAATAATAAACATATTTGAATAATATGAAATAAAGTCTAAATAATAATATCATTTCATTATTATTAATAATATTATAATAATGTATACTTCACTGACAACTATATTAATTATGTTCCAGAATATTTGAAAAAATAGTTCGATACTGTGATGCCTTTATTAGTCAGTTACCATTATCCTTCATCTTAGGATTTTATGTGACTTATGTGGCCAAAAGATGGTGGAACCAATACTTGGCGATTCCATGGCCTGACAGGTATGTAGCATAGTCCTCCATTATCCTCACTAGGTACCGTGTTATAAATTAAAACGTGTTTTGTTTTTATTTTTTCATAAGAGCAATGCATGTTATATCGATGTATGTAGAAGGCAATGACGATTACGGTTGTATGATTCGAAGATCGCTAATGAGATATTTGATTTTGACATTGATTTTGGTATTGCGTTCTATAAGTTCATCGGTGAAAAAACGTTTTCCAACATTAGAGCACGTCGCTGAGTCAGGCAAGTTATTACTTCATAATTCATCGATCCATACCGCAAATATGGTATGGATAATATGATATGAATATCGTAGTATATAATATTAGACATTGGTAATCGTTATTGATTTTAATAAATATGTACAGGCTACATGACCGCTGACGAGATAGAAGTATTTTATTCACTCCCCAAGGTGGAGTTTAATACTTATTGGGTACCTTGCACTTGGTTCGTAAGTCTGTTGAAGGAGGCTAGAAAATCTAAGCGAATTGAAGATTCCGAAGGAGTCAAACTCATAATGCAGGTAATAAATTGTGCTGTATCACGATATTATGTACACAGACGTTTGTTTTATAACATTCCATGTATTTATACTATTATTTATCAAATATTAGCAATATTTATTGACGCACTACACTTATTTTAACGTATTTTATTTTTTCTGACCATGTTTGGATTCTCTTCTTTTTTTATTCAAGTAGAAAAAAAATTTACAACCTGTATACAAATATAATACAATTATAAATTGTGTTGATATTTTAACTAGGTTGGACGGTTTGATGGAAGGGGAGCGTCCATTGACACTACTTCTAATATGAACTGAATTTAGTTCTATTGAAATTAAAAAACGAGTTTGATACAATTTCTTTTCTAGTTTTCTAGGAAATTTCGGGTTAACTTACATTGTATTGAAATCAAACCCATTTAAAATGTGTAAACAACCCCGTACTGTAGACTGTGAACTTTAATCTGCAGCTAAATTGTTAACCTTCGACTTTTAAAATAATAAACCTAATATATTCCCTTAAAACAATCTAACTATAGGAAAATAGATCATACCTACATCCTGCATTTATAATCTAAAAACCCATGAATTTATATTATTTCAGTTTGAAATTATAAAAAAAAACATTTTTAATAAACTAATTCAGTGCCTTATGATGGAGTTATCAACTGTTTCTAACATCATTTTTTAGTCTTTATTTCGATAATATCGCGTGTATCGTGTACCTACAGCAATATTCAAAAAAAAAAAAAAATTATTAACATTCGTTTATACGCAGTATTTTTATTTTTTTGTACCCCGGTTTATAATAAAAAAAATACGAGTGTTTGAATGTTTCCCGATACTTAATATGTTTAACTATGAACAGAACTATTGCAAACGTAAATTCAAAAACTTCTCTTTCATTTTGAGTTTAATACCCTTCAAAAACTGTCAAGCAAATAACCATCTTCTTCCGACCAGAAAATATATTGGAAAAAAAATTGAATCTATAATATAAAAAATAAACAGAAACTTGCTCAACATCTTTACATCATCAATTTCTGCCTAGTACCTATATTTACATAAAATATTGCGTTTGTGATTTCACGTTATCATTATTGATTTAAATACTAAAGAAAATTAAAGTGCATGCCATGCCAGTTGTGTATTGTATTCTTTTTAATATTTTAGAGGCACAAATGTGTATTTATCTAAAACACAATAACAGTTGTTAGTATACAATGTAATAATGTAGTGACTATACAGCGGGACAATTTTCTACTACCCTTAAGGTAGGTATAATATATTTTAATGAATTTATAAATTAAATGCTTATACATTTTTTGATTTTTTTTATAATACAATTTTCTGTCAGGGTCGTATATAGGAGGGAATATTGGTGATAGATCCTAGATCTCCACACAAGCGCTTTTTAACAAATAATTAAAATTGGTTATTTCTACACATAAATGTTATATAACGTATTGGAATAGTTGATCACCGTTCGTGACCAACGACCGTCGTTTATTGCAGTTTTCTAATAAAAATATGTTTGATTTGCATCCATCACAGATAAGAATTATATAAATAATAATAATAACTGCCAACGGAATTAAGTTAAATGTTATAAAATATCAAATCTTATGTGTGACAATAGTTGTGAATATAAGTATTCACAACTATTACCTAAGGGTAAATAAATACAAATGTACAAAATTGAGTAACAAATAATTTATTTCTGTAAAGTTTGTGAATTAGTGAATGTATTCCGTAAGCTCTTTATAAAATAATTGTAGGTACACGAGCAAAGTGAGCAAATTTTTGAAGAATTGGACCTGATTCGTTGTGCGCTTATAAAATTACAATATTCATCACTGTATATTTACATCTTTCACTAAAATTCATAAACTAGCCTATATCCTAATACTTTTTTACGAAAACCCCACTGATTATTCTATTTATAAATGAATAGTAAAAATAGATTTATAGATTTAGAATTTTAAATGGTATTATAGACTTAATTATCATCGCTTGCCTGTAAATAATCATTTTGGATAAACCATACTGAGGTCATACTTCATATTTTAAGAATACATATTGCTTTTATGCAATAAAATTGCAAAATATGGAATAACATAAATTATTTAAGCTCGCTTCGCAATTTGCACAGTATTATGTACTTATGTACTTTATTTTGAAACCTAACGAAAATCAGATTTTGTACTCGAACCCAAACACTGAAAAATCGTTTTACATATTATGCAACAACTATTTAAACGATTTCCTAGCATACCGAACCGAAATAAACATATTGAATTTTAAATTTCATTTACACAACTTTTGTACAACTTAATAGAACCAAAATCAATATTTTCGTACTTCATGACAACATAACAACATTAAGGGTCTATCGCGGTCGAATGGTGATTTTGAATAAAATACGGTCTTATATTGTAAACGTAAATTTGTTGCATCTAATTCTTACTATTTTTATTGTAATACTACGTATTTATGATTATGTCACTTGACAAAAATAACCTAATTTAGTATGAGTAATTTTCTTGATATTTACAAAGCATAATTTAAATTACTTTATACGTTTCTATAAATGTTACAACTTTAAGAAAATATAAGTTTATGTCAGTTGTGACGCCAGAGACACTGTCTACAACTATTCCTCAATAATCAATCTCTACCCTACTCTCAAAACGTCAAATATCTTGGACTAACCCTAGACCGCCGGCTCACGTGGGTTTCTCATATACGCTCCAAAAGTTTAACACTCAATGATCGTATCCGCCAGCTGGGACACCTCTGACCTCTAAATATATTTATCTAGGTAACAATCTCCTTATATATACAAAATGCTACTCGAACCAATATGGGTCTATAGTATACCAGCTCTGGAGATCAGAAAAATCTACTAACATCAATGGAATACAAACCCATTAATCCAAAACTCTAAGATCACTAAAGCACCATATTACGTTCCAATCACACACTCCATCACGAGTTCACGACCTCTCTATACTCCTTTGTTGCAGACATGGCTAAAACAAACTACAAAAGATTCCATGACCGCCTTTTTAACCACAGAAACCCACTCATGCACGATATCTCATCTTCCTGGATTATCTCTGGAAATTCTCCCAAACGGCTCAAGCGCAAATGATATAGAAACTTACTGACAAACTAATTCAATTTTAATACTCATGTTTTTTTGTCATAGTACATCCACTGGGAGGCTTCTACGCTCTGTTATCTGTATATATTTGTGTATTTATTTATTTGTATTACTATCTATTACTTCCTCATTTGTTCTTATTGTTATTATTTGCAACAAATTGAATAAAACATAAAAAAAATCAGTTGTGTAACGAATGATACTATAAATTGATATTAAAATTAAAACAACAATATTTGTTTTATCTAAAACATACTTTTCTTTATAATATATTATAATGTTTAAGTTTAATTAGTTCATTGTTATCTACAAACGTTGCAAAATTGTATCGACAATGTGTTAAATTAAGATTGAATATTCAATAAAATCAAATGACAAATCATATTCTTTTACGATATTATTAATTTTAGGAATTTATCGACTTCAGATCAAAATGCGGTTATTTGTGGAGTTACGATTGGATTAGTATACCGCTAGCGTACACGCAGGTAACAATGATAATAATATCATAATTTTTCTAGTTAGTACTTAAATAAAAAATAAAAAATTATAATTCTTTAAGGTCGTTACAATTGCAACGTATTCATTTTTCATCACTGCTGTTGTCGGGAGGCAATACGTAGAAGGATCAAACAAAATGCTGCAAACAGAACTTGACGTATACATACCAGTGTTTACAATCGTTCAGTTTTTGTTCTTCATGGGACTTTTAAAGGTACATAGTTCCGTAATTATAATTTTATCATAAAGTTCAATATTTTAAATGTATACCTAACAATTTAAAAAAATAATTTATCGTACTAGTGTTACTAAAATAACATAATATTTTAATAAAAAAATAAATCCCTTAACAGGGAAGGTTACGCTTTTGCGTGTTGTTTTACCATCGTTAAAAAAATTTAACACATGCGTTATTGAATAATTTTATAGTGAGGAGAAGTACTGCTTTGTTATTATTATGTAGATGTGTTTTTACATTTTACAGATCTGTAGTTATTATTTTTCTTAGGAAGATTAGTTAATTTAAAAATACTCTATTAACATTGACAAAAAATTGTCTGAATACAATAAAATATTAAAATTTTAAAGGAAATAGCACTAATTTCAATACAACCTACTAAATATTGTATAATACTACTATATAAATATATCTACTAATATAAATAAGTCTATCGTTATTTTTTTAGACAAGAATTTCTTGATTAATTATTTTTATATCAATTAATATAGCAAATTGTATCTTAGGTAAAGTAAATTATGCTACCTATGAGCATCTCAAATCTATGAGTTATGTACTATGCGTGTGTTTTACATTCGTCACTATTCACTAATAAAATGTTGCACCTCGTCAAATATTATTTTAACATGTATGATATACTTATATTTTGAATAACTAAGTTTGCCTATTTATCTTTAAGAATATTTTAAGCTAATATTTAATAATATAAACAACATACAAAATTATACTTTTAAATTTGTTGAAATAATCTTATTTGACTATATAGAAGTATTTATTAAACTAACATATTTAACTTGCTTCCCTTTCTACTGTATAAAGCAAATATTTAATTAAATAACATTACATAATAGCTGGTCTTTTTTTTAACAACATCAAACTACAATAAAGTTTACAATATTAAGCAGATAAGTTGTTATTCTTAATAAAATGCACATCATACAGTACGTAACTTTAACTTTTTCTCAATTGAATGTATAGTAATATGGAATTATTGACCGTTGAAAATTTAAGCTAAATATTTATTAAAAATAAGTGTATTACTTTATTCTTAAAAACTCTTAACATTGCAGTTCCTATATTAAATTATTTAACATCAAAACGTATAATCAATTATTAAACGGCTACATATAAATATGTATCACAATATTTCTTCCTACAGGTAGCTGAACAATTAATAAATCCATTTGGTGACGACGAAGAAGATTTTGAATTAAATTACTTAATTGATAGACACACAAAGGTAAATTAACAGAAAAACGATAACAACATATCGATATCTAAGCTATGTTTATTATTAATTATAACAAAAGTGATATATCATAACCATAATGAATTATGTTCCGTAGGCATCCTATTTAGCTGTAGATTATCTCGCTAAAATTAAAATTCCTTTGGTCAAAGATATCTATTTCAACGAGTTGGAAGTATCAATTCCGTACACGAGCGCATCTGCACCATTTAAAAAAAAATCACACAGAGGATCAGTTCACCACATGCCGTAATAATTTCACTACAACAGTTATTTTTTAATATATTATATTTTAGCCATGCACCTATATTATCTATGATTTATTTTTAGTGTTCCTGAAGACCAACATATGATGTTCTTACCCGAAATATTAGAAGAGGCCGACCCCGACCATTCGAGAAGCAGAAGAACATCTATGTGTTCGAACAAGAGTGAAGGAAAAATGAACACAATCAACAAAAATAAATTCAATGATTCTTTTGGCATAATGCAGTAAGTCGAATAAAATATATAACCCCCCTTATATTTTCTAATGAAATTCGTTCATTCATTATATTGTATAAATTATAATAGAATAGCATTTATCTAGTTATATAATACGATGTGGGTAATCTAATACATATAAATGAAAACATAAAACACTGCAAATGTTTGGTGTCAACTAATTTATTTATCTTTAGTAATATATTAAGACTAATTGGTAAGTACATTATGCATTCTTACAACTTTTATTCGTCAGAGCACATTAATTTTTAATTAAAACCAACAATGGTTTATTCAGCAATAATTCGACACAACACAAAAGTTTAACGTCAAGGAAAATAATTTAATTAATTAGAGGTATTCAAAAACTAATTTAATACATTTTTAAGTTGAAAAAAAGAATATTCTATAAATAATTATAAGGGAATTATTTAAAGTTGTATGCGTTTTATTATACCTTCACATGTGAATTTTTATTATTTTTAACTATTATTAAACCTATAGTTATAGTAAATCAATTAAATCATAATGCGTTAACTCAATCTAAAGTCAATGTCTTCAAAGTTCAAAGGAATCATACTATTTATACTAAAGAATAAAGATTATTTAATGATTTATCGCTAAGAGTTATACGATTAGGGTTTAGTAACGTGTATAGTTTATAGAAGAATGTGGTAATTTGAAGGACTTAAGATTTTAGTGATACTTTTATTATTAAACAATAGACAAAAGATCTTGAATTTAATACAAGTATTATGAATTATCAAGAATAATTGGTAATACTGCAGTGAAACATCAATAACTCAAATAGGTTGTGGTCAAAAAAATTCAAGTTATTGAAATTTTTTTTTTAACTTGATTTTATAATTAATAAATATGTATGTAAATTGTATATGTAATAAAGAAAATACATACAATATAATTAATAAATTAACATTATTTTTGGAAGAAATCAGATATTTGTTGTTTGATTCGGTAATGTATGTCGAACAAAAATTCTAGCTATAAGCCAAAATCTAACTAAAATTACTTAGAATTGTCGAGAAATTCAAGTTAGCTATATTCGAATTATCGAGAAAGTTCATCACACATATCAAATATTGTAAGGCAGGGGCCAAGGCATTCCTTCAAGTTATCTGAAATTCAACTTAAAGAGGTTCGAGTATTATCAAAGCTAAACATTTCAAGACTTTATGTTAAAAGTTTTAATACTTATCGTTATCAATTTTCCAACAAAAAAATTCTAATCTCGAAATCTCGACCCAAACCTGTTGTAAATGGTATCTACCTAAGTGACTTAACCCAGGGGTAAGATTACTTGTTTATATTATACCATAAATAATTAATCTATAAAATATAGATAGAATAGCCGTATTAGTAAATAATATTAAATAATTATAAGTTAGGTTTATAAATTGTGTTTATACTAAAAGTCTAAAAATATTATAATATAATTCAAATATTACTCACGTCTCACAGAAATTAATAAATATTATTTTTAATTAAAAATATTTTTGGTATTTCTAATTTTTCAACATACTTCTATCATCTTGTATTTCAGAACTTCTTATACTAAATAAATTAAAATATTTTAATAATATGTGGTTTCATCGAATAAATATCAAAAGAACCATCGGAATTGAAAAATAAATTTTTTCTAACATCATACATGCAATCAATTAGTTGCCTATATAGATTGATATCATAATAATTTTGTATTAAATATATTCAGTTTGACATCTTACCCCAAACTCGTCAAATTACCACACTCTTCTATGCTTACTAGGAAGCTTTTCCACGAAATTATAAATAAATTATAAACGTAATTTTAATAATTTGTTATTTTATTTATTATTTATTGCAATGTTTCGTCCATAAAACTTTTGGTCACAACACATAGTTTTTCACTAATTGCTAACAGTTTTGTGGTAGCTTACATTTGGTATTGTTGAATTTCAATTAGGCTTAAGTTACCCATACAATATTAATAGATTAGTTCTGCAACTTATAATTTTTTTTGTCCCTATTGGAACTTTTTTGAGAGACAAAAAACACTTCAACCGACAAACTGAAACAAGGTTAATCTAAGATCAAGTACTTACTATTTTGAGATTCAAATGAATGTGCCTATCACCATTTGGTTTGGTTTTTCATTCCAACATTTCAAAAATTTTTATTATAACATAGTTTTTCTGCGAGGCCGTGGCATGTATTCAAATAATTATACAACAACACCTCGGTAGTATTTAAACGTTCACTGCAGTATTTGTTTTTACGGTAAAATTAAAATTTGCATCATCGTGTATTTACTACAGCTGATTTAAGCAAATACCGTTTGTTTACGTTTTAATAGTTTGGGTTTTTTATAGTCTCCAAATTTTTGAAGTTTTGTGTTTATCGATTTTATGCCGATGAGCATTTTTTTTATGTATTAAAATAAACATTAAAGTACCTACCTCGTGCACATGGACACGGCCGTGACGCAAGGATGACCGGAGTAGTATACATTACATATGCCGCGTTTTACATTTTCACATTATTTCGTTCACACTTAAATTGCTGTAGTGTTTTAGTGTATACCTATCATTGTTTTTTTGAAAATGCATATTATATTAATTATAATACAATAATATAATAAAGGCACATAATAATATATAGACATGAATATATACATAAAGTTTATCTATATATATATTTCATAAAAGACATGAAGATAGAAATTTAAGAAATTATAACGTGTAGTATAAAATAATAATATAGTGATATTAATTATTAGGTACTGATATTTAAATATTTTATCGTATAGGGCTTGGATATTTATGATTTTTTAATTATTTTTTTTGAACGATTCTATTTTATTTATAACCGTTATAAAATATTACATTTCATTAATATAAATTAAATATCGACATAGGTATTATCTATCATATTTTGAAAATATTACTAAAATAATATTTTTTTTTGCAACGATTTTATAAATTAATTATGATTTATTGTCATATGCCTAGACTAAAATATTTTACTCTGCTGAATATAATATTAAAGAGATCATTGGTTTTGTTCTCAATTTGACACTGATTTTAAAATCCTCTTTGGTTAATTATTAATTAATAAGTAGTCCCAAACATGAATGGTGTTTCTTCGGGAACCTGCAACTCCGTAGCAGCACATGTGACTTTTTAACATGTAGGTAATCTATGATCCTTTGTAAAACGCATCAATATATCGAGACCCTTAAATATAAATTTTACTAACAAAAATGGCAAAGTACAGGGTGGGGCACTGAAACGGCCGATTTTAATAATATATTTGCTCAGTTGTAATTAAGATAAGAATATTCTCACTAAATAGTATATTATTAGTTCAAAGAAAATATGCCATTTAGTAAACACGGAACAGTGGAGTGGCGAACAATGTGCTTATGCGATAAAATCGTTTTACAAAAATAATGACAGTTACGTAGCCACGCAGCGTTCATTTCGTCTTCATTCTAATCTTAAACGACATGATTCTGTACCATCGGCTAAGGCTATTAAAATATGGGTAACCAACTTTGAAGAAACGGGTTCACTGGGTTCAGCATAAAAAGAAGCCTGCACGAAAAAAAGCCATTCGCACAATTGAAAACATCGCTGCTGTCAAGGCCGCTGTCATAAAGAGCCCAAGACGTTCTGCGCGAAAACATGCGTTATCGTTAAATTTATCCAGTAGAAGTCTACGTTGGATTTTACACAGTGACATAAACTTTCACCAATATAAGGTGCTGTTGGTTCAAGAATTAAAACCTGCAACCTAACCTTGTAGTACTACAACTACGACTACAAACAAAAAATATTGTTTAATACCTGGACCAAACAAACTTTGAAGTTTTCTGGACATCATGGTTCAGCGACTTTTTAAAAAAATGGCTCTTTACTACGAAAATTTTTGTGGCCCCTGTTCTAGAGTAATTTATTATAATTTAAAAAAAATGTATTTCCCGTGATGTGTGTTCGTTTGAAAACCCGAAAATTGTTTCCAAGTAGATTTAAAAGAAACAAAAAATGTGATATGGTTATGGTAGAACTTGTATAACTGTATTTAACATCTGACCTTTCATTATTGATACCGTTATACTTTTGTATTCCAGTAATCTAATCAGTAGGAAGTACTATAGGGACTGCTTAGGTTAGGTAGATTTTACCGATTTATTACCTATGTAGTACTTCTTTTAGGCATACAAATATATTATATAAAATAAAAATTGGTATTAGATATAGGTTCATACTTTCATAGTCATATGGATGTACTAAACTACTAACTTCTATTAGAAACGTACCAGGATGATTTAATATAGGTACCGAATTTTATCTACATTTATATTGAACCTTCTAAGGCTCTAATATTCGTAGCAATAGTTTATAATATCATATGTGATAACTTACTACTAATCGAGACCGGAGACTGGTAAAATTTATTAAAAGACTAACCATATAATGATCATATTATATTGAATTTAAAATTTATAAAACGTTTATTTTTGCTGTAATGTTTCATGTGAAAGTGATTATTATTGATATAATTATAATTGTTATTATTATTATTATTATTATTGTTATTTTTGTTAATGGATAGTTAGTGTAATCTCTGCGGATGACTTTCGCGTGTCTGCAATACTAACGCACGTAATGTGTGTGTGTATATACTATATATATATATATATATATATATATTGTAGTTCGTATTAACGGCTGTAGGCTACGCCAATGGCTTTACATCGTTATTGGTATGAAAAAGATGACGACGACTATACACAAAGAAATATAGAGAAGGAAAGTCTATATATACAATTGTACACGCACACACACAAACCCACTCCGGATCAAGTTATCCGGAGGGTACAACGAAACAAAAACAGAACCTCACATCGGATTATTAAGACTGTGACGTTACTGCATTTCCGAGACTGTATACAAAATGCGAAATATAATATATATAATATATATTATATATAGAAAGAGAGAGAGGGAGAGAGAGAGAGAGAGAAAGATACTCTTTGTTATGTGTATGTGTGTGTGTGTGTGTGTATATGTATATTGTGTATACATACTTTTCGGTCAAAAGTCATGGCGTGGGTGATGAGAAATGTTTTAGAAAGATTATATTATGGTGCAGTATATAATATACGGTATATATAAACGAGATGCTTAGACTCACACGAATATAACATAAATATGTCTGTGTATATGTATATCAACATGCCTGGCTATTAAGTATATATATATATATATAATATATGTATTGGGTACGATCGTGTTGGCCTGCAGCAAATGAAGGAAAAAATAAATAATTCCGTATTTTTTTCGTAATAAATACTATAAAATATATAACTGACAAAACGTCAATAGTGCCAGCTTATATAATATATATATATATACGAGGTACACCTATTATAATTTATAATATAATAATAATATTTGAGAATGTAACGAGCGAATTTAATTTAGTTGCACGCATCGAGTTCGCAATTAATTTGTAACAGTTAGGAAAGCGGTTAAACCTCCCCAGCCGCCATCTATATAGGTACGTATTCAATATACCTATTATATTTTCGTACGAGCGACTTTTTTTTTACTTTCTCGATTTCTAGATTGACATAGGTTTAATAACAAATGAAAAATTCGAAAAATTTAAGTTTTACATGAGATTATGACTCCCCAGTCACACGGTGATCAAACCTTTGAATCGAAAAACAATCAAATCCATAATTCGACGAATTACAAACCGTGGTGAATGTAAAAGTTTATGGTATGATAGAACTTTCGAAGGGAATACACGTGTACTGTGCACCTAGAAATGTTTTTTAGTATAATATTTATAATAAATAAATTAAAGTATTGTCTTTATTTTTTGTTACTTATTAATTTAGAGTGCGGATTTCTATGCAATTGCATATTTTTTTCCTTTTAATATTTTTGGATTGTTGTCAGTTATGTCCACGAATCATCATAATTTGAAGCTAATGGTGAAATTTTTTTTTGCATATTTCTGTATATTTAAAGGTTATTGCATATTTTTGTATATTTTGGCAAAATTCAAAATTTATTGCATATTGAAGCGAAAATTTAAAAAATGTATAAAATAATATTTTGTCAAGTAGAAAAATTAAAACTAAATTCATAGTCACTAAAAAATAATTTATATATATATATATTTATTTAAACCTTTATAAGATAAATAATCGATTACGATTAAAAATTCATTCTATTCCTGGATCAAAAGGTGCAACACTTACTACAAAATTAAACGAGCTTTTCAACAAAAATGAAGGTCTGAAGATTCTACGAAAAATTAATTCAGTGTTATTAGGCGAAAACGTTCAGCTCGAAGATCTTTATCGAGATTAGACAATACTAAGTTGCTTCAAATATGCCCCAATAACTTCAGTTGACGTCAAACGTTCGTTTCAGTCTTTAAAAATATGTTAGCCGATAAACGACACAGCTTCACAGAAAAAAAAACTTGAAACGCATATGATTATTCATTTTAATAATAAATAAAATTTTAGAAATAAATTAAGGTTTTCAGAAAATTCCCTAAATTTTTTTTTATTAAGTATTTAAATAATTAATTATTATAAGTTTTACTGTGCATTTTAAATAAATAAAAATGTTTGTATATTTTTAAAAATATTTTCATGATTTTTACTGCATATTATATGGCATATTTCGATACTTCTACTTATTATATTAGTACATTAACATGTGTCATACTCTTATATATAATTACTAGCTGATCCCCGTGCATTTCGTTACCCGTCAAAAATACCAACTCCGTATGTTTCAAAATGTGTGTTTAATTCATCATTTGATACCTGCAGGCTAATCATGTTCAAAACTCCCAGTGGGAAATTCCCGTTAGTTTACAAATTTGCAAAAACTCGATATTTTAGCAAAACGTTGCTAGAATTACTTCTACTCATTAGTCTGTATGCGTATATGCGTAAAAAAAATCATTGCAGAAACATTTTTCACCTAGAAAATCTCACTTGTAATTGTATCGATTTGTGGAATGTTGATACAATATTCATCTTCTCCACACTCCACGACAAAACAATGGGTATTGGAGAGCATCGTTGGATAGGGTATCGTATTTTGCTCGAAGTATAATGTCTCTTTCAGTAAATTCTCGGGCAACAATTAGTATTGCCACTTCATCTGATTTTGGATCATTGAAACGGCCTCTAAGCTTGTTTAATGGTTTTTGATCGGTTCTAATGATCACTTTGAAGTCAGTAGAGTTCGATGATAATGTTTCAATAACATATTTAAAACCTTATACATATGGATTGCCGCTTTGCAGAAGTTCTTGCAAACCATATAAAATACCTCCCTTGGCGTGAAGACATACGGATAGTCTATCTAATTCTCCATTTCTCGTGAAATAAATTTGTAAAAGTTTTGGTTTTTCATTCATGCTTGGTATTAGTGAACCAACTGCATATTATGGCTTACCTTGAATTTTAAATATAGGCATGAAATGTCCATGTCTTATTTCTGTGAAACCATAAGACATCATTTGAAAAGCAAATTATACTTCCGTGTTATTAATAAGACCATTTAATGTTTCTGGCGGATCAGTGATTTCTTTCTAAAGAATTTTTCCTCCAGCACAGCAAATACCGAGTGCTCCAAGAGCCCATTTCACCGTCTGGCAAAACTTACAAATCGTAGTTATATTTTCAATACAATTATGGAAATCATCTTCATATGTGATTGAAGCGTCTTATCTAAATGCAGACATTTCTTTACACCACCAGAAGACTGTAGTGAATTATTGGTTCCCCCATTGTCATTTTTATCATTTTCTCTGATAAAGATTACTCTTTGCTTCTAGCGTATAGCGGCCGATAATTTGTTTTCTTTTGGGCATTTTAATCAAGTTAATTGTGATAACCTAATAAAGCACAAAAATGTTAATGAATATTACGAAAACAATAATAAATAGTTATAAATAATTCACAACCTTAGATTTAAAACTGATATCAACCTTTAGTAGGTATATTTTTTGGTGAAAAAATGGCGACACTAATGTATTTTATTTTAAATATTTAATTTTTTAATTTTTTAATTAATACTCAACTTTATCTGACTTAATGTATATGCCTATGACACTCACAAAGAATGTAGCTTTCTATTGGTGAAAGAATTTTCGAAATCAGTACAGTAGTTTTTTAACATTCAGGTACTTACCACATAAAACATTGAAAAAACATAAATATTTATTGATTTAAAAAATTATCCACTCCATTTTCTTTCCTCATCCGAATATTTGGAGTCGAACTATCGACCACGTGTCACATTATTTTCCTGTAACTAAGACTTAGGTTCATACGGGCAGAGAAATCCTTAGGATAAAAACAATAAATATATATTATATACCTATAGGTATCCAAAGGTTAAATTAGGCATTGAAGTTTTTTACTACGCTATTGTTGTTTTTTATTTTGTTTTTAAGTTAGTTGATATTCTATTATAATTAATAACCTGCAATTAGATTAATTTGTCATTTTTAATACTTAATCGATCACTGATAACTTATCGTTTTGCACGCTTTAAAAATAAGTTAAAATCATATTTTTACAAACTATAGTAAAAATAAAATTTAAAAAATATTTTTTGCTTAATAATGTTGTAGAATCTATAGAATGATTTTAAATAAAAGTAAATAAATAAATATTAATTGATTTAATGATTTATTAGAAATAAAAATACAATTTGTCTAAACCACTATATACTGTATGCAATAAGAGGTCATCGCAGGATGAATATTTTATATTTTAACAAATTATTTGATTATTTGAAGGATTGAAAAGTTACGCGTAATCATCAATATTGCGTTATGTGACCTGCTTTAGGTGGTAATTAAAAAAAATTAATTAACCTTTTTTTTAACTAAGTCAAATATTTGTCCTGTAATATTTACTTAAATATTTAAAATTTTAGAGTTTAAACAATATAGTGGAAAATGAATTGTAAATATTTGGTGAATTGTGACTTATAATTTAAGTACGTTGTCTCAACTCGACTAACTCGAGTTAATTGTTTTAATTAACACTCTCGTGTTTGTACGTGTCAAACAAAGCGTCGGCGCGTATGCAGTAAGTTATGACAAAATATTTAATATTGATATATTATTATGTGCAGAATGGTACATCAGAGGTCAACGTCAAACGGCGGCAGCGAAGTCGGAGGATTTGGTGGTGGAGGACAGAACTCGAACACGCCAACCAAACGCGGAGGCGGCGGTGGTTTCAAACAGTTGGCACAACGCAAGTCAGACGCCGCGCAACCGGTGGTGCTGGTGTCAATGACCCGGCGGCCGAGCTACAATTCGGGACAGTGGAAACCGTTCAAATGGAAATCATCGGACTGTGGAGAACAGCGACGCGCTTCCATCAGCGGTGGAGGTAGGCGCTCTGAACAGCATCAGCAGACGGATGTAGACATGCAGAAAATGGACCGATCGGAAACATCAAAGGTTGTACCGGAAGGACTGGTCAACGCGGCGTTCGTACCGGACAGACAGCAACACGACGTGTGATGCACATTAATGCAGCGGCGTATCTGAGAGGGATCGTCGGGTTGTTTGATCCCCGATCCACCAATCCCTCTCCACCGGTGCAAAAGAAATCAAAATTACCCCCACCGTTAAATTATTTCAATTCCAGCTACACCTTAAATTAATAACAGGTGTTGTTACGGTTGTTTATTTTATGTTATAGATAACCACGCCAACTCACGAGTATTTACCAACTATTTTTTGTAACTATCATTATTCATTTACAATCTAGTCTTAGAATTGAAACACAAGTGTCAATATATGATTACCTGGTTATATAACATTCTTGTTTTCGTTTAAGGTATTATGATTATAATTATTTATTAACAATTTTTATGCCTTGATTAATTTTTACAAAAACTTTCGGTCCCCCGGCTATTCATTGAAGCTTAAAAAGGTACAGTATTGTCCTACGACGCTAAAAAAACACTGTCACAAATTTTATGTGCTTAACAACTTTTTATTTTAAATTCAGTGTTTAATAAAACGAAATAAATTCCCATACAAAAATGTTAAATGGTTAACATTGTTATTCTTATGAAACTTTCCTAAATTAAAACTCTACAAAATAAACCTTTTTAGACAAATCGTTGAATAGAAGTTATTTATCTTAAGCCAAAATATTTCATTAAAAAGCCAAAATATTTGGCTGTGGACATTTATTTTAGGAATAACTAGCTTACGGCGTATTCGCAATAATTTATTTGAATTTATTGTCCAATCTTCAATGTAATCACCTCGTCAGTTGTAATTGTATACATTTATCATCTTAATTAAATCTATAGTGATATAGTATCCATCCCCTTCAATATCCGTTATTATAGACTTATCTTCTATTTACCAGTTACCGACAAAGTATGTGTAGCCATATATAGGTACAATCTTTTTTATGTTTCTACCTATACGGCTACAGCTTCCTCCTTGAATTGATGTTTTTGTTTTTTTACACACTCTGTATAATGAATTATATAAGTATTTAATTCCATAATAGTTCATATTATTTAAAAATTATATGATACCCTGCAGATAGACAAATAGTTAAACGTAATAATTTAGCTTAATTAATAATGTTCATTAATATATATTGTCATATTGATAATATTATATAATACATTTGATATAGGTATGTGCGGATTTCTAAAATTTAAACAACTTATGGTACAATTCATACTGAACATTAAATACAAAAAAGTACCTGTAGTTAAAGAAAATAGATTATTTCTTAAAATAAATTAAATAAATAGCATATATAAAGACAAGAGACACTCAATTATATTATATATTCATGTATAACCTACCTACAAATATAATGTAGATATATAATTTTTTTAATTTTATTTTGTTCGTAACCTAATCATAATATTCCTATAATATAATAGATATAGCGATAAACCTAATTATAAATAATAATATATTTAGAACTACACTAGGTAGCAATCGAGATTATATGTAGAGAGATTGTAATTTCCTCACAAGTCTTTGATATGGACCTTTTTGTTTGTCATAGTTTTTCAAACCCTCCCCAACGAGTCATGACGTATTTGCCTCTACAGCATACAGTAGACATGTTCTATAAACTTAAATTATAAAATCAACATCTTTGAACATTCACTCTATATTCTATATGATTTTAAAGAACAATTTTAAACGCCTCATCGAATTTTTAAATAATTGTAAATATAGGCGTACTTATTTTTATTACATATCTAATAATATAGCAATAATTTTAGTTTAGATGTGTAATATGTATAAATATATAATATGTATGTATGTAAATTGTGTATGTACTGTGTATAGATCTTCGTTAGTATATTATATATTTTATTATAATATTGTACACTGAAAAATCTAGCGAGTGAAACAATGAAAATCATTATGTTAATTTGTATATTTCGAAATTATGTAATTTACACAGTACCTACGTACCTAACATAAATTTGTATTATATTATTGATAAGATATTGAATTAAAATAACATAAATCCTATGTAAAATATTTTAATAAAATATTAATATGTTTTAATAAACGCATAGGTAGTTTACCTACCTATTACACGAATAAAAAATATATTAGATAGTAGTTACCTATATATATATTATATACTAGCTGCCCGATCTTCCTCCGGAAGAAATTATTTTTTTATAATTTAATTTAAAAACATAAGACTATTTTTTGGCTTTACAAATAATATAATATAATTACATATTGTAGTTATTGACTTATTGTTATTGCTAATTTCTGAAAATTATATATCCTACATTTAGAATTCAACCACTTCAACGACTGAACGATTGAAGTTGGAGATGTCGATCTCATCGATTGAATAAATAAGGGAACACGCATGCGTATCAGAAACATTATTACTTTTTATTTTATTTTTTATTAGTTTTGTACATTATTATAGGTCAATAATTAAAAAAGAAACAAACAAAAGAAAAAGGAAACAGTCAAACAGACGTCGTTATCGTCGAATATATGACAATAATATTAATTATTAATTATTATTATTATGAAGGTTCAAAACCGGTTTCCTTCGTCTCCAAAATCAAATTAGATTATATATATATATTTATAGATATTATCGTTATATAATATAATATATATTATATAGCCACGAACTCCGTTAAACTATTAAACCTTTAGGTACTTGCAGCGAGTTCCATTATAATACATATACAAATGACTACTAATTATTTATAGACCTGATCGGAACAGCGATAAAGTGAAAAACGATAACAGCCTGATACGGACGACATTCGCCGACTCGCCGTTTAGGTCATTTAAAAGCTTAGACTGTTTTAACTTTTAGTATACGTGCGAATACAGTCAATATCGGTCAATGTTAAATGACACACTCGAATTTTACGCTCAAAAAATATATATAAAAAAGCGAATAAGTCGTGGATGTCACTCTACTGTACAATAGGTTACAAGTGGGTTACTGTAATGGATGAAATTAAATTTGAATCCAATGATATTATATCATTGTATACAAAAAACGTTTCTGAGCGGAGACGGTTTATCTGTCTATGATATATTATTATAGATTACTAGAAATTTTCAAATCTTAGATTTAAAAAGTCACTCAAATGTTTTGAAATCTTTACCATCTCTAGGTAAGGCTAATATAAGTAAACAACCCAAATTTCAAGTTTTTACGAATGTTTTTAACCGAATTACAACAAAAAAACTCCCAAAATTAACATGTCTATAAATAGCTCAAAAATGGCTAAAAATTTTCGAACCGTAAGGAACAAAAAAGATTTCTTGTCATTTTTCATTTGAAGCAATATTTCTGGTAGAAAACGTCGTCCGTAATTATTTAATATTATAAAATCGTGAAATCGTACGTTTTTTCTCCTTAGACCACTTTTATTTCGAGTACCGTTTCGAAAATCAAAAAATGACCCATCTAAAGTACCAGCTCAAGAACATAACATTTATGAAAAGATGCTACATTTGATATTTTTGAACAAGTTTAGAGGGAGAAAAAGTGTTTACAGAATAAAAAAAGCGGGCAAGTCGTGGATGTCGCTCTGCTGTACAGTAGGTTACAAGTGGGTTACTCTAATGGTCTAATGGATGGAATTAAATTTGAATCCAATGATATTATGTCATTGTATACGAAAAACGATTCTGAGCGGAAACGGTTTATCTGTCTAGGATAAAATAGTCTAGGTTAAAATAATTTGCGAATTTTCGTGATTTTCACGTATGTTGTCAAAATTCAAACTTTGAATGCTTATAAAAAAAAAAAATTGTGCCTATGTATTTTTAATATTTTTTTAACTGCTATTGTAAAAATATGTTGGAGCCTTATATAAAATTAAAAATTCTTAGATATAAAAGGAAAAACTTTTATGAATTTCTATCTAAGATAATTTGAACGTTGCCGTAATTTTTATGTATTTAGTCAAAATTTAAACTTTAAATGCTTATAAAAAAATGTGTGACTATATATTTTTTTTATTTTTCAAACTGGTATTGTAAAAATATGTTAGGACTTTAGGAGCCTTGTATTTAATTTTCAAATGTTAGATATAAAAGGAAAATATTTTATGAATTTCTAGTTTAAAATAATTTTTGAATTTTCGTGATTTTTATGTATTTTGTAAATATTCAAATTGTGAATGCTTAAAAAAAAAATTGTGACTATTTATTTCTTTTATTTTTCAACTGCTATTGTAAAAATATGTTAGGAAGCTTGTATTAAATTTTCAAATCTTAGAATTAAAAAGAAAATTTTTATGAATTTCTATCTAAGATAATTTGAACATTGCCGTAATTTTTACGTATTTTGTCAAAATTTGAACTTTAAATGCTTATAAAAAAAAATCGTGGCTATGTATTTTTAATATTTTTTAACTGATATTGTTACAATTTGTAAGAAGCCTTGTATTAATTTTCAAGCTTTTTTACCGAACAAATAATGTTTTATCGATGTCTGTAAACAGCTCAAAACAAATTTAAATATTTTGAAAATTTTATCAAATGTAGAAAATGCCTATATAAACATTCAGTGAAAATTTCAAGTATCTGTGGTCATTTGTTTTAGAGTTACACCAAAATAAGGAAATCGCTAAAAGTAAAAATCCAATGTTGTAAAAATTTAAATTTCAAATGCTCATAAAAATTTAATTTGAATTTCCGGTGGAAATTTTTTTTGTGATAAAGATTGACAAAATTATAACGAATCTTGTATTAAATTTTCAAATCTTAGATTTAAAAATAAAATTTTTTATGAATTTCTAGCTTAATATAATTTGCGAATTTTCGTGATTTTTACGTAGTTGGTCAAAATTCGAACTTTGAATGCTTATAAAAAAAAATTGTGACTATGAATTTATTTTATTTTTCAACTGCTATTGTAACAATATGTTAAGAGCCTTGTATTAAATTTTCAAGATTTTCTATTCAAAAAATAAATTTTTATCGATTTTAATTTTAAAAAAACTAATAATGATCGAAAATTGCATATACCTATGAATAGTTCAACTTAAATCAAACATTTTTGAAAATTTCATGATGGATAGAATATACTTATATAAACATTCGGTGAAAATTTCAAGTATCTATGGTAATTTGTTTTAAAGTTACATCAAAAACCAAAATCGATTTTATCAAAAAATGAGTGTGCGTAAAAATTCCCGTTTTTCTTTTAAATTTTAGTTTGTTTTTCTCGATTATTTAGAAAAGTATAAAGAATTTATTATTTTTGACCCCAAAAAAGTACCAACTAGATTCATTTTCTGATCGAATAAGGTACTGAAGTCAAAAATCGAAGCACTTTTACTGCCCCATAACGTGATGACAGACACAAAAAAAAAAAAAACACATCATGGTAAAATCAATACATTCATCGCTCCGCTCAGAATCTAAAATATTGAAAAATTCAAATGTCAGTAAACAGCTCGAAATAAATCAAAATATTTTAAAAATGTTATCAAATATAAAAAATGCCTTTATATATAACATTCAGTGAAAATTCAAGTATCTGCGATCACTTTTTTTTTAGAGTTCACCAAAATGAGAAAATCGCTAAATGTGAAATCCGGCCGGAACCTAACCTAACCGAAACAAATAGACGAAAAACAAGTATTTTATTTTATTTACAGTTAAACAATTTCTATTGGTTAGTTGGTTAAATGAAGCCTGAAGTTAAATTTAAAATTAATTTATAGACAATTTGATAAAAATATAAGAGCTCTTAGATCCTCGAGAAGAAATTGTTTATAACTGCGGTCGTAGAACAATTACATTTCTAGATATTTACTTTAATACTTTCTGACCTTCATGGTAACCGATCAAGTTATCTATAGAAACCTTTTGCCCACTATTTTTTTTCAACAGCTTGAGTTTAAGGAGATATGCCAATGGCCAATGTATAATATGCTAACGTGTAGTTTGACATACTTGACGTATAGTAAGACATACTTGACGTACATACGTCAAGATTGTATCATTAAAATCAGTGCCACTGCATGTCCGCGATGTTTATAGCACCTACACTTTCCTAGTGGCTAGTACAATAATATAGGTAATTAAATAATATTGTAAAAAAGAACACTTAAGAGTGTGGCAGCCAGCAGCAAACGCAATACTCCAAAAATATTACGTTTGCAGCCCGGAGGCAACATAGGTATACCAACTTACCTAAGGATAATAATTAATATACAAACTATACAATAGGTAGTTTATAACTAGCCAACTATACTCATAATTATAAATATCTGAATAATTTGACATCAAACGTGCATTTATACTCGTGTATTTAGATATACTAACCAAACAGTAAATAGCTACCAATATAAGGTACCTACTCTGCTGTACAGTAAGTGTCGAATACTGGAATGTACTTACCCGTCATCGAATATGGATATTAATATTATTAATGGATATTATGTTAAATTTGAATTCAATGAAGCATTATTGACGCATGCGAAACAATTTTGAGTGATTACAAAGTAAATATATTTTATTGTTAATTTATATGTAGGATTTTAAAGTAATTTATTTTACTGTTAGGTACCTTAGTATACCTATATCAGTAATACGGTTGAAGGATTTCGTTTTCACCAAAACCATCCCATTTATTATTTTATAATTAATTATTATAAAAATTTATATTTATATCATATATATTATATATATTAATATTTGAGTCAATGCCAACTTACTGCGTAGAACACTGAGAAAAGGTTTTCGTTGATCAATATGAAATAGTTTAGAATTGTTCTAAATATTTTAAAAATACTAATGAGTATAATATAGTATAATATAAATAGTAAAAAAAAATTTCAAGTGTCTGTGAATAATAATTTTTAACGATAACAAAACAATTAGTCATTATTCTTCATTTAAATTCCCAATTTCGTCAACAATTAAACTTTAAATGTCTATAAAAAAATTGTTTTGAAGTATTTTAAAGATTTTGGAGATTTCAGCAAGACCTACTAATGAATAAAATAAAATGTCAAGCTGCGATCTCACACGCACTTGAGATAGTTAAACAACAAAAGATAGACCAAGCACTAATACTAAGTGACTCTCTTAGCGCTCTAAACAGCATCTTAAATATAAAACAACCTAACACCATATCCAGAATAATCCAAAATCAGATCTCTCTACTAAATATTAATAATCAAATCATTACGCTGCTATGGATCCCCAGCCACGTTGGAATACCAGGCAACGAGACAGCAGACATCTATGCCAAAAGAGCCATAACTTCCCCTGATGCCATCTCTGTCCAAACATGTTCTCTGACATCAAGGGCGTCATACAGGCCCTGACACTGGAAAAGTGGCAACATCGTTGGGCTTCTTCTCAAACAAAACTAAATGAAATTAAACTCTCCATCAACCCTTGGCCAACTTACCTTACCAAAAGACGTCATGAAGTAGTAATCAATAGACTAAGAATTGGACATACCTGGCTTACACACGTCACCTCATGAGACGAGAAGACCCTGACCTATGTACAACTTGTGGGGAAGCTTTAACTGTCAAACATATCCTCCTATACTGTCGAAACTACGCAGACACCATAACAGCCTTAAGCATACCTGAGCATCTTTATGAAGCACTTGGACCCGATCATGAAAATACTGTCAAAATCATAAAGTTTCTTAAAATAACCAAATTGTATAACCTTATCTGACATTTGTATTTGTATCTGTATCTATTTTGTACTTTGTATTATTTTTTTTGTTTTTTATTTTTATTTTTATTTTTTCTCTTCATCTTTCTCTCACTTCCAATGCTGTACCTCTATATTTTAACGTTATACCTTTATAAATAATCCACATTGTACTTAATACTCATAATGTTGTCTAGCACCTAATTTAATGTTTACATTGTACAATATGCCAATAACCTTAGTTGTTGCGGCTTAAATAAAAAAATAAAAAAAAATGTCAAGCCTAAGCTAACAAAAAACTAAGCGAAGATGATCTGTCAGCCTACATATTACAAAGTAGGTACCTATATATTTTGATATTATTATGAAAATAAATTATTTTACTATTAGTCATCTGTGTTATGAAATAGGTTAAATGAATTTTCGCCAAAAAAATTAAATTCTAAAATGTCATTATGTGTAAAATATAATAACATATTTTAAAAGTTTCAAATTAAGTACCCAAGAATAATATTTTTTAAATATTACAAAAAACAACTAAAATCGATAACCTTCGTTTTAATATCTAATTTCATCTAAATTTGAACTTAAAATGTCTGTACAAAATTTATGTATACATATTTTTTTTGTTTGCAATATGAACTTTTTTTTTTTAAAGACAATTTACAATCTGTACACAATAATTACAATAAGCAAATAAGATAAAAACAGAATAAAGTCGCATGAATGACGTGATGAGGAAGCAACCCAATGGTAACACCTCCTTTACTAATTTAATAGGTCTCTACACCATTTTCGCTTTAGTCTGCGTGGTGGGTTTTTTGGGAGGGTAAGAGGGGACATGTGTGATATTAAAGTATTGTGATGAGTGCTTAAATTTTGGTGGAAACGTTTATACATTGTTTTGGCTAGTTCAGTGGTAGTTAATATTTTTAAGTCATTGTGTAAGGTAAAGTTTGAAACGTACCTGGGGGCTTTGGTTACTAACCTTAGCGCTATTGATTGAAAAGCCTGAATTGGCCTGATGTTTGAGGGGTTGGCTGGGTCCCAGATTGCTATTCCATAAGATAAGACTGGTCTTATGATTGACTTATATATAATAAGTTTGTTTTGGAGTGGTATTTTGGAGGTTAGGTGGAGGAGGTGAAGTCTATTGTTCGCTGATTTTCCTTTTTCTTTTAGGTGGGGGCCTCAGGTAAGTCTTTTATCGAGTGTTATGCCTAAGTACTTTATTTCAGTTTGGGCAGGGATGGGGGCAATATAAACTTATATATAGATCCTAGTTTTAAATTTTCAATTATCAGCTGTGTAATTACTACAATAACTACGAAATGATTTGCGGGTTTTCAATTTTGTCAAAATTTGTACTTCAATCGCTCATAAAAATTTGAGCTTCCGATAAACATTATTTTTCGTTAAAAAAGACAGCTTATGAAAAATTTCAAATGTTAGATGTGAAAAAAATTTTTTTTATAAATTTCTAACTCCAAATAATTTTTCAAATTTTCATGATTTTGACAAATTTTTTCAAAAAAAAACTTAGGTAGTTACCGATAAATATGAAGAGTTATGATAATATGTAATTTATTGTTTGTTTTCTAATATCATTCTGTGTTTTAATATTAAAGAGTTCGTCATTAACACGTTTTTTTTTCCGTGTCCGAATCTACTCGTTACATAAAAGAATTATTGACTTATTATATAGTATAGAAACTGTTTATAATAATATGGTTAGCACAAAAAATCTATTATTATCATAAATAATTGTTGAAAACCAAAATCTAGTCATAGCACACTGATGTACACACTGATGTACACTGCATTATTGAAAAAAAAATAAATTAATTAGATATTATGTGAGATGCCAAGAAATATTTTACTTGCAACAGTAGCGTAGCAAAATAGCCTATCTTGGACGCCGTTTAATAATACTTTTAATATTTTAATAATTAAATTTATAAAAATCGTATTTATGAGATCTTGGAAAATGTTTATTAATAAAATATAATAATTCAATGTTCATCATCTAAAAAAAATTTTTTATTTATTTAATTTTAATTATACCTAAATATTATAAACTATTCACCAAAATCACTATAAAAGCAGTAATATTATAAAATATACCTGTACCCACTTTCCAACTAGATTTTTTAAAGTTAATGTAATTAACTATAGATTCAAGATAATAAAGTTTAAAGATACTTATGAGGACTATAATTGTTTGAAAATAATATTGATATATTAAAATTATTTAGCTTGTTAAATGACCTATCCAACTTGGATACAAATTTAATGCTTTATTCCGAAGCTATAACAATTAGATATTATACTATATTAGAAACTTATTTCATGCAACAAGCTTATTTTCGTCTATGGAAAGTGAAAATGTTGTTAGATTCTGCATGAATGGAACAATTAATTTGTTTTTTTCTTGTTAACCTCATGAACCTGTAATTGGGAATCAATTCAGTTCTAGTCATATATTAATTTCATTTTATTACGGGAAAATGTTTAGGCACAGCAGTCCAGCAGTGATTTGAGTTAAAAACATTACACGGCATTTATTTAGAAGTTTTCTGTTATGACGTGTAAATAACGATTTATAAAGTATTAAAATATTTTATCAGTGCGGTATTGACCTGCAACACGGTCGCACGATGTGCAATTGCCCGTTCCGTTATAGCGGTATTAATTAATTTATATGTAATCTATTTACGGTTTCCACTCCGTTGTTCGCATTTCCTTTATTAATATATCTAACACCTTCTCTCCGAAAATGTCCAAGCCCAAACGGTCGCTGCCATAATCTCCAAATTCACCTATCTAAACAGAGCATAAAAAATCCAAGTCATTCGTCTTGCCAAATAAATTCGCTGTCCTTGCGAATACAGAGGATAACGAAATCAAACTCGACACCACAAGCAGGGGTTAAAGTGGGGGGGGACGCAGGAGGACTCAGTCCCCTTACCTCTGATGGCGGTTAAAAAGCGTCCCCTTTAACAAATTAGGATTTTATACATTAGACATTATACATAAAATGATATATGGAACGCTTAAAACTATATGGAGACATTAGTCCCCTCTGGAATTTTTTCCCACTTTAACCTCTGACCACAAGTGTTACTTCAAACATGATCGTCGATTCTACTACTACTAATATTCAACAAGACAACTCCAAGACTCCGCCAATAAATGTTCAAAAGTCAAAACATAATCAATTACTTCACTTTCAAAAATGCGTTAGTACAAATCACCGGCCCAATAATGGCCGGTTTACTTGTAAGTCCACGTCCTCTTTTCTTATCATTCGCCTTCATGGACGCCTTATGTTTAATGCAATAGCAAATCATTTAATGGAAATCAGTGCCCGTTTTCACACGTTTATGCCCCCAACATAACGGCCATATGAGGTCATAAAAACTCATAATAAGAAATCTGGACCACACAACACTCATCTCTGATATATCAAAAAGAACGTCATCAAAAATGGCAACCCGTGCCCTCTGTTTCCCATGGAACTAAATCCCAACACCTACAACAAAGCCAAAATACCCTATAGGACCAATAGTCGTCCACCCCAGGGTAGAAACTACTAGAATTACGGTCACACAACAAACTATTATACCATCATTTTTTGCGTTGTGTCAAGAGTAGGGGTGACCACTCCACAGACACTTGCATTAAACTATTAAGGACAAAGACAGTCTTTGAAAGACAGCCCAGTCAAATGCACCCTTTGCATGGGCGATCGTAATCGCCTCCAACTACAGGGAATGCCCATCATTTAAACCACTTCTCAAACGCAGCAAAACATCTCATTCAAAAACACAAAATCCAAATACTGTATTCTCGCCTTATCATCTTGAAACTCTCACTCCTCACCTTCCTAAATTTTTTTTCGCCTCTGCCACCGATTCCAATACTATCCCATTACCTAATAGCTATAACACTAGCGATAAGTCGTTTGCTAAATTTATTTCTGTACTTTCCTCATTAATTAGGTAATCCTCTAATTACCTACGCTATTTACTTACTGTTGTTCTAAACAAACAACTTATTCCATAATCCAATCTTTATTACTCCATCGACCATCATTACTATATTATAATAATTTTAAATGTCGAATACGCTATCTGTAACTGTACATTTGAATGTGTTTTCTATCCATTATTATTTTATTTAATACTCCTTTATTATCATTTAAATCACAATGTTTCACGAATATTATTTTATAATGTAAATCTTAATAATTATCTTTGTTATATTTTGATAATTGTTGAGCTATCATAGTTACACTAAAAGCGAATAAAAAAAATACTTGCTGATCGTCAGCATGCCATTAAGTTTTGTTTAATAAATTGTTATTAATCGGTTATCAGTAGGTAAAATAAGAACCGTACGGTACGGTACGGTGCGAATACGTACGGTATTAACAACCGTAGTTTTTTTGGTAAATAACATACTACAACATCGAAGTATTACGAGTATATTTTTTACACTAATGATCAATTTTTATTCTCAACAATCAACATTTTGCGTCAAATATAATTAGCCAGTACTCAGTAGGTAGGTACTGGGTGTCTGGGTATCTATAAAATATTTTTAATGTGCAGATTCTGAATGTTGAAGGCTTGAAACCCGATACCTTAGAATGACGTCCATTTATTTCCTTAACTTCTAATACCAAGGTACCTATAAAATATAAAAATGGGTAGACAAATTTTTAAAACTTTGGCTTAAAATCCTAGATAAGGCACTATAGCTATAGCTCTTATATATTCCTATTGGAGAACATCTTAATGCACTTAAGTAGGCGTCTACTTTATCACACCATATTTTTAGGACTTAGGCGCCATTTGCCCACACTTCATGCAAATAGCTGTCAGAGATAAAATGATCCTACCGAACAATAGACAACAAATAATGGAAAAGATAAAACAATTTCATGCTGAGTAATAATTTATAATTTTACTAGCTGAACTCGTGCACTTCGTAGCCTCTTAAAAATCCTACATTTTATTTATCTCAAACCGTGGGTTACATTTATTTCTTGTGACTATGCTAGAATATATTTTTATACATATAGGTATTCAATTTAGTTTATATTTTTATTCATTTTATCGAGAAAAGTTTGACAATTCAAATATTCAATTGAATGATACTTGGGCTTATCACTTTTTAACTTAGACTATCCTCTGCCCTTAGGTCTTATATATCATTGTACCAAATTTCGTCGTAATATAAATGTATTTAACACACAGTATTGAAGTGTATTTGAATATACAATATTTTTTGTTCTTCCTTCTGGTGCGTATACAAATTAATCAGGTTTTCCGACACATGAGCACGCCACATACAGCTGTCCATGTAAGAAGCATGGATTTTTCAAATTCCACACACTTGTAGCGATTGTCCTTGTGCTTTGTTGATGGTCGTTTCAAAGGTGAGTTCGAAAGGCATATCTCATCATTGGGATGCGTGGCAACAGTGCATCTCCGACTTAAAACTTTCCTTTTTTTTTTTTTTTTTTTTAGAATAATTAGTTAAACAACTGATACTCTGTAAATGATTAGTTGAGGGCAGGGGGGTGAGCAAGTAGGTCACGACACCATTTACGTTTTAAACGTCTGGGTGGGTTACCAGGAATAGTATGGACTGCAAGATTACGTATTAGCGGGTTGCTATTTGAGGAAAGACGATTGTGGAAGCGTTGGTAATGATCTATAGCTTCTTCATGTACCAGTTTCATTTTTAGATCAGTGTGAATAGTATGGTTTGAGACGTAAGGAGGAGCGTTTAGAAGTTTCCTGAGTGCTATGTTTTGAAAAGTTTGTATTTTGTTTATATTTGATTTTTTTGCATTACCCCATAACTCTATTCCATAAGTCCAGACTGGTTTGATTAAAGATTTATATATGAGCAGTTTTGAGTTGATATTAGTGAATTTGTTATTGTTAATAAATGTTTTAAGAAGGCGTAAACGAGCGTTTAAGTTTTTTCGTTTAGACTTAATATGGTGGGCCCAGGTTAATCTACGATCTAAAGAAAACTTTCCTTTTAAAATTGTAGCTTCGATGATGTTCATAGACTTTTTCACTGTAAGTCTGGTACCGTTGCAGAGTCGTGGTGGATTAATGTTTCGTAAATGACGGGCACGTCAAATTTCAATGTGCGGTACTGCGGTGGCATGCCTAGCAAATGAAGTGAATTTAAGAATTCAGTTCGATATTTAACATTTTTATATTGATTCATTACGGTATAGATGTACTGTTACATTAAAATCGTGTTGCCTGGAATTTCGTTTAGAATATGGTGTTATTTATTGTAGGTATTTACACAAATATAGCCCGTGCAATGGCCACTGACGATTTTTGTAATTTAGTGTTAGATTTGGGAAAACTTTGTAAATTAACTCTTTCTTTGCAACTGATATTTTACAGAAATTATTTGACAATGTGATGCATTGTGCTGATTCATCGATTGCTAGTTTCTCATTCTCCATTTTCAGCAATTGTTTTGCGAAACCATCAGCTGATGCATCATTTTTTAGATATACCTATACGTCCCCTACACGCACATTTGTTAATAATAATTCAGGAATAAATGTTATAATAATAATAATAATAAGCAACCATCACTTTTTAACTTAACCTATCTTCTGCCCATATGTCTAATATATCTCTATACTAAATTTCGTCGCAACCGGTCCACCCGTTTAGGAATACATAAAATACAAACAGAAATCCATTTATATCTTTTTAAAATGGATTTCTGTCTATCTGTCCAGACTGATCTGTGAATCTAAACCATCCAGGGCATCACACAAACGCATACAAAAAAATTGATTCAAATCTGTCCGGCCGTTTAGGAATTCATTAACATACACATGTACAATAGAATTATATGTATATATAAAGAATATTCTTCATTTGAGTGCGGACACGTAGATGCGGCATATTACCTAAGAGATAGGGCACCATTAGGACTAAAAAGTTGTAGGAATTGAATAGATATCTGTCTACATAGGTATCTACTCTCGGTTTATAGGAGTCTGAACTAGAAATGCATTCTATACAATAAGTAATGACTAAACTAGGTACCTAGTAAAAAACGCAACATTTAAAATACATAAATATTATTTTGCATATTTAGAAGAAAAAATACTTATTTCTTTATACACAGATATTTTTTGTTCAAAAGATTAATCCAGACTACCAAACATCCAATTTTTCCATTGTAATAAAAAGTTTTGAAAGTCTATGGCCAACAATATATTACCTATATCTCTACATATTTTTTGGTCCAACAAGTTTCATTAATACAAACTATACTTAATGAAGATAATATTTATTGCTTATAGTAATATTATGATACTGAAGAAAATAATAAATAATAAATTTAATAATTTTTCCTTTTTTTAAATTTTGAATAATTTTTTTGCATATTTTATCAATTTAACCTCTATAACTTACAAATCCTATTTATCATTGATAACAGCAGTCACAGTAAAATAATTTTAATAATATACACATACATTTCATTTGAAAAATATTGAATGTTTAAAACTATTCATAAAAACATGATTAATTAAATAATAGAATTCATCAGACTTTAATAATTAAAACAAATCAACGAGACAACCATATTTTTATGATAATCAACCAAAGCGTGATAAAATAGTATGTCTATAATTTAACCATACATGTTTAAAAAAAAAATTATTATAATCTAAGTTAAAATGTGGCGGCTAACAGGTGAAATAAAATAAAGTATAATTAATTGGAGTGCCATCACTCATATAAAAAATGACGTTATATTTCAAATATAATTTTTTTAATGGATGCGTAATTTGTTACTAATTACCAACACTCTGTTCACAATACATTTTTCTAATTTCAATTTAATTTTCTCAATATTATTACATATATAAATATATTATATTATGAGTGCGTATACACTGTAAAAACCTTTCATATTTACATCATACAATAACATTTTTAATTAGATAAAAATAGAATTTTGAAATTTGAGTAATTATTAATTTGATTATGGCTGAAGTATAGTACTACAACACTATTTCAATGATATAAATACATTTATTCTCTAATTACAAGTATTATCTGGTTTGTAATACAATTAACAAATTATTAGGCCATTATCATCACTAAATTAATAAATAAAGTTTAATATAAACAAACATTATTGTTAATTATAAATTTATATGATCATTATCGGTCAGCATTATATAGTGACAAATATCACTTTTTACGCTCAACAATATAGTTCAGTATACTATCAAAACTGTAATAATACTAGAGCTACAAACATAGCCGGTGAATTAAAAATTGGGTATATCAAAGTTACAGTAGGAAAAATATTAATATCAATAAGATGGAAATAATTAATAAATTAAAAAACAATTATTTTTAATTGAATCTCTCATATTTTTGAAGTGAAATTCAAAGATTCTTTCATATTTTTTTTATAAACTTTAAATAATATTTATTCTATAAAATATAAAGGAATTGCTTCTTTTTTCTATCTTATTTAATTAATTAGCACTTTAGTAGTATCAGATTCAATATCACAGTTTTGCTAGTGTTAAAATAAACCTATAGCAAAACACTAGATCTTGTTTTAACCAATACATTATCAATCCATGTAAGGATATTTCCATTCGGTCAATGGTACAAATGTTTCTTTGACAGATTGAGGTGAAGTCCATCGTAGAACATAATGTGGACCACCAGCTTTGTCATTCGTCCCTAAAAAAATAATTTTTTTTATGTAATAATAAGTTATACAATTCTATAATTATAATTTATACTACATGATCACAATCATAAATTTAATTAATTAAATTACTATGCTAGTTTATATTTTGTGAACAAATATTGAATCATTAACATCAGAATACAATGGCATACACAAGGGGTTGTGGTTTAGGGGCATGGCATTCCCGCTATTTCAATTGATATTAAAAAAAAATAAGTGATGTATTCTCAGATTTTAACTTCCCCCCTTTATATTTCTGTGGTCACCCTAGTATTCAATGAAACATTAATTATAGACAAGGGGTGATCAACATGAATATGTTCATGAGCTACATACTTAAATTCAATGAATCAATAACCAAAATATTAGTGAATACGTTTTATAATTTTAAATAATTTGATCTAATCTGTACTTTTTTAACACAAAAGTAGTAAAGATAGCTAACAGCCGATAAACATATCAAATTACGAATTATATCTTTATAATAAAAATATATAATAAATTAATATGAAAAAAATTTTAAATTTAGGTTTTTGAAAACAAGACGCAAGTCACATATCGACTATGAAACAAGCTGAATTTACAATTTATTGCTTATAATCTCAATCCTACATTGAATAGATTTTAATTTTAAATAACTAAGTCAAATTATGACAAAAAATTTAAAAATATTGGCTAATTCTGATTCAAAAGTACATGAAAACATATGTATAATAAAATGAGCATTACGACTAACATTGAACAAAATACAAAGAGCAACATAACATCATCTCTAATTTTAAGTAAAAATAAAATAAATTATGGTAAAAAAATACTTATCTACTCATGACTACACCTATTTATAAAGACATAAGTTATTAATAAATAACCCATTGTAAAATTAAATATTAATTCAAATTACCTGACATTCTGCTTCCACCAAATGGTTGTTGTCCTACCACTGAACCTGTAGACTTATCATTAAGGTAAAAATTACCAGCTGAGTACTTTAATGTTTCAAGAGATTTTTTTAAAAAGCCTCTGAAATAAAAACAATTCATTACATAACTACACAATATTTTCTAGTTAAATTCCATACTTGTCCTGAGCAAATACAGCTCCAGTTAATGCATAAGGTGTAGAACTAATGACGAGATCAACTGTTTTATCAACTTCTGAATCTTTATAAACATAAACAGTCAAGAGAGGCCCAAAGATTTCTTCAGTCATAATTTTATCTAAAGGATCCTTAGTCTCAACTATAGTTGGTTGTATAAAATATCCTTTGCTAAATCAGAAAATTTCTTTATATATGTACAAAGATAAAATATTAAAATTAAAATATATTATATTTAATTACCTGTTGTCATACTGTCCTCCACCAATTATTTCCAAATTGGGAGACTTTTTGGCATGTTCAATATAACCAGTAATACGATTAAAAGCTTTGTCATCAATAACTGCTGAAGTAAATGAATCAAATTCATTAACATCCCCAATTTTCAACTTATTACGAATTTCCAGTAGTCCTTCTTTTATCTATTTATGAAAAACACAATTAAAATTAAGTAATACAAAAGTTACCATAAATAACAATATTACTTTAGGCCATAAAGATTGAGGAACGTATAATCTAGAACATGCGGAACACTTCTGACCACAATATTCAAATGAAGATCGAATAGTACCGTTAATAACAGATGTCACATCAGCTGTTGGATGTACAAAATGATAATTCTTGCCTCCACACTCTCCAATCAATCTTGGAAAATTAACATAGCTATTAATATTTTTTCCAACTTGTGTCCATAGTCGATTAAATGTCCTAGAAAAAAAAATTTATGAAACACATATAATATTATATTCATATTAACACAGAATATAGGGGTTATTCATTTATTAGTAATTACTAATTGCCTAAATAGTAAATATTGAACAAAATAACAAACATGAGATAGTCAGTCTGTTATTGATTCAAATGTTTACTAAATTTGAGATTATTCATACAGGTTTTTATTTTATAAGAAACTTACAATCTGTTCTTAGCTAGAATAATAAGCAAATGTGGACCAAGTAATTACATATGAATCTTTTTAGGAAAGAAGCCACCCATTAATTGTTACTACCTACTTTGAGTTTTTTTTTTTAAATCTACTAAGCTATTTTAAATTTCAGATAGAAGGTCGCGACACCATCTTCCCTTAAACCACCTTGGGAGATTATCTGGAATGGATAAGATGGATAATTTTGTATAAGAGGATTAGAATGAAGAGATACTTTGGTGTGAAATCTTTTGCAGTGGCATTTTGCTACATCAAGTACTGTTCCTATTTTTAGGTCAGTATGGTGTGTAAAGATTGGAAATAAGGGGAGGGTCATTTTTTTTTCTTAGAGATATGTTTTGAAAAGTTTGAACTTTTTTTTGCGCTAACCCAGAGCTGGAGCCCACAGTTTCATATGGGTTTTAGAAGGTTTTATAATAATATTATCATTTTAATGTTTAGGTTAGTGTGTGTAGTATGTGTAGCAGTGAGATTGTTCATACACGTATGCAGAAACTTTTTTTAAGTATATGATTGAGCACGATATTTCAATACCCAATAATTAAAAGGTTAAGAAGGACAAGATAGTTATTTTTATTGAGTCATTTAAGAAACATAATATTACTTAGTCTAGACATAAATACTGTCAGTTATATGCAGTTTAAGAAAATTTTGACTTTTAAATGTTGCAACACTGTTAATATACTATGATTAGAGTCAGGTACATTGGTTAATCACAGAAATTGTCATAGTATCCATAGTAACGATGCAGTGGGAAGAGTATCATACGGAAATCGCCATAATTGGTTTGTTTAAGTCAGAAAAATCGGCGTCACAAATTTTCGGTCTCTTTCGACCACATAAAATGAGTGAACATTTTGTTTATCGTACCATAAAACAATATCATAGTACTGGTGATGTTATTGATCGGGTTAGAAGTGGTTGCCCTCGTTCTGTTCGAAGAAATTGGCGATCAAAGCCTTTGTTCGAAAATTAATCGTAACCTTCAACGAAAACAGAAAATCATCACTCGAGAGATGGAAATCAACACACGATCGATCTCTCGCATATTACGCGATGACTTAGGTGTGCGTGCATACAAAAGATGTACAAGCCATCTGTTGACAGACCGATTAAAGGCAATAAAACACGAAAAATCTAAAAAGGTAGCATCTTTTGTACGGTCGAAAAAAATTTAAAAATATTTTATTTACCGATGAAAAATGTTTACCGTAGAGGAAAAATTTAACAAGCAAAATTATAGGATATAATATGCTAGGTCATCATTAGAGGCGAGAAAGAAGATTTCACGCATTCAACGGGGCCACCACCCTGCGCAAGTAATGGTTCGTTGGGGTGTGTTATGGCCCTGTGTTACAGAGATCCATTTATGTAAGAAAGGGGTTAAAATTGGGGCTCGTGTTTATCAGACAACTATCTTAGACTCTATAGTAAAGCCTCTTAATAATACTTTGTTCAAAGGAATCGATTGAGCATTTCAACAGGATCCTGGCCATAAGGCAAAAATGACACAAGAGTGGTTTGAAAACAATGTTACAAATTTCATTAAGGCATCTGATTAGCCTTACGCAAGCCCGGACTTCAGTCCGCTTGATTATGGGTTATGGAGCATTTTAGAGAAGGGAGCGTGTTAAAAACGACACGCAAATTTTGAGTCTCTCAAACGAAGTATTGTGATGGCAGCGGCAGAAATTTTGTTGGAAACGATTTGTATGTGTATTGCACAGTAGCCGGAAAATTTGAGTCATTGTATTGAAAATGAAGGGGGGCATTTTGAATAATTAATATATGATTCAAATTGTAATAAGTTATGCTATTCAAATATGTTTATAAAATTTTTATACGACTTGTTGCTCTTGAGTAATATACGTTTGAAGTACTGACAGTATTTTTTATGTCTAGACTAAGTAAACATATTTAAGTAAAATATTAAGTTATAAATTTCTATTTAACTAAAATATGTTAAAATTCACACAGTATTCTGTACGTGAATATGTAATATAATTAGTAATTACTGAATTAAACATTGAAGCATAAATTTCATATAAAACATTTCTTACGGAACTGATCCAGTAAAGTTGATTCCTGATAAATGTGGAGATGCAGTAATAGTATCACCAAATACAGGACCGTCTGCTGGAATAAAATTAACTACACCAGGTGGAACTCCTGCTTCAGTCATTATTTTATAAATCACCCAGTTTGATAACAAAGCTGTATCTGAAGGCTTCCATAAAACAGAACACCCCTAAAAATCAAAATTACAAATAAAATATAGGTAATATCGAAAATTATTTTTAAAATAATAATTACCATTAAAGCAGGAGTGTATGCTAAATTCCCACCAATTGCAGTAAAATTAAAAGGAGATACAGCAGCAACAAATCCATCAAGGCCTCTATAACGCAAACTATTTAATGTAACTTTTTTATTTTCACTAATTGGTTGATATTTTGTCAATTCCTTAGCAAAAAATGCATTTAATCTATAATTTGATAAATATTAGTTCAATAGTTTTCAACAATTACATTCACACTTTTAACAAACTTGATAAAATCTATTAATTCAGCAGCCGCATCAATTTCAGCTTGTATAACTGTCTTTGATTGACCAAGCATAGTAGCTGCATTCAACTTCATTCTATATTTTGTCGCCATCAAGTCAGCCGCCTTAAGCCAAATACTTATTTTTTCTTCCAAAGGCACAGTATCCCATTTTGTTTGAGCTTCAGTAGCAACTTTAATTGCTTTTGCTACTAAATCCTTTTGAGCAAATAAAAAAACTTAATAACTGACTATTGATATTTTAACAGTGAATAAAAATACTTACTGATGATGCATAGTAAAATTTTGCAATTTTCTTGCTGTGATTGTGAGGCTAAAACCAAAAATTCCATTAAAATATGTATATAAAAAATAATATTTTTTTTTAATTCACCTTGACAACTATAAATCTTCATTAAATTAAGTTAAAGAAGAGGAGATATAAATTATTTTAAAGGTAATTCTTGTCCGCCTACGAATAGGCCACGCGCGCATGACACACAGATATCTCATGGCCAAAGAAGACCCTCTATCATGCCTGACGTGTGGAACAATCATCAGTCAAGCATATACTAACAGAATGTCATCAATTCAGTGAAAGGCGCATTGAACTTAAACTACCCGATACACTTTACGAGATGCTATCACCCACTCCCGAGACGACCAATAAACTCCTCAATTTCGTCAACTCAACAGAACTGTGTCAACTGATTTAAATATTCTAACTTAGATTAAAATGTAAATTTTTAATTATAAGTAATAATTAGAAAGCAAATATGTAAGTAATTAATGTAAATTTAACATGTAACACCGGCTAATAACCATGTAGTTGATGCCATAAACAATTAATAAAAAAGAAAAAAAAAATTATTTATAAGCAGGGCTCGGATTTTAAAGCACTAAAAATAATGAAAATAATTTAATTATGCACTATAATAATATTACATTAAGACATGGAAAAAAGTTATAATGAAAATGTATCCTGTTTACGATTTAAAAAAGAACACAAAAATAAATAAATATAAGGTACAACTAATGAGGAGTCATTGTTTACTGTTCGATAGACTGATTTGCTAGACTATTTTAATATATATTTAATATTTTTTCTATAAATTAAAATTAAATTAATTTAAAATGATCATAACCATTTTTTATTTTTCATAACTGGATTCATGAAAATACAAGCAGATTTGCAAATTAGTAAAAAATAGCACAAAAACTTGAAAAATAGCACTAAAAACCTAAAATATTCCAAATTTGCAAAAAATAGCAGAAAAAAATTTTATACTTGAAGTCCCTGACGTATAAAATAAATGTATTGCTCATTGCTATTTTTATTAGTATTTTATAAAAATTAACAAATCTGAGCTCAGTTTATAGTGGATAAGTCAATTAACTTAATCTAAGTCCATAAATCCAAAAAAATACAAAAACAAATAACAGATAAAAAAGATAAAATAAAAACCTTTCGTATAAATAAATTATTTAGTAGAAAACAATACTTAAATAGTAAAATGTTTATGTATATATTTTAGTTTTTAAAATGAATCATGTATTGTTTAAGAACTTTCAAATGTAAATTAAAACATATTTAATTATTTTGTATCTAGTATTTATAAATGGTATCTATTACTAAAATAATTAAATACATAGATAGGTATATAATAAATAAATATAACAATGAAATCATATCAAGATGTCTTACCATAACTTGATATCTAACATCTTTTGTCTTGAATTGTTCATTACCAATGATAATAGGTACATCTTCTACATTATTTGACAATTTTTTTAATTCAGCTTCAATTTCTTTGCGTTCTTTGCTGCCAGGCAAGTATTCTGAACAAATATATAAAGAAAGTGAAATAAAGTAGTTATTAATTAACTAAAAATAAATATTTTTACACATAAAACTTTGAATTACTAAAATAACTTTTCATATCAAAGGTAAAAATTAAGATATAATATTGCCTAAAATAATAAAAATATATTTTTAGATATTACCTTACCTTATCTTATTCAATTAATTTATATTTGTTTATATTATTGTTATATAATTGAATAAGTAATCACTAGATTTATTGTATTTACCTAACTAATTATTATAAGAACTTCAATAAGCTGTTCAATTATTAGTTTATATTTTTTAGATTAAGTTCTTCAAATCAATATACTTTGACCTTAAATAAAAAATCCATTTAACAATTATTATAATTGACTGATAAGTATTTTTCCTGATAAATCCAAAATTTGATGCAGTATATTACAGTTTAATCTACATATTATTTTTTACTTTACACAACATATAAATATTTGTATTAATTGCATAGATAACATTTATCAAGAAGAAAGTATTACCTATAGTATAACTTACATTTGCTTACCTAAAAGTGGTTCGTTTTCTACAGTAAAGTCTTTAACTTTAGGCAGTGAAAGGGATCCAATGCTTCGGCAACAAAAGCTAAAAATTAAACAAAGAATTAAACTACATCCAAAATAAAAATATTACTTATACCTATTGGTACTATAATGTAGGTAGAAAGTAGATAACATTGTCTCAATTGTTCAAGTATATTTTACAACTCTGTATACAAGATCCATTAGTTAAAATTACATAAATATTTAATTTAGTTAAGAATTTTAAATATTCATTTATCAATCTATTTTGGTTAACATTAATAATGTCTTCAGTTAAAAATATTGGTCAAGGTTAATTATGTGTCAACTAATGTTTATTCATACATATTTTAGAAATATACTCAAAATGATTGAAACAGCTACCAAAATAATTTTGAATACATAATATTGTTTTATTTTTACTATTTAAAAAAAACGATTAAACTGTATTAATACATATATTTAACTAAAATGAAACAGTTGAGGTTAAGGAATGGTAAATGGAATATGGGATCCATTAGAGGTCTTGATTTTTATTTACAGTTTTAGAATTGGAAAGTTTGCCAATATTCAAACATATACTAATTATACCTCAAATCTAGACAAATCTTGGGCAAAATAATAAAAACAAAATTTTTTTGTTATACATTTACATATATTTTTGTTTTAATTTTTAAATGTATAAAACAAATTGTATTTATCAATATGTGAATTATTTTCAGTTAAAATAATAGAATCAGTTTAATTATTTAATATACATTTTATAAGCATAATAATAAATTAAAATGTACATCAAGCAGCTAAAATCCAGTGTTTTATTATTTTAATTATTTATTTACATAACAACAGATAACATTTATAATTGGTTCTTAAGCACTTTTAGCTCTCTATACTTCAACTCTTTAAATAGACAATAATAAACACTTGAAATTTGAAAATAACATATATTATTAAAAAAACTTCTTAAAATTTGAAAGTCGCATATACCTATAATGCGCTATAATGTGTGTTCACAAATAGGTGTAAAACAACCTGACACAACAATGTAATAATGAATACAGCCTAGAATACCTTTGTTTTTAAATCAATTAATGAGTCGTTCTTAAGAGAAAATATATTTAATAGGTACACAAAATACATTATTAAACGACATTAGATTTAGGTTTTTATATGCAAACATTCTCATACCATAAGATACAATAATGGATTCATGTGAAACATTTGACAATCACAGTTTCTAACCCAACTTCATAGGTATCATCGATAACTCAAAAACCCCGTTTAAGTGCCTAATTAATTTATAGGTACCCCCCCCCCCCCACACACACACACACAAATACGTCGTAGACAGTTTATTTAAAAATTATTTTACCTTTGAAATCCTTTAAGCGTGGCCGATGAGAAACGGTTGGCGTTCAACAACATCGTGATGTAGGTAGGTAACTGTCGTTGGTTCGACGACGTACGGACTGATTGTCAACAAAACTAAATTATGATAATAATATACGTTATTTTTAAGGCATCAGTTCTTAAAACCAAAAAAAAAAAAAAAAAAAAACTATATTTTCCCCCAGAGAAAAACTGGCGACTTGGTACAACGATTTAAATAGGTATCGAACATTAAATCATAAACATTAGACGGTGTATGATAACAAAACAATGGTCCAACGGCTGACGACGTTTAATTGACGAATATTGTCATCGAATGTCGCGTAGTCGTATACAGTGTGTTGCACTCGCATTGCACTACTGCGGTGTGCGGAAACAATTTACTTTTTAGTACGACGTTCTGTGCAGCGGTGTCACTGTGTCAGTACTCAGCGGGCGCCGGGCACGGTCTCAAAACGGGAAGGGGTAAGGGAATTAGAATAAAAAACTTCTCTCGGACATCGAAAACAACACGGGTGACGGCCGAGGGTACCGTCGTCCGTCCATATTATTTTCGCCAAAAACATTATTAAAATAATGACGATGCTAGTCAGCGGCTGCCGGCTAGTCGCTATTAATTACTGGGCGCGATTACTTGTTATTAAAACGGTAAAAACTATGTGTTTACATCATTGGATTGCCGACCTTCCCTCAACGCAGCCTACTATTATTAATACAACGCTACAACTAAATAATAATAACAAATAATAATTGAATATTAAGTAATAAGTATTATCTATTATTTTTACCAATTATTATTATTATTATGTTAGTTTATTATTACTATGTTAATTTTCGAACGACGACACGCGACAGCGCACGACGAGCTTTCTGAGACACAGCCAACGCGATATTAAAAATTAAAACTGGGACGTGAATACGATACTACGGAACAAGCGAGCGCCGAGCAATGGCAACAACGGACAACGGAGGCAGCACCGCAAATTCGAATCGGCGGCCGAGGTCTCAAGAGTTCAGACGTCCAGTGTGAGCAACACTATACTATAGTACACTATTTGATAGTAGATACCGAGTTTGACAGAGGACAGACACAATTGCATTAACACCAGTATGGCAGCACCACCAGCCACCACTCAGTACCCAATGTACTGTAAAATAATCACTACTCACCACCTATTACCTAACCATCGTCCATCACCATCCACCATAACATAGCGATGGCGGTGGCCGGTGCCCGGTGGTGTCCCTCGCTTGGACAAACGACGCTAGCGCGCGGTTGGTCGATTGCCAAAATGAAAAAAAAAAACTAAAATTACCACAGTGGCACAATCCAAGGCACAGACGCGGGTTCACAAGTGCTGCCAACGTAAACACATCGACGATAATATCACAGGCCAGTCGTTTCGAAAAACGATATGGAGCCAATAACCCTCCCCTCAAAACCTACAACTCACACCTAGTGTGGACGATTCAACCATCACCAGAATTGCAGAATAGTAGGAATACCATATCGGCATTCGACAAATCCTGATTCCTGATCACCAGCTATTGGCTACTGAGGTGCCCAAAGTACCGACTAAACGGTCAAATTAAATTAACGGTCGCAGACCGCAGTGTCGCACTGTCGCAATTGCACGACTGGACCACTGTAAACTGTTCAATTGTTCGTTGCGTCGAGCCGTCGACCGTCGTAGTTAAATGTTAATCATCCGATTATTAGCATTCATTTTTTATTAGTCAAGCGTCAAAACTCGCCGTTAATTAGTAATTACGCTGTCCACTCAATTGCCTACTGATCAGTAATCAGTAACACTAAGACGTTCCACAACAGTCGAGCGTATATAACGTTTGTAAAATAAATAAATGCAAATCCCCAACTTTGAAAAATGCTATTCTGAGTTTCTTACCAAATTAAGTTCATTTAAATCAACTCTAACTCGTGGAAATTCAAAAAATTATTGTTAATGAATTGTATTACCTACTATAACAATAGCATAAACAGTTCGGAATAAACTCACAACAAATACATATATTCAGTGTCGGCCTGGGATCTAAAGGGCCCATGAGGCAATCTTTTCAAAGGTCCTCTCATAAATACCCCTTTAACTTTTTTGTTAACAGCTTTCACTGTAGTAAAAAATGTTCAAAATGTTAACAATATCTATAGGTATGTAAACAATATGTAACCACAAAATGTGATATGCATTAAAATTAATTAAATACCTAGAACTAGATTGTTTGTTTTGTTCAATTTATATTAGTAGTCCTATTAATACACTTGATCAGTTAGCCACATTGTCGAATGATCAATTTTTCTCAATATTTCTAAAAATAAATTATCAGTACTGACGTAATGTTTATAATATGTTTGGGTGACGCGGCTGTAATCAATGGCTTGGGTATCAGCACGCAGTACGCACACGATCGGTAAATGTACGTTTGACTATACACTTGTTTAAACATTTTCAACAAATGAAATAAGGCCTCATCTTGAAAAATACAGGCCGGGCCTCGGAGGCGATCGCTTCCTAGCCGTCAGGGCCAGGCCGACATTGCATATTATATTACATTTTAATATTTATTAGAACAAAACGATTTATTTTAGTAAAAAAATCTAATAATTTAATATACGTACTTTAATTTCTAATTAACTATTACAATTTATAACATAAGCTTCAAGTTAATCTTAGTCGGCAACAACGGCAACGATCTGTTATTTACTGAAATCAATCATCAAAAGTGAATGGACAAATAATGATTAGATATTGTTTATGGTAAAGAAACTTTAATAATAAAAAGTCCATTAACACATAAATAGACAGGCAATGATAGTTGTTTGTACCACTGGAACACTAGAATACATTTAAATATTTAATTAAAATAGTATACGGTGACTATCCTTACCTAGTACCTAGTTCATCAGTTCATGTGTTACTTCAACTGACAGGAACGTATATACAATTTGGTGGACGGTTGAATGTTGAATGTTGAGTAATTATTTATTAATTATTATAATATGTCTATTAGTTTAACATAATTAAATACAAAACAGTATAAGTACAAGTTCTAGGATAAATTATTTTCAGAAGATAATACTGTATTATTTTATAACGATATTTAAATATATTCAATTTATAAATAATTATAATAAAAATATTACCTTCAACATGTGCCATCTGCGGATTCAATTCTTGTTATTTTAATATTTATATTTACTTGGTTTATTTATAAATAACATATTGGTAAGTGGGTACCAATTTGCTGTAGCTGTACATTAGAATTAAATGTTGTGTGGGCCACTGTTATAGTTGTATTAAATTTTAAAACGATTTTCTTATATTTTATGATATTGCTATAAAGTACCTAATTTATTTTACAATCTATTAATAAATTATGATACAGTAGATTTAATTAATTTTTAAAATGTCATTGTATGTATAAAATATAATAATTTAGGTACATTTAAGGTTTCTAGAACTCCGAATAATATTTTTATACTATAACAACCATTCCTGGTAACCCTCCTCGTCGCCTTAAGCGTAAATGGTGCAGAGACCTACTTAATCCCTAACATAAAAAAATAATAATAATAATAATAATATTAAAATTAAAACAAAATAATTAAAGACGTAGGTTTCATCGGTGGGTGCCTTCTTCATTCAAAATTTCATTATATTGTCATTGTCATTAGCTCATACTCTTATTGTGCCGATTGCGTATAGATAAAAAAAAAAAATATAACAAAATAACTAAAATTCATATTATTCGTTTAAATAGGTAATAGGCTAATATTATCCAAATTGTCTAATTGTCATAGGTATCTATAAAAAAAACTGTGTTCGTATATTATTTAAATTGTTTGATTACTTTGTTTGATACCTACCTACTTATGAAAAGTCTTATTTGAAATTTTCATATAGTTGATATAATACGGTTGAATTAGAAAACCTTAACTAGATAACTAATGGCGTTTATAAAAAATTAATTTGATTTTCTGACAAACTTATTCTTAATGTTTGAAGAACAAAAACTAACGAGGAATCGTTTATTAAATTGAAAATTGAAAATGTCTATAAATAGCACAAAATAAAGAATCGATTTAATATATTATTTCGTATGATACATATTATGTATTATTTATAGAAAAACCTAATATAAATATTTTCTTTCATTTAAACTAAAAATATAATGTCAATCTTATCAAATACTAATTAAAGGTACGTAAAAAATAACGTTTTATCTAAATTGTTATCTAAGCAATTTTTTCCTAAAAGTTCCTGCTATATAGCAGTATAATAGCACTGCTATTTTTTTTTTATAGTATTCCAATAAAACAGCGTTTCTTAACCAGGGGATCGCGTAGGTCAAAAATAATAAAACGACGATTTCAAATTGATATTGATAATGATAGGATATTTTTACCGTTCAAATTTTTACCTAATATAGACGGAGTGGGGGTCGCGACATTAAAAAGGTTGAGTAACGATGCTTTAAAACAAAAAACTTGATAGACAGAGGTATTTTACTTTTGACCTTTTCAAAGTACCAACCTTTAGAAAATGGCTATTCTAATTAAAGATTATTATTTGTTTTTTAGCTAATTTATAAAAATAAATATGTTTTTAAAAAAAATTATATTTTGATGACACCCAAAAATTAACAAGAATATATGGCTATTGGTAATTTGTAATATTTCCTAATAATTGTTTTTTGGTACGGGACCTCATAGTGATTATCCTTATAGCAGCCAGAAACACAGATTTATTTGAAAATAGCCGTTGCTGTTTATATTAATAAGATGACCTTATAAGTTGTACTATTTGCTTAATACTTTGTTATAAGTTACAACTTATAAGCAGCATTTAGAAAAAATTTGATAATAATACTTGAACGTGGCTGATTTACCTACATCAAATAGTCGATAGAAATGAAGAAATTTGTAGTTTCAACTGTTTTAAGAATCATTAGGTAACAATTTTTAGTTGAAAAGCAATTTTTTAAATTGTGTAATTGTATATTTGCAGTAGCGTACCTACGCAGGATTTTAGTTCGGTTAGGGTTTTATACATGAGTAGATAATTTTAATAATAATAAACAATTCAAATAATTTTCTTAACAGTTATTTTATATGATAAAATTAGTTAGGTACCATTAAGTTATAACAAATTATAATTAATAATAAATTAACAGTTTAGTTTATATTAAAAATTACTAACAATTGATCGACTAGCTGTGTATTCAAATGGTGGTAAATAGGATATTTTTTGTAAAATGAAAAAATTTTGGTGGGGGGTCAGAACCCTAGAACCCTACCCCTGCGCACGCCACTGTATATTTGTATACACTTGGACTTGTTGAAATTGAAATATTTATATTACTTATTATAGTATGATACAATATTTAAGATATGTATTTTCAAGCCTGGGCATAAACGAGTTAAGAAATTAAAGTTAAAATATTTTTAATTTTTATTACTGTAGTTTTCATTAACTTTTATTAACTTTTATTGATATAAACTTAATAAATAAAGTTAGTAATTTTTTTATAAGCGTTTATAGTTCAAATTTTTACGAAATCTGCAAAAACGCGAAAATTTGCAAGTAATTTTGAAGTTGAAAAATCATAAAATTTTTTGTGTTTATAACTAAGGATTAGAAATACAAAACTAATTTTTCCATAAAGTAGCTATAATGAAAACTCGAAGCATCATTATAGGAATATAATACTTTAAATACGTTTGAATTTTAAATTTTTACGAAAATAGCGTGACGATAACGATTTATCCTGAAACAATTTTAAATATTTGTTATTATTCAAAAAGTATAAGTCGTAGATACTTGAATTTTACCGGTTATTTTAATTGGCATTTTCTTTACATGATATAATTTTCAAAATATTTTGATTTTTTTTGAGATATTTTTAGACAACTGAAATTTTCAATTTTTCTGAAAAAAAATTTTTGGTCCAATCAAAATACTTCAAAATTTAATACAAAGTTTCTCATAAGTTATTCTTATAGTGATTAAAAAAATTATAAGAATACATCGGCACAATTTTTTTTTATCAGCATTTGAAGTTCAAATATTGACAAAAATTCGTCAAAACCATGAATATTTGCAAATTATTTTGAAGTTGAAAAATCATAAAATTTTTGTTGTTTATAACTATGGATTAAAAATACATCACTAATTTTTCCATAAGTTTTCCTTTAAGCAGCTATAGAAAAAACTCGAATCATTATTATAGGAAAAATTTTAAGTGCGTTTGAATTTTAAATTTTTACGAAATAGCGTAACGATAACGATTTATCCTCAAACCAGGTATATGTATATCTATGATAATATAAGGTATTTATAATCAATGGTATTATGAATTACGATAAATACATGCAATGTTTTTGGAAAAATCGATTAACCATGCCTTATGCAAAATGCGTCTTAATTGAAAAATAAAATATTTGTTTAAAAATAGAATATATGACAATATTTAAATATAATATATCCAAGACTGACAAATCATCTCCGTTCAGAATCATTTTTCGTATACAATGATAAATGATACCTATCATTGCATTCAAATCTAACCTACTCAGTCAGAGGTCCACACTACCACCTAATGTACAGCAGAGCGATACCCACTTTCCCGCATTTTTTTTATTAAATAGTTACAAGATTTAATTATCACATGCATAAAAATAAACAATGTTTTAAAATGATACCTTACTCAACATTTGATTTTAAGATTTATAAAATAATTATTTAAATGAATTACAAATTTAATTTTTTTAAGAACATTAATAAAATAAAATATTCTTTGATTAAAAAAATTTAACATGAATGTTGAAAAAATTCAAGTTTAAATTCAATTTTCTGAATACTGCTTATTATAAGTAAATAACTTTAAAAAATATTGAGTAACAAGAGAAACACCTCAAACAAACTTTGGTAAAAACTAAAAATATAAAACTTGCTTAGCAATTTTGAGACCTTAAATATACATTTATATTATAAAATGCACTTCAAACATCTATACTTATAATAAGTATATACATCTCCATTTAATTTTAATTAAAATTCATAAACATCATTTAACTTTGATAGTATAAAGTATTTTTCTAAAAAAAAAAAGAATGTTTATTTTATTTGCAATATATTCTTCTTTTATACAATTGATGTTTGAAGAAAACAGTAATGCAAAATGATTTCTTCATAATAGAATTCTAAGCTGTTCGTCTTTTGGTACTTTATTAAGCAATAATCGACCATCATAACTTAAAGAAGCTAATAGCCATGAATCTGCAGAGGACCATTCAACACAATACACAGAATCTTCATGTTGATCACACGTGGCAACTATTTTATCTTCAATGAAAGTTTTGGTTTTCATGTCTTCGTTTTCAATAGCTGATGACGAAATTCCTGCTAAACATGTGATAAGAACTTGACCATCACTTGAAGCTGTTCCAATTAATTCATCATGTACTGGGTTGTATCTGTAGAAATTAATAACAAAACAATATATTTGGTGGTTTTTAAGTAAATAACAAAAATAAAGTGTTAATTTAATTTGGTGACAATAATTCTAGATCAAAAATCTAAAAACATGCATTTAGGTTTTCAAATTTAAGTTAAACTTGAAATATTATATTTATTTCAGTTCCACTAATTGATCAATATTCTCAAAATTCTGTGAAATATGAAAAACAATAATAATTTTTTGTAAAAATATTTTACATGAAATTGTTTAATTTAAGTTGTGAAAACCTAAAATAATATTATGTAGGTTAATATGTATCATGAATAAATTATTGTTATAAATTAATTTCAGAAAATTTAAATATTCTGACACAGAAAGAAGTTACTTCTTAATGGCCCTTTTATGATAAAATATGAAATAGAAAATAATATCTTATTACAAAGCAATGTAAAAAATAGTATTCATTTCAAAGAAAATATATTTTTACTAAATAGTAATTAATGTAGTATATTTCATTATAATATGATGTTTTATTACCTAATAGACCAAATCCAATGGGAATGATCAGCACGGGATATTAGAGGTTGTTTAGGATTACGTATATCCCAGAACTTAGAATATCCATCATCACCGCATGTTGCCATATAGTATTGACGATTAGGATTAAAATCAAAATCTCTGGAATTATTTTAAACTTATTATTGCAAGAACACATTACTTTTTTGAACATTTGAGATCACAAAACAACTACATATTTTAAAATTACTAAAAAGTAATATTTAGTTTGTATACTATTAAATAATTAAATATTACAAACAAAATTAATGTGTTTTGTTTATGTAAATTATATTAAAGAAAAATTTTAGTTTTCTTAATTTTTGCTAAAATTATCATAATTCTTAAATTAGTTGATCAAACATTTACTATACCTAATGATTTGAGTATGAACTCCATCTAAACTCCATGCAATTTTTGTCTGGGTTCTTAAATCCCAAGCTTTTATATTACAATCATCAGCAGTTACAAACTGTAGATTAACACTTTGTGGATTCCATTTTCCAGTAGTAAATCTTGGCTGACCTGATAAATAAAATATAACTTATGTATTAATTAACTAAATGCTGCTGCTCAAATAAATACATTTTTTTTTTTTTTTTTGAGAAAGTCCTAGACGTAACCATAATATATAATAATAATAATACATAAATATGTATACGTCGAACACAAAAATCAACTTTAATTTTAACAATATATTTTACATTCAAATAAAATACAAAATTGCATACCTTTGCCATCCAGTACTGCAGTACATACAATTTTAACTCCGCTTTCACCTACATCCCACATCACTATATTATTGTCGATAACAGAACACATGTATGCATCATTTGTAGGATGAAAGGTTGTCACCTAAATTAAATTAAAATTAAAATTATAAAATAAAAAAATTGAACTATAATAAATACCTTAACATCAGTACCATACTTTTCTGAAGGAAAAGTGATGACATTTTCTAAATTACCGTCATCTTCTGGTAGTCGCCATAAAGCTGTACATTTCTCACAATCTCGTTCTATACTAGCATAACAAGTAGATATCAAGCGTTTGTCTGTTGGAGAAGATGCTAATGACCATATTTCACCACTGCTATGCTCATATATCTAAAATATAATTATTTTACATGATAATAACTTAAATAATGATTCACATAGTACCTACTATACTTAATGAAAATTTGGGATACATAATGAAAAAATAAAACTTAATTAAAATTATAGCTGAGCAATTCATTAAAATATTATGAAATTTTTCTATATTTATATAATTTCTAACTACCTATACACAAAATAATGTAACTCATACATAATTATTATTAATTTACTATAGTTTGTTCAACCGCCCCTATAACAGTTTTTATTGATCGAATTGATCTTTTAAACAATTATAGGTAAAAAAAAAATGGTGACAATATTCTATCAATACACACTTGAGGACAAAGTGTATTAGTTTCTTCTTGTAGTTTCACAAGGTGTACTTGATTATTAGACGTCATCAATGACTGAGTTCCAATTAAAAAACAGTCTTGATCGTTTTCAGCATGCAGAGAACACAACGATCTGGCCTAAAATTAAAACAGATTGGATAAAAATTACACGCATAACAGCAACGTATAAGGTATGATTATGCTTGTATTATTATCCAAGTACCTGAAATTCAACTCCATAAATTAGAGGATTGTTGGACATGATGTTATTTGACATTTCTTTTTTATATTCAATTTCAAATTTTTTAAGTTAAAATGTTAATAAGTGTCATCAAACATTTCACAATCTAGGAAAATAGTAAGAACTAAGTTTATTCTGTACTAAGTAACAATTGAATTTGAGTGTTAACTTGAAATTGAACTATTATTTATTATTATTATACTATTTCTACCAGTAATCTATGACTTATACTTTTTGTACCTAACTAAAAATTAGTAATTAGTAATTAATAATTATTGACATTTGCCATTTGTCATATTTATTATTATTTCATATTTTACTTCATGCTAACGTTTGTTCTGATAATATGTTATCTGAGTAGAATAGTCAACTGATAAGAAACGATATATTATCATTGTCACAGATTATAAACAATATTGTTGTGCATCCTACAGATATTATTCATTATTATAGTAGAGATTTGAAGTTGGTCCATAAAAACAGTTTGACGAATAGGAAAAAGGAAAAATAAAATCAATAAAAATAAAAATAAAAATTAGTTTTCCGTTATCCGTGGTAAAACCGTTGTACGAAGCTGCGTCGTTGCGAATCTGTTTTTTGTACATACAATTTAAACATATTTTTTAAATCATTAAAGAATGGCGACGGCATCAGTGTCTGTAGAATTTCAAAACCTCTCATTGTCTGAGTGCTTCGACCAAGGCCTGTCGTCTTATGAAAGTATTTGTGAGTCTACAGAGCCGGCGAAGGAATCTGGAACTCAGGTTTGTGTGATGGCATTACTGTTATTCTGATAACTTTACACTCTGTTTTCAGTATAGGATAATAAAATGCATGAAAATATTGGAGCACACTACACAACTTGTATCCGCCGCTGGCATGTTCAGCGACAATGAGACCATCGAAGAGATACCGACAGCCGACGTCAAATACATGTTACTTCCGTTCATGTTGGGGTCTCTGGCTCTGAAACTTACAAACAACGGCAACAGATTGGATGTCGTAAAAACAGCAGAAGTATATTTTAGAGATTATCTCCAAAGGTATGTATTTCAAATAAAGCATATTGTTGTTTTCAAGGTTATTCACGGTTATTCACATCAACAGACTACATTATTTTGATGTGTTGTAGGTGCAAGGATTATGGATTGACCGACCATACAATACCACCTGCATACACAGACTCTGAAGAAATCACTACTCAGGCTACTATGGACTTTTCTCTCATGGCTCGTAGGCGTGCCGAAAAAATTAAGAGTTACAAAGAACAAAAATTAATGGAGTCTCAGTTACAACTGTTAAAGGAACAGAATGAAAGCGAGTCTGTTGATGACGAAATGAGAAGAAAGTATATAGTCTCTTTACTGAAATACAATATTGGCAAGGCTCTGGAAGAATTAGATTCACTTCAAGCTGAAATGAGAATTTTACACTATAAATTGAAACATGAGAATAAAGACAACCCTGAAAATGCAAAATCTCAAAAGCTCAAACCTAAACCTTTAATGCCTATTATTATCACAAAAAATGAGTTACAAAAACAAGTATTTGGTGCTGGTTATCCGAGTTTGCCAACAATGACAGTTGAAGAGTTCTGTCAAAAACGTATCAATGATGGAATGTAAGTATAAAAAAAATAAGTTTGAATTTGTAAAATTTGTATAAATGCAATTAAGCTCCCACGCTATTTTTCGATTTCTTTTCCCCTGAAAATATGTGTTTTAATACGAAAATCTTATTTAAAAATTCTCGCAAATCATTATTTTGAAAGTTATAACTTTCTAAAGTTTATAGTTTTACGGATTTACGCATGCATTCTTGAAACACTGTAAGTAGCTTTCCTATACCTATGTTGTTGTTGTTGCTTAGCGGCATTAGTCACACACTTAGGGTAACGACATTTTAATGGTGTATTATAACCTAATTTCCATAAATATATAATTTTATCTAAAATTATATTTAAAATTATATGATTATTAAGTATTGCCCCTTTTCAGAGGCTGGGTTTTGGTGACTAGAGCCGGTAGGCGAAGAGGGTATTTGTTACTTTAACTAATAAAGTTAAATTTACTTGTGAGGTTATCCGTCTGCTCAAAGGGCAGGGATGCTCCCCCCACGACTCCGAAGAGGTTGTCCCCTCTTCCTCAGATCGACATTCTAACTCTGGGGGGTTTGGGAGCCGATCATGCATCGAACGAGAGGTATCGTATGGAGAACCTTGAGTTTGGTGACCGAAGCCAGTAGGCGAAGTGATCAACTACTTATCATACTTTAAGTTCCTCTTTACAAATTTCAAGAACTATCTTTTAATAATATTATAACAAGATAAAATAACATAATTAATATGAGGTGATAATTCATTACAAAAACGTAGGAAAGCAAAGTATACAGTGTTTTGCTCATGCATGCGTAAATGTGTAAAATTGTAAACTTGGGAAAGTTATGAATTTGCAAGAATTTTTTAATTAGTCTTTTGTATTCAGTGCTTTAAAGCACACAAATGAGGGAGGGAGGGGGGAAATCGAAAAAATCACGAGGGAGCTAAACTGCATTTGTTCCTTAAAATGTATGTTATATTATTTTTTTTTCTTGTTAGATGGCATTTGCCTACTGCTGATAACACCAAGTGTTTACAACAACTATCTGAAGCCCCAGAACCAGAACAAGAAGATAAGGAAGACAAAATCAATGAGGAAGAAGAAGAAAACGAAAGACAACGACTAAATGCTCGTGACGAGTACAAAGATGACCATCGCCGAGGATGGGGTAATAGGCATAATAGAAGTTAAAGGGCCTGATAAGAGTCTTTGATATTAAAATGTACTATAAATACAAAATATGTCTGTTATGTATGAACTATATTACTATATTACTTGATGTCCAATCGTTTACTAATACTATTAATACATTTTTGTAAATAGCTATATTCAATCTAAATAAATTTTGGTCAGCCAATAGTTGTATTATTGTTTGTAAATATGTAATTCATTAGGAAATTATATTTAAGACCTAAATATACTTAATGAAAACAATACATTTTTTTTTAATGTATTGGAAAAAAATTGTTTATTCACATGAGTTTTTATTCGAGAAATTTAGAGACCTGATCTTTAACCTTACCAGTCGCGATGCATAAAAAACATAATTTAACATAGTACATTACGTTTCAACTGTTAATAAAAATGAATCTGATACCAAGCAAATCTGGCTTTTTATATTTTATACCAATGATAGATTTTTACTTGTGGTTAGAGACTATAGTATGTACCATAGAGTAAGAAGATATGTACTTAATGTTCTTCAAATGTTATGTGATATTTAAAACAGCTTCAAAGATGTAGACAGTGGCAGCTTGAACTTTTTTTCACTCGAATCACGTTTAATATTTTTACACCACCCACCCTAAAATATAGTTACTAGTTATTACTTATTTCTGTACGTTATCTTCTGAGTACACATTACGGCTATATATAAATATATAATATTTATTATTTATAATTTAATATTTAAATTACCAACCTGCAAACATGGTCCAGTCTACCTTTTCCAACCATAAGATCCACCCACCCACCCATTAATATTTTTGTGAATCACATGATTCAAATATACTCCCTTCGAGCCGCCACTGGATGTAGACATTGTATAGGCAGATTGAATAATTTTTGACTTTAGGATTTGTGGTGGAAACAAGTGATTTTAATAATTAAGAAGCGAGTTATCGAAGCTGAAGTTATAAACATTGAGAGATTTACTCGAAAAAATCATTCTACCAATTTGGACCAACAATGATACAGTTGAATAATAAATTAATAAGCGATAGCCGCAATAATTGTAACTACCAATCTATATAATTATAAAATTAGATGTCCTGGATAATTCATCATCGCCTAGCAGGAACCACTATAGGTATAAGTATGAAAATTGGACAATAATTACGTTTTGTAATATAGGCACCCTTACCCTAAGTAAGGATTTTTCAAAATTCTGCTCCTACAGTGATTAAAAAGGGAAAAAACCTAGCCAAAACCACTGAAGATATGGGTGTAAAATTTAGTCAAAAAGTTCATTTTATAATGCAAAAACCCCCTTAAAAAGGATTTTTCAAAATTCTTATTTAACAAATGTTATATAATTTAAAGAATAAAAAATGTTCGTCTGATCGGTTTAATCTCTGAAACTATTTAACTGATCGAATACTTAACTCATAATAGTAGTATATACTTGAAAAATAATTATAAATTAATCAATTATTTTATGATTACATGATTTCTATACAAAAACATTTAAATTGAGTTTGAAAGGAAAATATTGTTATTCATGTCGTATGTAACCTACCATGTATGTATCTACATGTCATATGCGGTCTACTGTCGCACATCTATTTATATTTTTATGGTCATTCAAGTTGATCTGACGGTGGCATTCGACAGCTATTAAGCTTTATCTTAACTTAATAATTCTTTATCTTATATAGCAATAATCGTGTATTCCTGTCTGTAATCATAAACGTATGAGAAAATCAGTTACAGTTTAGTTTATGCCGTTATACATGATACATTATTCTGCAATTATGCATTCTCTATGTTAAAGCATTATGTTAGCTAAACATTTTTATGCAATCGTTCAATCAGAAGAAAATACTGTAGCTTTTTAAAAGGAAAGAGGCCTTATTGAAATCGACACTCATCCTTGTGTTCACTGTGGTAAAAATGCATGGTAGATCTCCATCATTACTGCCCTCATATTTGGCGGAACAATGGTGGCGTCTAAAAAACAAGAATGACAACACATTTGATTGTTTTTTAAGAGATGTGAGATTATATTGTACCTAATTTAAATTTATTAATGAATATTTCTATATAATTTACATTTTTTGTCAGTTAGTTTCTAATATATATGCTAATTAAATTTATCAACATATTTGAATGCATATTTTTTATATATATATATACTTTTTTTGTATTATTAAATATTATGTTGAAATTCTACAATAATAAATATATAGTAATTCTACATTTATGTTTTCATTCATATTTTTAACTATGTGGTAGACGACAAATGTGCGGTAGACCGCATATGACATGAATACCAAAATATCTTCTTTTTTAAAGAAGTTATACTTATCAGACACTCATACAGCATAAATTTAGTTAAGAAACTGGTAGGGGGAGGGAGGCTAGAAATATTCATCAATATGTATTATTAGTTTATCCTCTACCTCAATCATTCCTAGAAGGTTAAAAAGGCAATGGCCAAGAGATCTGCTCAATACCTAATTAAAAAAAAAATTAAAAACCCTAATTATAAAAAATAAAATAAATAAACTCAAACCCTAACTTCTTGTCAGGTGGCACTGCTGGGAACCTTCCTTCTCTGTAACTAATGTTATTTTTTTTTCTTTTTAAGTCACCACACTTACTTATTATACACTGTATGTATAGATTGTAAATAAACTTTTATCGTCAATAAAAAAAAAAAAAAAAATATGTATTATTATAAACATAACTTATGTATACTTAAGAGGATGTTAGGAAATACAATTTAAACTATTTTTAAAACCCAAACAAATTATAAGTACATAATACATGTATTAATTTTGTTCTATCATTATTTAATATAATATATAAAAAGTTACAATTAGTTTAATATTCTAAATTGAAATTAAATTCATTAAAATATAAAATATGTGTTAAAAACAAATGCACAAAATGCTTTTTTTATTTTATTTTTATTTTTACAATTAATATACTCTATCATTATAGGTACAATAAGAATATATGCTAAGAATACAATTGACAAGAACATTATTGTGATGGAAGGAGCTCAAGGAGCCACCCAATTATGACACTTCTTATGGTCACTTGATAATGATATTTAACTATTATTATGTTAATATGTTATTTTTTTTTATATATAACAAATCACGACACCACTTGCGCTTTAGGCGTCTTGGTGGATTACCAGGAATTGTAGCACCGGCTAAATTTTTGATAAGTGGATTCTAATGAGTACTTAGGTGGTTGTGGAATTTTTTTTAAAAAAATACATGAGAAAATGGGAAAAATTGAGATGTAAATATTTATAAATTAGATCAATAAATCACAACTTTCATATTAACAATTTATATTTGAAGTCAAATGGACAATTTTTTTAAAGACTTGGTGACCCCTCAAGTTTTTCTTCAAGTTCATTTTTCATCTGTAAAAATGTAACCATTAAATTTTCCAGTCTTGATCTCTCGTCTTTAATAGCTTGTAATAACTTTAAATCTTTTTCTATATTTTCTCGTTCATTTTCAATTTTGTTTATTGCATTTTGTGTAATACTGCTTTTATGGTTTGTTTGTTTGTTGTTCCAATTGATTTGTTCAAAATCAAACACATATCTGTTATCCGTTATTGCATGATTTAGTTGGTTTTGTATTTTATCGTCAAATTCCTGCATTTTATGTTATGTGCAATTTTATTAATTCAACAGATTAATTTTTGAAAACTATTTTACAGCAGTGAGAAAGCCTGAAACAAAAGACAAATAATCCATATGCCAGAATTAATATAAATCATAAAAAATAAATTTAATATTAATACTATTTATTAACCTCAGTGGTGTATTTAGGGGGAGGGGTTTGGGGGGTTCAACAAAAGATAGTATAATGGAATCACACATTCAGGCAGTTACATAGGTAACTGGTATCGATATGATATTCAAAGGTACTAACACAATAATCAAGGTAGTCCAAGTCACAAAAAAAAGAGTGTTTAGACATAGCTCAAACTTCAAAAGGTGTTACAGGCCCACAGCATATGTGTAACAAAATTTAAGGTTAGAGAAAAGTTATCGGTGCTTAACGGGTATCATGACATACATTTTGAAAATTAAAAATTAAATCATATATTTTACACAATATCGATGTATTCTTATATATAAATTTGGAAATTGAATTCAAATTAATATACACATGGTATGAACATAAATAATAAATTACATTAATGGAAAATGTAATTTGGAAATAAAGACAATTGAGACCTAAGTGATCTTACCTTCAAAATGATTTTGAATTAGTTGGTTAAAAGATCTTTGTAAAATATTAATGATACTGAAAGTAGAGAAATAATATAAACCCTCAATAAATATCAGACAACTTGACTCTACAGACGATAAGTTACAACACTCAACACTAAACACAAGTCACAAAGTCTGAATTATACACTATTGAAAACCATACATTAATTAATAAATGGTAATTGTCTAACTCACAAGTTCTTAACTTTCAATTTCAATTTGTTATACTATTATTTATTATATTATTATACCATGGACATGAAACTCAGAGAACAGACAATAGATGGATACTATTGTGATATGAATAGGCTTATTATGATTATCATTTAATTTATGGGAACACCAAAAATATATATCACACTATTAATTATATAAATGTCAAATAATAAAATTAATTAATTACCTTCACGAAAAAAAATCATTTTTTAACTATTTATAAGTTTATAAATTATAAACGTTTATTATTATTTAAACCTGTGAGAAATTGTGTTATCAAAATTATGACATGATAAGATAGTAGATACAAATAGGTGAGGTTAACCCACGGATAGTAGACATACGGTCGAAGCCAAACACCGCTAGCCAATCAAAAACGATTATTGATAAATGACGTCACAATAGGCCCGATTTTTCAGCCATATACACCGTATAGTATAATAAAACGTCTTAAGGTGGTTCTAGTCAGATTGGATTTTTCATGCATTTAGACCAATAAGCTGGCGAAAAATACACATACTTTTAGTAGTCAAATTTTAATTTTGAATACTTATTTGAATTCGTTAGCCTCTTTTCTATGATCTGTAGGAAAAACTTTTTCATCTTTTTGTCTTGTTAGCACTTAAAAGTGCAAGTTAAATTTGAGAAATCAAGCAGTCATTTGAAACCGTAGTATACGTAAATTATCCAAAATATCCAAAATCGGTTTCCTACAAATCATAGAAAAGAGGCTGACGAATTCAAATAATTTTTCAAAATTGAAATTGGACCACTATAAGTATGTGTATTTTTCGCCAGCTTATTAGCATTTTTCACTGTTACGAGTGTACAAAAATATTTTTCCAGAGTGATTACGTTGACTTGTGCATGCGCGTACGTGTGCTATTGAACCGTGTACCCGCAGCTGGGCGATATAAAGTCTATTGTTATCGAGTTCGAATTTCTTCGAAATTAAAATTATATATTTTACTTATTATATTATTATTAATACCATTGATTAAAATACTTTAGTAGTAATGCTAATATATAGGTACTACTAATAATAATACTATAATATTTATAATCAATGAAAATAGTAAGTTGTTACCGTCAGTTGCCATCACGTGTTTCACTACGTTTAACGTTTGTGTTCATTTTATGCATTTGCAAATAATAATACATTTATAAAAATGAGTGATTGGCGATTCAGTAAAAAAACTCGTCCAAAATTATCTGCACCACGGAAAAAATCAAGGCATAATTTGAAAAATCTGCAATCCAAAATTACTAAAACCTTAGAGAACAACGATATTCAGGTATCTATGTGTTTATTTTGTATAATAAATTAAAATAATACCTTGTAATGTTATAGATATAAATAACTAGAGGCAGGTTTTTTACCGTTATATGGCATAGGCATTTATTACAATTTTCAACATATTTTAAAATACGCATACGCTGTAAAAAATAAGTGTTATAATAAATTTTCCGCCCTAGGTAGTGCCTCCCTACAATGCCTTATGGTAAATCCGTCTCTGATTATATTTTACATTACATAAGTAAATATAATAATAATTATGGTGTATTATTCATTGATGTTTGTGATAGATTTTGGATCATTCTAATAGTTCAAATGAAAATAATGACAAAAACATTGATTGGTCTGATAGCAGGTAATTTGTATTTTATTGTTCTATTATTATTATTAATTTTTAATTTTCTATTATTTTTTAAAAGAAATACAAACGATGACACAATGACTCATACTATAAATAATAACATATTTCAACCCACATACAGATTAGTAGTATCAGACAGACATAAAATAAACGCAGAAGTGATTAATGTTTATTAGTATAACTACAATATTATACATTATAGGTGCAATGTGTTTAGTTTTTATAAATTGGTTTCTTTATATTTTTGTTATAATTAAAAAACAAACAACCTCGGAAAATTCAATTTTTATCAAGTGTTTATTTTATCTTTTCGGCCGATCAAATAAAATTGTATTGATATTTATTGAAAAAAAAAAACTAAAAATATAAAATGAAATTGTCCATAAACAGCTCAAAATTAGTCAAAATATTTTCAAAATTTTATCGTGTCTAGAAAATGAGAATATCAATATTCAATGAAATTTTCATGCATTTACAGTCATTTGTTTTTGAATTAAAACAAAATAAGAAAATTGTTACCTGAGAAATTGAGTGAATATCCAATGTTGTAAAAATAAGATCTTCAAACGCTCATAAAAATTTATTTTGAATTGATTTTATACATTTTTTTTTTTTGATAAAGGTAGACAAACTTATGGTGGTTCTAGCCAGTTGAAAAATTATCGCTTTTAGACCTTTGGTTGTGACAAGATTGTGAGATTATGGTTGGTCCGATTTGATGTATTGATTTTACAATGATGAGTGTTTTTTTATTTTTTATTTTTTTTGTGTCTGTTATCACGTTTTGGGGCAGTAAAAGTGCTCAGATTTTTTCGACCAGCAACTTTTCTGATGGGAAAATGAATCTAGTTGGTACTTTGGGGGGGTCAAAATTAAAAAATTTCAAAAAGTTTTTAAACGCGGCGGGAAAAACAAACAAAAAATCGACAAAAATACGGGAATTTTTACGCAACGCAAAAATCAAGAAAAAAAATTACAAGTTGTGAAATTGTGAATGGGAAGCTTCGATTGAAACGTACGGATACGTTTTATTACCAAGTACAAGGTCAACTTCATATTTCAAAGAGACAATTTTGTTATTTTTGTATTTGGACACCTCGAGGTATGCTGCATGAAAAAATTAAAAGAGACGACAATTTTTGGTCCGAAAAAATGTTACAACAATTAACTAACTTCTACTATCGCTGTTTATTGCCAGAAATGGTTGATTCTCGGTTTGATAGAAATTTACCTATTAGGGATGGACTTGCATCAGAAAATGAAGATAATTCCTAGTTGGTAAATTATTACATTTATAATTATTATTTCATTTATTTAACTATCATTTAATTTGTATTTTTAATTTTACGTGATGCAACATATTTTATTCAGTTCAAAATAAAATAATGTATATTGTATTTGTAATTTGTATATTATGAACAAAAGGCATATTATATAAATTTTTAATTTTTATTTCAAATTGTAATACACCTAGCTGATATTATAGCTAATTATTGTTTTAATGTATCCAAACTAAGAGGTATAAGAACAATCAAACTGAAAATATGATTTCACGGAAAAACTAAAAAAATCGCTGACGTGAAAATAAGCCAAACGCGTAGTTAGTATGTATAATAAACTAATTAATTGGTGACTTAATAGTGTAGAATGCATAATGTATTATAAAACTACGTAATATAATATATAGACATATAGTCACAAAAAACATCAAATGATGACACAGAATTGAAAAAATAAAAATAAGTAAAAAAATGTATTTTAGGTTGAATTTTAACCATCTACGTAAATATTAACGAAACTGTATGGACTATAATATTCTAATTATTGCTTTTATAAAACTTTTTTCCAAGCCACGGCAACATAGGTAAGTCGATGTATTATTAGAGATGACACGTAACTGAAAAACAGAGTGGCCTCCCATCTAAGAACTATAAACAAATCATATTTGCAAAAGCATTTTCCTTGTTATGTGTCACCCGCCAATAAATAATAATAATAAGATCATTGACCCTTCATTGTATATTATATTGATTGTAGTTTATTTTGTTAGATAAGATAAAATTAAAAATAGCAGTCCGTAATGACACGGTACGCGCCACGCGGCTTGACATATATATATATAGGGGTACTGATACGGGTCGCGGGCGCGATAAAATATAACGCACACACACTAATGTAATTTTACTTTTCACACACTAACAAGTCATATCGCAAGGGTCTAATGTATTGCCTATACAACATTCCTTAGAATATGACTGACTAGAACCACCTTAAGTCTTTTCAAATTTCGTAATTCATAATAATTCGTTAAAGACTTTCAACATAAATATATTGTTAAGACCCAAGACTAATTAGTAAAACTATTATTATATCGTCCTATACCTAACCTAACCTAGCTTATAAATTTAACTGTAGATGAATGTTTAGATTTTTTTCAACAGTTACTTACTACACTTGAAAATTTAATACAAAGTTCCTCATAAGTTATTCTTATAGTAATTAAAAAATTATAAAAATACAAAGGCACAATTTTTTTTTATTAGCATTTGAAGTTCAAATATTGACTTAATACGTAAAAATTACGGCAATGTTCAAATTATCTTAGATAGAAATTCATAAAAATTTTTCTTTTGAGATCTAAGATTTGAAAATTTAATACAAGGCTCCTAACATATTTTTACAATAGCAGTTGAAAAATAAAAGAAATATAAAGTCACACATTTTTTTTATAAGCATTTACAGTTCAAATTTTGACTAAATGCATAAAAATTACGGCAATGTTCAAATTATCTTAGATCAAAATTCATAAAAGTTTTTCTTTTTAATTCTAAGATTTGAGAATTTAATACAAGACTCATAATATATTTTTACAATAGCAGTTGAAAAATAAGAGAAATATATAGTCAGAAATTTTTTTTATAAGTATTTACAGTTCAAATATTGAGTTAATACGTAAAAATTACGGCAATTTTCAAATTATCTTAGATCGAAATTCATAAAAGTTTTTCTCTTTAATTCTAAGATTTGAGAATTTAATACAAGGCTCATAATATATTTTTACAATAGCAGTTGAAAAATAAAATAAATGTATAGCCACAATTTTTTTTTTACATGTATTCAAATTTTAATTTTGACAACATACGTAAAAATCACAAAAATTCGTAAATTATTTTATCCTAGAAATTCATAAAAAATTTTCCTTTTATACCTAAGATTTGAAAATTTAATACAAGGCTCCTAAAATATTTTTACAATAGCATTTGAAAAATAAAAGAAATATTTAGTCACACATTTTTTTATAAGCATTTACAGTTCAAATTTTGACTAAATACATAAAAATTAGGGCAATGTTCAAATTATCTTAGATCGAAATTCATAAAAGTTTTTCTTTTTAATTCTAAGATTTAAAAATTTAATACAAGGCTCATAACATAGTTTTGCAATAGCAGTTGAAAAATAAAAGAAATATATAGCCACATTTTTTTTTTACATGCTTTCAAATTTTAATTTTGACAACATACGTAAAATTCACGAAAATTCGTAAATTATTTTATTCTAGAAATTCATAAAAAATTTTCCTTTTATACCTAAGATTTGAAAATTTAATACAAGATTCCTTATAAATTTTTCAATCTTTATCACAAAAAAAATGTCCACCGGAAATTCAAATTAAATTTTTATTAGCATTTGAATTTCAAATATTGACAAAAATTCGTCAAAACCATGAATATTTGCAAATTATTTTGTAGTTCAAAATTCATAATATTGTTTGTATTTATATCTAAGGTTATAAAATTTAACACCAAGTTTTCCATAAGTTTTGCTTCAAACAGCTATAGAGAAAATTTGAAGCATCATTATGGGAAAAATGTTTTGAGCGTTTGAGTTTTAAATTTTTATGAAATTGCGTAATGATAACGATTTATCCTCAAACCAGGTACATGTATAATATCTATGATAATATAAAGTATTATGAATTATGATAACTACATGATAACTACACTAATTGATTAACCATGCCATATGCAAAATGCGTCTTAATTGAAAAATAAAATATTTGTTTCAAAATAGAATATATGACAATATTTAAATATAATATATCCTAGACTGACAAATCATCTCCGTTCAGAATCGTTTTTCGTATACAATGATACCTATCATTGCATTCAAATTTAATCCCATCCATTACAGTAACCTACAGTACAGCAGAGCGACATCCACGACTTGCCCGCTTTTTTTTTATTAAATTAGATAATCTTTTAACAATATTTGAGTTTGGGTCGACTTTTTCTTTGTAAAACTTTTTAAAAATGTTTTCAAACTGTTTAGCTTTCATAACCCAATTTTCAGTTGGCTCAGTTAAACCTCCAAATGATAAATTATGAACCCAACTAGGCATGTTATATGAATGTTTATTATCTTTAGTATAGTTTCCCAAATGTGGATATTTGTTTTTAAATTTTCTGGCAAGCCAGCCGCATAAATATTTAAAGCCATCTTCTTCATTTGTTGCTTGTAAGTTGTTTTGGGCAGATTCATATTCTGATGACAAACTGCTATCCATTATTTAAATCAATTTTAACATCTGCAGTTGCCATAACATTGGCAACTAAATATTCTTCTGAATTAGATTGGTCATTTTGTAATTCAATATTCTGTTTGGACTGCACTACTCCTGGATTCTTACCAAGCACAATTATTCTGATCCTATACATAGCATTTAAAGGTGTTGGGTGATCATTTAGTCCTCCGCGACTCCTAATCAAAGAAAAAAAAACTTTCAAGACTATCTTGATTTAGTCTGTGAGTCAGTATGTAAGATATATTATATTTTTTATTCAAATGTTTGAAAAGTTCTTGAGTAGATTTAATTGAAATTAAAATTCCTTTTTGAAATGTTTGCAATACGTTTTTACCTTGGCATTTCATTGAATATATTAAATTGTATACTTTTTCTAAGCAATTATTCTGCTCCTCTAAATTTAAGCCATATGGCTTTTTAGTGCACGTTTCAGATGGCGTGTAAGAATTCATTATATCAAACCAATTACTTATAGTTTCAATAAATTGTCCAGTATTTTCTGATAGTATCTTATCTTGACCAGGTTTATAATGGATTAAAGCTGTGGCAACACTATGTGAAAGTAACTGTGCTGCTAAGCCAACATTTTGTCTTTCAGACTTTATACAGTCTAAATGTTTTTGTGTTAGTTTGTGACAAACTTTAAAGATTCCTGTAGGCATTGAGTTTGTAAAACACACTCTCCATATTTTTGGGAGAGTGTATTAACATTTTTGTTCAGTGTGAGAACACGGTGTTTTTGAACTCTTTTGAATTGTAATAAATGTTTATACATTGTTTTTAATTTTGAGTACTCGTCGAGTAATTTTTGGTACTTTTGTTCAATAGATTCTTCAATGATAGCTGGCGACAGCCCATATAATTTGTCTTGATCTTCTTGTATTAAATCTTCATCACTTTGTGCATGATCATTATCTTCAGTTGGATGTAATAAGTTTTTAACAATAGTTTCATTATGACGTTTATTAGCTCGTACTTGTCTGGATGTCAAGTCAGTTGATATATTTGATAAATAATTCTCTTTTAAGTTCTGAGTTGGAACAGCTAAAAAAAGAATAAAATTATTAGGTATACCCAGGTTAATAAAGTAGTTAATTAATTAGGCACCTGACGTTTTCAATTTTTTTTTTTGTTTTGATGTTCATTTATTTACTTCTTAAATCTACTTCAAATTTATCTTCTAAAAAATGAATACTACAAATTGTGCTGGTCTTAGCCTCTTAAGATTCCATTCATCCTTTCTCCAGCAAGCATTTATCCAAGCATTACATAATTTTGGATCCTTTGGAAATGTATGGTATGAAATATTTAAATTATTTTTCTTGGTTGCTTGTAAACTATTTTTGCATATTGTGACAGCACATCTAGTTCCAGGCAGCTACTTAAAAATATTGGTATTTAATAAATTGTTACCATTTTGGTATATTCAGTATTAATGTCCATTTACATTAGTAGAAATGTCCCGAAATGCTATTTAGTTTAAACGACACAACACCACCTAGAGTAGGTAACAGGGTTACACAACTTACCGAATTTGTGGCCTAATGTAAAACTAATAAAACTCATGATACATTTTGTCATGGGTAATTTACTAATTTGGTATAAATTTATTGATTTTATTTAAAAAAATGTTTGTTTTTAACGTTGTTCAAACATTGTTTAGACCCACTTTGATGTATAGCGTAAAATATTTCATTACCTATAAAATTAGTTTAGGAGTAGAAAATAAATAATAATTTTGATTTAATTGTCTAGAAGTACCATGGTACATACATTTGTTTGTACAGTTCCGCAGCAAGTGTCCAAACGCTGTGCACAAATGGCATATGATTGGTGGCCATCCTCGTGCTCGTCCACGTCCCCGAGATTCATTTAGTGCACCATAATGTGGTGCTGATTGTGCGGCCAGTGTGGAAGTAGTTATAGCTATTTGAACTATTTAATTCAATATAAAATAATATATTATAGACTATTTCTTAACTAATAATAATATTATACAAATTAATATTTTTAATATTTTATTATTGAAACTAACCGACAGACACAATCGATTTAAGGGCGTCTGTGTAAATGGTCATGGATAGTGTGGGCGTGTGACTACCAAGTTCATGGAACCCTCTGCCACGACCACCCATTATTCCTCCACGACCACGTATCAGCTCGCCACGACCACGTACAAGTCCGCCTTGGCCAGGTGTATATGATACTGGTAAAGGCCGGTGAGTAGCTCTACCTCTTGGCCATTTTCCCGTCACTGAAATTGTTTGCGTTGGCCTTTAACAATTTATAAATAAATAAAATTACTATAATATTTTCTTCTGATATCCGAAGCAGAACTCACATATTTGGATTGCACACTATAATTTATTGTATACCGCTGTGGTACATCGTCGGCTAACTTGGACCTTAATAAAGATATAAATACGGGATATCTGATAATTTGCGTCTTTGGAAATGCCCAAATTAATGAATTCGGCACCATTTCCCTCGTTTCATTAATTTGGACTTCCAAAGTCTGAAAAAAATGTATATCATCCCACGAAAGTGCCCAGATAACAAAATTATTATCTGCTCGGACCACTATTCCTTTTTCAACACATGCCCATTTCCCGTTCTCTATTAAGCTGTAAAAATAAAAATTAAATAAAAAAAAATTAATCACACGTTGATAAAAATTTAAATATAAAACCATTAAATTACCTTGGTGACAGACGAAAATGTTCCAGGCATGTATTAAATATGGGATTTTCGTTAGCGCTTTTTAATTCCACTGGAAGTATTAAAAGCGTGTCCGGATGAGCACTACACTCCAAAAATTCTATTTTTGCCTCCAAACATGCGGCGATCGAATGATTTGGTATCTGAAACTGTAAATTACATATTTTATGCTTTGATGAGCCAATTATTAACTTGTTCTTGAATATTGTTACATATTTCACATACATTTGTTGGCATCATAAATAAAAATCTTATTCAATCACATGTGTAAAAAAAAAATAATTTTTATTTATGAACATGAAAATGTATAGTAGGTATATTATATAAATGGTTATAAAAATTAAATCTTACGTTTTCGCGCACGGGGTCGCACACAATCACCTTCAATTGAAGGTTCTCCTCTTCAAACGTAGCGCGCAGCGCAGATTACGCATTTCGTACCAGTTAAGGCCGTCTATAAACAACAGCCCACTTTCGGGATTATTAATAAATTGATTGAAAAATCTGTCAACCTATCCCTTATAACTGGACTAATGTGGATGCCAATGACTGCAGTGTCGGTTTGTTGAAATACAGCATTTTAGTGACCAGGTAAAAAATGTAAACATCTTTTCCCTGGGCACTGACAATTTTTAGTTCTGCTGTACCACCAACTGTGACCTTTTGGTCTATGAGCGCCCCAATCCGACCATACTTCAGTCTGCAACATAAATTAACTTAGGGCCGCGCCACATTACTCCGGTTTCACCGGACCGGTGAAAACGCTCATTATAAACCGGACCAGACATGGTCGCCACACTATTGCGGTCAGCGGCGTAGATACGATTTTTTTCTGTGGGGGGGGGGGGGGGTTAAAATATATTTATGACACAAAATACAAGTTATTAGTTAAACTAAACGTAATTTTTATTTTGTTTCAAATCAGTTATAATAATAGTAATCAGTATCACAGAAGATAAAATACCAATATAAAAAGTTTTTTTTGGGTGGTTTGGCGGGGGGGGGGGGTGGAAACCCCTTACACCCCCCTCCCAATCGTAACTACGCCACTGATTGCGGTAAGTAAACCACACAATGCAACAATGAAAATAAATGTTCAAACGATATTTTTTTAAACTTCTAAAGATACTTCTTTTATAATTAGTTTTTACCACATTCATATTAGGTAGGTAGGTAGGTACCTAATGAACAATTACGTATAATACTTAAACCTAACTATGAAATATGGATTTTAAACTTACTTCATGCTCACCGCTAGGCGGCTAGGCCTAGGCCCCTCCCAACTGCAGGTCCTCTGAAACGCAGTGCGCTACCGCAAATGTGCTACTTGTGGTTTCGTCTATTCTCTATTAAATCAATCACGTACGAAGACGACAATTGTTGATCGCCGATATAGCTCCTACAAATTCCGGCGGTTGGCTATATCGACTCGCGATGTATAGGATTGGGAGGGTTACGCACAAATGATTACAGTGTAAATATAACAGACAAGGCAATATGTAATAGATTACAGCGTGTATGCGTAACAGCGCAACACAGTATATTAATACAAACAATAATCAATAAATATGATGTATAAGGTACACATACGATAATTAATATAGGGCGCCCCGGGAAATAATTAATAATATAATAATAAATATGTATATATCCTACAAATAACATACAATCGCAATGCGGATTGCACTAATTACAATGTTCACAGCTAATAGCGTGATTAAACAAATATCAATACTAATATTCAGCATACAATAAATAATGTATTACAAGTACGACCTGGATACAACACCGCGGCTGTGGTTCTGGAACAAACTGTCCGGCCTTGCATTCGGCCGATTTTCCACTGTACCGCCAAAACGTAGTGGCATCGACAACCCCGAGCGACAATAAATGCTGGATCGCAACAAAATGTGGTGGTGGATGTTGAAAATGTCGACAACGTGCCGATGTAAATATAAATCGGACACCGCGGCCTTGCTGGACGCACCACCAGGTACGCAAACAAAATTGACGAGCGGACACAACTATGTGTCGGATCGACCGCTCAAAAAAGACAGACGGTGTCGGGCGCCAGCTTGGCTAGCGGCATAGCCAGCAGCAGGCGATAAATTGCTCGGCAGTGTAGGGGGGAACTTGCTGGACGACACTTATTTGTCACCACGCACCTGTGGTGTCTGGAGCAAACCTTGTGCTATCGCACAGCGTTCCGCGTTCGAACAACAATATTATTTCAATCATGCTGAAAAATTAGTCACATAAAGTACCAATACCGTAAAATAACTTATACATTATTGAGTACTGGCTATATTTAAAATGTCGTTTTAAGACATTTCTGCAGACTACTATATTGTACTATGTAGAAAGATATCAGTTATTTACCATAGGAAAAATATAAAAATAGTTAAAATTAAAAATTTTGTAAACCTTGCGCTTCTAATTGGTATTACTTCTAACCATTTGGAATAATAGTCAACTATTACAAAATATTTTTTTCCGGCCCATTCTGCTATATCTGCTCCTAGCTTTAAAAATGGTATTTCAGGTATTTCATGTTGAATTAACGGCTCTTTAGTATTATTATAGGAAATTTGTTGACAGATAGTACAACTCAACACAAAATTTTCAATATTACTATTAATACCTGGCCAATAGCAATGCTGTCTTGCTTTAAGTTTTGTTTTATGAACTCCTAGGTGTGTTTCATGAAGCAACTCCAATATCCCTCTCCTAGTTTTTTTAGGGATTAATAATCTATTATTCCAGTATAAGAGGTCTTCTTCCATTGTTATTTAATTTTTTAGTTTACTATAATGTATTAGCTCTGAATTTCTCTCTAATTTACTAAGACTTTTAGGCCATCCACTTTTATAAAATTCAGTTACCATTTTTAACGTTTCGTCCTCCAGCATGTTTTGCTTATACTGATTAATTTTCTCCTTACTAAACCTGATTTCTCCCACTTTTACTGTGTGTATTTTATCCTTCATACTTTCATCGTCTGTCACAATATTACCAGTTTTGAAATTTCTGCTTAGAAGATCAGCAATGTACATATACTTGCCAGATAGGTATATTAAGTCAAATTTATACAAAAATAATTTCATTCTTAGTCTTTTGATTCTATTGTTTTGTATTTTATCCAAACCTTTTTTAATTATGCTAACTATAGAGGTTGATGATCAGTATAAATTATAATATTATCATTTCCATATATGTAATTATGTAGTTTTTGACAAGAAAACGTCACTGCTAATAATTCTTTTTCGATTTGGGCATAACCTTTTTCTGTATCTGTAAGGGACATTGAGAGAAAACGTACTGGTTTTTTGTTTTGAAGTAAACAACACCCAATGGCATCCTGTGATGCATCACATTGTATTTCTACTTTTATATTAGGATCAAAATTAGTTAAAGTGGAGGCGTTACATATTAAACGTTTCACTTCTTTTAATACTGCTGAATGGCTCTCACTCCAGACCCAAATTTTATCTTTTTAAGCAACTCTCTTAGAGGAGATATTATTTGTGACATTTTTGGTATGAATTCTCTTAAATAGTTTACCATGCCTAAAATTCTCTGAAGTTCAGTTTTATTTAAAGGATCTTTTAGTTCATTTATTACTTTTACTCTCTGTGGGTCAGGACGCATTCCATCTCCGTTGAATAAAAATCCTAAGAATTTAACTTCGTTCATACCGTATTGTATTTTATTTTTATTTAGTTTTATATTATTTTCTCTTGCTATTTGAACTACTTGATTTAGTATGGTATCGTGTTCTTCTTTAGTGTCTGCACTTATCAATATATCATCAAAGTATATTACTAGGTTTTTTATACTAGAAAAATATTTATTTAATAAGCTTTGAAAAAATTCTGGTGATATATTTAACCCAAAGGGAAGTCTCAAGAATTTATAAGTTCCAAATGGGGTACTAAAATTACATAATTTGCTTGATTCATCATCAAGACCTACCTGCCAAAAACCACCAGAGAGGTCAACCACCGTAAACCATTTTTTTCCTTTTAACTTAGGTATAATTTCTTTTAATGTTGGTATTGGATATTTGACAGTTTTGAGTGCTATATTAAGATCTTGAGGATCTAGACATATACGTAACTTTTTATTTGGTTTTTCTACTTAATACTATATTTGATATCCAGTCAACAGGTTCATTTACAGTAGCTATCACTTTAATTTTAACCAAGTGGTCTAATGTATTTTTTAACTTATCTTTTATAGACAGTGAAACCCTTATTACAGTGTTTATAACAGGACTAACATTTTCTTTTAAAACCAATTTACATTTTTCAGGAAATAAACCTAAACCAGTAAAAACATCAATATTGTTATTAATAAATTGATCTTCATTCTTAATCGCTCGCACTCTTTTAACTAGATTCAATTTGTCACACAATTCTGAGCCAAGTATTGCCTCTATTTTTTTTTTACATTTCCCATGTTAAACTGTATCATTAACAACAAGAAATTTTCCTTTTATTTTCATTTCACTCTGAGCTTGACATTCTACCCATATTGTACCTAATGGTTTTATTAAATATCCTCCAAATGTTTCTATTCTTACTTCACACTTTTCAATTGTAGGCTTTGGTATCAAACTGTTATAGAAACTATAGGGTAATATACTAACTTCAGCGCCTGTATCAAGTTTTATTTCCACATTCAAATTATATAAATTTCACCTGGAATTGGAGTTAATAAAACTATGACCGCAATTAAGATATTACCTAAATTGGCGTGACCGCAACTGTTACATCTGTTTATCTCAAAAATCGTCATGACCGCAACTAGTATGCAGCCAAAATTCCCGTTTTTCTGTCATTTTTTTTTTTTGTTTTTCTCGATTTTTTTGAAAAATGTTTACTTTTGACCCCTATAATGCACCAAGGATATTCACTTTTACAACAGAAACCACCCCCAAAGTTTGAAATTGAAGTATTTTTTCGACTAGTTATGCTGTACACACACAAAAAAAAAAAAAAAAAAAACACAATATCATTGTAAAATCAATACATTCATCACTTCGTTCAAAATCTAAAATTATTGGAGATGCCGGATTGAGAACCTACGAAGAACTGAAGAGAATGGCCAGTAACAGAGAAGAATGGAGGGAACAATTGAGAATGCTGTAAAACCAACCTTAGGGTTGATTACTGAAGAAGAAGTCATTCAAAATAAAATGGGGAGGGGAACACGAGCGCTCATGCAAATGCATTTCAAGAAGCTAACAAGTAATAAATACTGCAGTACCTACATTTTCAACAACAATATTACAAAACACTAGTACGAGCATATTTGTTTTGTTTTAATTAAAACAAACAAAAAACTTCATCAGAGGTAAATTTAATGTTTAAATTTATTAGAAAACTAGCTGATCCCCGAGAACTTCGTTGTTCGTTAAAAATACCAAATTTATACGATTCAAAATTAGTGTTTTATTCGTCGTTAAATAGTCTGTTAGTCATATTCAAAACTTGCCGTGGATGACCGATTTTGATTCGGGAATTTTATGTATAACTACTTTTCTACCACTACAACATAGTCCATAAGACTCAGGTCCATAAGACTCAGCCTTCTATTTCTTTACTTGGCATTTGTTTCATATTTTATCCATTCCACCAATATCAACATTATTTAGCACAAAATAGTCAAGGTTAGTTACAGTCATAATTTCATAAGCATACCTAACCCAGATAACTCCCTTGCTATTTCAGACCTTGAAAAATCTAACTTATTTGCCTCCGACCTCGAAAACAGATTTTTGCCAAACTCTGAAGAAATTAATTTAATTCATGTAAATCACATTATCCAATACTCTCCCTATGTGTTTACCAACCAACCAATCAACCAAACACACCACTCCATCTGAAATCCAGTATTTAATTGAAAATCTCCTCACAAACAAATCCCCAGGACAAGATCTTATAACTAACTCAATCATTAAGCCCCTACTTAAAAAGCTATTTTGTTTCTAACACAGCTATACAATTCTATACTCAGATTATCTTATTTCCCTGACTCTTGGAAACATTCAATTATAATACCTATTCATAAGCCAGGAAAACCTCTGGATATTACTTCCTCATTCAGACCCACGATATTGCCCACGAAAATCCTGGAAAAAATATTACTTAAAAGAATCTACCCATTTCCCATTTATTCTCGACAAAAAAATTTTTCCAAACACCCAATTCGGTTTTAGAAACAAACATTCCTCTTACTACCAAATTCATAGAAAAGTCAACATAATAGCCTCTTCTTTAGAATAAAAAAAGTATTGTACATGTGCATTTCTAGACGTGACCCAAGCGTTCGAACGTGTTTGTCATGATGGCCTCTTATATAAAGTTCGTTTTCTACCAACTTCACTCTATCTCCTCCTCAAATCCTTTCTCACCAACCGCCGATCTTTTAGGGTTAATCGTAATGATGAACTATCTACAGTCAATGACATTAAAGCAATTGTACCCCAAGGCAGCATCTTGACCCCTACTCTCTGCAACATTTTCACGGATGATATTTGCCATTCTAACGACATTATTACCCTAGCCACCTTTGCTGACGATACTGGTGTTATTTCCTCAAATCTTGACATAAAATGAAAAAAACCATTTTCCCGTGTTCCCCACCCCCGATTTGGAATTTTCAACTTTTTCCTACTCCAAACTATTTGTCGCTATTTGTATGAATTTGTATGGGACCCCCTCCCTCGGAAAAATTGAAAAAACTTATTTTTCCGTGCTGCTGAAGACATAAAGTTTTTATAACTTTCTACGAATGAACGAAAATATGTTCAATACATTACTTGAAATGATATATATGACTCGTCAGTCAAAAGAACCATTGTTGAAGACTTCTATGTAGATGATTTTATGAGTGGTGGTGTCACTGAAGATCATTGCTACCTACACCTTGTACAAATCACTTAGTAACATTTTTACTCTAATGGCTTTCCACTTCGAAAGTGGTCTCAAATTCAACCCGTCTGATGTTGAAAATTCCTAATGCTGAAAATGATCTTGCCTATCGGTTAACACTAACAGACGAAGAAATGATTAGTGCGTTCGGGTTAATGTGGCAGCCAAGCACTGACAGATTCCAGTTTGAATTCGGAGAATGGATTCAAGCTGTAAAAATCACGAAACGGACCTTACTATCTGAAGTTAGTAAGATATATGAACTTGTTGGGTTCATTAATTCTCCTGTGATTATCAAGGTAAAGATATTTTTTCAGCAGCTGTGGACCTGTTCGAACGCGGAACAGGTGCCGCCAAAGCAGAGACGTTCCAAGTTGCGTTCTATGTCGAAGCTCCGAGCGACGCTTCCCCCCTCCGCGGTTCCGTGCCGGCGTGTTGGCCATCGGCCATCGTGAACACTTTTCGTAAAGTCTGTCTTTTCCAACGGTTGAACGTGACGCAACGTCCGCGTTACCGCTCTCCGTGTCGTGTGTGTGTCCCGAAAACCTCGTGTGAGCACGAGGTGTGTGAATCAGCTGTGCTGTGATCAGCGGCCATATTTAGTATTCACAACAATTTTATATTTCGTTTTTTTCTCGTTGTCGTTATACGCACCCGGTACGTTGCGTTAAGTAAAAGTCGTGTGTGAACACGCCTGTTTGTCCGTCGGTTCCGTCGTGATCGACGTCAGACGCAGAGCGATACATCGTGTTTTGCGTTCTCGTTTATGTACACTCTGCGTGATCGCGAGTGGTTACTAAGTACCGTGGCACTTAAGTACATTGGTTTTCGTGTTCGCCACACCTCGCGCCAGGTACCGAATCACGTGCTATTCGCGCCGATATACGAACTACGCCGTGTCACCGTTTAGCGACGAGCCGAAAATATTGTCCACCGTCGCAGTTCCGGCGAGGGATCCCCATTGGTCATCCACCAGGAGCATCGCCGAACCAACAGTCGCTAAATCAGGCCAATCCTTTACTTAGTCCCCCCACGTAGGCAGTGGGCTATATAAAATAAAATATTGTTTTCCAGCTCTTATATTTGTATTTATATTATATTTTTATTTTTATTACATTTTAAGTTAATAACTTTGGGTACCCGCTAGTTATTATTTATTTATCTTATGGTTATTGCAAAATATACGTGTTTCCGGCCATAACATTGTGATCTGAGTATGTATTGGGTAACCCGTTTCCGCTCCAGTTTTCAACACATGACGCAAGTTGTAGTTGTCGACAACCGCCAAACCTGTAGGATCGGTAACGGCGCAACAGGACCCTTAAGTTGAACTGAGACATAGTTTTACCGGAGGATAAACGTTGGAAGTTGTTTTATAACTTATTGGGTGAACTACGTCAACTGTTATAAGTTTTGTAAAATCAGGGTGTCAGCACTGTACTACTCAAAAAGGGTGTCAGTGAGAACGTTGGGACGTTGGGAGAGACGTCAGTACGTATGCGACGTTTGATCTGCGAAATCGCGTCATTTCTCAGTGTCGAATGCCGAGAGAGATTTGTATCGACTTATCATGTTATTATGTTATGTTAAGTTATAACCTTATTATGTTCATTTTGTTAAGTAAAATAAATTAATCCTTTCTATCGCATTTATGAGTTTTTTATATCATAACAATTCCACGCTACGTCTTTTCTCGAACTTGGAGCAAGTTGCAGCTGCTTGGTTTTTGTGATGCTTCCTTAGAAGAATTTAGTACGTGCATGTATCTAAGTGCGCTCCCAAACCGAATATGAGTTGCCAAGAAAACGCCGCTTTTTAACTCCATTATAAGTATTTAAAAAATCAACTAAACACTAAGATTATGAGCAAACAAAAGAGTTAAACCAACATCACTTTATTACATATTAACCAAAAACAAAAGTGTTGGTGCATAAGGTGACTACAATAATAGTGGACGAGCCTTGTCGCTATATAAAGTATTTAGTGAACTGTACCTATGATAAATAAATAAAATTAAGAAATAATAGAATAAAACTGCCTGGTTGGCAATATAATCAAATAATAATAAATACAAATAAATAATATATATATATATATACCTATGATGTGTATAAAATAATATAAATTACCACTTGGTCCAATATAATTACAGTAAAAAAAAAATAATTTAATAAGTCACAGCCAGGATGACTCCAATTGGAGAAATAGATATAATAAGTGACACAAATGCCGAAGTCAAAATAATTATAATAATAACAATAAATTTATGCTTAAAATGGCTCTGGTAACAATAATAATAATAATAATACAATACATCATCCTGCCTCAAACGGCCTTTATAATAGTATAAAAAATGGCAAATTATCAATAGTGCCTCAGGTGACCCTTATAAAAAGAATACAATATTACTGAGGTAACTAAATTATTAATATTAAATATTGAGCTACAGCTCACACAAATACAAGCTATGATTCACTTACGTGGCCACATAGAACAAACGGTACCGACACAAGACCGTTAGCAAAAAACAAACGAACCCCGTGCAATTCACAAATGCTGGACCAACAGACACTAAGTGCCAAAGTTGTCCTGTTGCTGGTAAAGTGACAACCCTAAGCTAACAATAACAAAGTTAATAAATATTCAAACTAGAGTTGCCGAACCATAATTACCAGACAATAGGAACAAGAAAACCAGCGTTGATCACAGCGAACACAATAAAAAATAAATCACAATACACGAGGTTTTTTCATGCACGACAAAAAAAAGAACTGTTACACAATAATAATTTAACTGGGTATTAATATTACCCCTAAAAAGGCCTACAGGACTTATCCGAACGAATTAAGAAAGAAAAACATAACGGAAATAGCGAATGTGGCCAAAAATTATAATCACCATCGCCGCTGCCGATAACAATGAAGTGCTGCCAACACTAGTGCAACGCAATGGCAACAAGCACTCACAAATTATTGGCACCGCTATACAAACATAAAAACAAAAAATAAACCCTAATAAATACACAAAACAAAAAGTTTGACAAACAAACAACTTAACAACCGCACAGACAGCGCCTGGCGCATAACCAACTACTCAGATATCGTCCTGTCGTTCGACAGGGCCGATGACGCTGGAAAACAGGTCGGCCAAACCTTATGGAGTTAACACGTTTATATTTATCAAAATCTAGGGTCGCACCAATGCGCCCAACCACCATACCCATACTGGAGTTGTGCGGAGCAGTGTTACTGACTGAGCATATCACTGATGTTAAAATCCAATCCAAAAGACTTGATATATATATATATATATATATTCATGATTCTGACATTTTCTTGTGGTCTGACTTCACAGTTGTGATATCTTGGATCAACAGTAAGCAGCCATTACAGTCATCTGTATCAAATCGGGTAGCGCAAATTTTAGATAATTCCAACAGTGAGCAGTGGTACCATGTTCCCATCGACTGCAACCCATCAGATCTAATCTACCATGGTGTAACAATGTCAAACCTCCATCAGGAGGTGTAGTCCAACGTGGCTCACACTGGACCATGAAATGTGGCCAGCACAACCATCAGTCGATGAAGAAGTACCAGAAGTCCGCCAAATCAAACTTGCGCTGGTGACGACGGTTCAAGAAGAAAATACCATATTAAACAATTTTTCTAAATGGCTGCCACTCATACGAATCACCGCATTCATATTGCATTTCCGTAATAATTCATTATTATTTAAAACTCAACAGTCACGGCAGTCCGGACCACTGATAGTAGGCGATCAAGCTCAAGCTGTATCATTCCAAGACGAACTAGGTGCGCCGAGTAAAGGGAACTTAGTGTCCTCGAAAAGCAAACTGAAATTATTGAACCCATTCTTAGATTCAAAGCATATTATCCGAGTTGGAAGTAGATTACATAACAATGTAAAAAGAGATTGAAAGAATATTTGGAGAAATTACTGAACGAGTATTCAATAGAAGTTTTGGAGAGTATTTCATAAAATTATGGATTGATTTGTCTAGTCTGTAAAGAAGTGAAAGTTGCTATGAAGAGGCGATGGAAAAGAATAAACAGTAGGACCAGATGGAGTACCTGTAGTGGCGTAGAAAATTTTAGGAGATGTAAGCATTGAATGGTCGAATAGACTAATAGAGAGGAAAATTGCATAATATTAGAGAAAAAGTTTTATTGTACTAATATTTAAAAGAAAATGAGATGACATACCCATATATGGAAACTATAGATGAATAAAGCTTATAAGGCATAATGGTATCAAGATTTGGGAAAAGATTATAGAGAAGAGAATAAGAAGTGAGACATCAATATCAGAATATCAGTTTGGTTTTATGCCAGGAAAATCAACAATGGAGCCATTATTTTGGTGTAAGACAACATCTTCTTCTTCTCGACAAAACTCATATACCTATCTCTATACCTACCAATATTTTATAAAATCAATTACCCGATCAGTCAATGTATTAAACAGATCATTTTTATTTTGTATAATATATGGTGCATTCGTGCATTTCAGCAGATGCTCGTCGTCTTGTATTTCTCCAATGTCGCATTTTGGATTTTCCTCAATGCCCCATTTTACAAGATTTACCCGTGTTCCGGCTGTTCCTGCCGTATGTGATTAAACGTTTTCCAATCTCGATATGGTAGTTGGTGTCCAGAGGGTAATGCTTCTTTAATCACGTCAGAGTTGGTTGATTCTTCTTTCCCATTTTCTAAGCGTTCGTCGGCTGGTCTTTTTGTTCGCGGTTCACATGCTCCAAGGAAACTCTCTAGACTTGAGCCGTTTATTGGGTGCTACTTGTCCATTCATTGGGTGTCGTTCATCCGTTAATGGCTTCGTTCTTTCCTTTCAGGTGTGCACTTCTCTCCTGATGTGAGGTGGGGCAATTCCACTCGTTATGTATAATTTTTGTACTGGGGTAGGTCTCAGACATACTGTTATTAGACCGGGTCGCTTCATTCAGCGGAATGTCTACTTTTTTTGCATGTGCTGATCTGATACAAACTGGGCATGCAAAATCCCTTGCTGAAAAACATAATGCCAAAGTGGCGGTCCGTAGAGTGTGAGGGCCTGCTCCCCATTTACTACCCACAAGCTTTCTAAGTATATTGTTTCTTGCATTTACTTTGGCTTTCGTCTGTTCGCAGTGTGTTTTGTCGCTTCGATCTAAATAGACTTTAAGGTACTTGGGGTGGTCTGAGTGTTCAAGGTCTACGCCATTCCATTTGATCATAAGCTTTCTTTTTGCATCTCGTTTTCTTAAGTTTAAAGCACATACCTGAGTTTTGGTCAGATTTGATTTCAGAAAGTTGGTGTAATAGTATCTGGTCAGCTCTTCTAGGGTTTTATTAAGTACATTCTCGACTATTTCAGATTTTATTCTTTGTACTGTTAGAGCAAGGTCGTCAGCATATATGAATTGCTTCGTTCTATCACAAATTGGTTGGTCGTTCGTATACACGTTAAATAACATTGGTGCTAGTACACTCCCTTGCGGGAAGTCGTTTCTCTGAGTCTTCCTTTAAACTTTATTCCCATTCAGGCTAACATAGAATCGTCTATCTTTTTATGACATATCTATTATACAGACAAGTGAGGGATCTTTTGTCATTTCGTAAATTTTTCTACGTAGTTTCCTGTGGTTTACCGTGTCGTATGCCGCAGATAAATCGATAAAGACAGCACCCGTAATCATCTTTCCCTCAAAGCCATTCTCCATGTGTTGTGTTATGTTAAGGACTTGACTGGTGCATGATTTCCTGACTCTGAAACCTGCTTGCTCCTGAAAAATATTTGGATCGGTTGTAGTTTTTATTCTATTCATAACTACTCGCTCGAATATTTTTTACATATGGCAAAGCAGTGATATGGGGCGGTGGCTTTTTGCTTCGTCTGGGTTCTTGCCCGGTTTCAGTAACGCTATTACGTGCGCTTGTCTCTATGGTTTTGCTATTTTTTTGAGGCGTATGCAGTTATTGAAAAATTCACTAATCCGCCTGATAGTTTGAGCGCCAAAATGTAGTTTAATTTGCTCCATTCTTAATTCATCTACTCCTGCTTTTTTGTTTTTAAGTTCTCATATTGCTGTCTCAATTTCCGATGTTTTGAGAAGACTTGTAAACACATTGTTTTCCTCAACTGTTCTCTTTAATCTTTATGAGGTTTTTTCTACTTTTTTAGTTTTACCGTTCATTATTAACTGATGAGTTATCTCATTTGCAGATACATTTGTATGCGCGAGTCGTTGTTTGTTTTCTCCATTCAACTTCTCCAGCAGTCTCCATGCTTTACTACTGTTTTGAGCGAGGTTTAATTCTTCTATAGTATCTCTCCAGACTTTTCTTCTCTGCTCTGAAATTTCAGCGATTAGGAATTCGCTTATTTCTATTGTTTCATCGTCAAACAGGTTTTAAGCGAATTTTTCCTTATAGCTCTTATAGAGGTTTCCAAAGTTATGTGCATGCCTGCTATATAGTTTTGGCGGCACCTCCGTGGTATGTGCTTTCTAGATACTATCTTCACCTTTTTTTATAATTGTCATACTCACTTGGGGTAAGTTCAATCGTGGTTATAATATTTTCCTGTAAGCACAGTACGTCTACATTGTACTCCTTCACCAAATTTGATGTTATTTTTTCTTTCTCCAATGTCAGTCCTTCAATATTAAGTGACATCTTCGTCAGATATGGTCCTGATAAGGACCGTTTTTGGTGGTTTTGTCGACCGGTGGTCGAAAGATTGGCCGTCAGCATGTTGATGATGTACGTCTCCGTTCGTGATCAAAATGCTGTCGTTGTCCAGAGGGCGTTGCGTGGAGGCTCATGTAAAACAACTAATAGAGAAGTATAGGGAAAAGAATAAAAAATTGCCACCTATTTATAGGTAATTTATATTACCTTATTCACACAGATGAGAAACTTTAATAAAATATGTTTAGGGTAATAGAAGTTTTTTAAGAGATCGTTACGTGGGTATTTACTGCCTCCATCTTACAAATTTCATGGCAAATATTACATTCACAATAATACATTCTAGTTTTTACATTGTTATGTATTTCTAAAATTAAAGTAAATTTACATTGTGTAAAATTTAAACGCAAGAATATCATCAAGGGAATTCCAGAGGATATTTTTGATATTGATATTGACGCTATAAATATTCAACTAAAAAATACTTTTATTAGTTTAAATTACCACAAAATTAGTATTATTTAAAACATGTTAAAAAATGAAACAACTAAAATAATTTCCCACTTAACAAAAATAATGGTCATAAGAATACAATCACCTTTTACGGAGTTAAACTCTGCCAGCGCGTTAAAATAAAACTTTATTCTTTAGATGACAGTAAAATAGAATTTATTTCAGCAACATGATATTATGAAAAATTTTTACTGTTAAATAAATATTCATCTGTTATAGTGTACATAAATATAAAATTAAGCTATAGTAACTCCTAAAACTGAGAAAACTTGAAAAGCATTATGAATGTTTTAAATGATATTTTGTTAATTGTGTATTATTCTGGAAAATATTATTTTACTATAAGTTATAAAACAAGTATTTTTAGAATTAAGTATTTATTCAACTATTTTTTTAGTAGATTTTTGTTTATTCTTTAGGATTCAATATTTTGTATACACCCTCTATTATCAATCTTTACAGATTGGTATGAATTATGAAATCATATGTATAAGTGTATAATTAAAAATAAAAAAAAAAAACATTAAATTAACCTATCCAAATATTAACCATCAGCAATGTCATCAAAGTAATGTAAAAATAAAAATCAAAAAATTGAATATTTAATCTAAGATACATTTGAACTGATGTTACACAATGCTTTACCAAAATGTTTATAAAACTGAACAAAAACTATTACAAAGTTTGAATATATTACATATCCGTTAATCGCACACCAAATGGTAATAAATATCATGTTTATTTTATATAATATATGTATTATGTATGTATATACAAGCATTACATACCATTTATAACATCTATTTGCATACAGAATAATTTAAAGATTATGCATATTATTGAACCCCTTAAACCACACATTGTAAATTAAGAATTATCAGATAGATACACGGATATAAATTAAGCACAAATTAAATTATATGTTTTTGATGCATATATTATAATCTTAAAACAATATTTTTAAAATCAAATTACTTAAAACAAATTTTACACTACAATTTTAAAATATATATTATTATAATTTATAATACAAATACCTCGTATATAATGATTTGCAAAAAAGTTATAGATCCATCATTTTTTTGAAAAAAAAAAAAAAATAATAAAATCTAACAGAATATAAGCGTAATATATAATAAATGGGTATGATAAAAGTTATCCCATGTTATTTTTCCTATAAATATTAAATATACTTACACCAGTAGTTTAAAAGGCATACAAAGTATACTTATACACTTTTTGAATACTGGACAACTAAATATTAACCAAATTTTAAATTCTAACTAAGATTAAATTTATATAATATATTGTATAAAATAGTAATAATCGTTATTATTATTATTGGGTAAATGTATATATATATATATTTTTTTAATTTAATTGATTTAATACTCAAATTATATTATCGGAGGGTTAGCAATATTGTGGTACCAATCAAATGCACATTTTAAAATAATATGCATTGTTTGATTAATATAATACTATGATATTAAAAAAAATTATATGTATGTATAATATAGTTTAAGTTATCATATAATTAGTGTATAATTTTGTTTTATGTATCTAAGTATTTAAAAATCATTTTGAGGGAAAATTATTTTGTTCCCTTAAAATTTGATCAAGTTAACCTAAAAACAATTTGAATTGAAATCTTATATGCTAAATCAAGATGTATAATATTCTTAAGTATCAGGTACAATTAGTGTTTGTAACAATTTAACCCCAAAAAAAAAAGTTTTCGTATTTTAATAAGACAAAATAATATACTTTAGGTATAAGACCAATATGTATAATATAAAAATAAAATATAATTTCAATCAATAATCACAATAAAGGTATTTTGTGAAATTTTTGGGAGTTATTAAATAGCCAACGATAAAACTCATTGAAATATATAAATTAAGACTATTGAGATATTAAGCAACGACTGGTACCACATTTCCGGTTTGATTGAGGACCACATTCAACAAAAGTCTATGTCAACAAGAAATGGGAATAAACCAACCAGAAAAAGTAAATACAATTAAAGTTAATCACAATTAAAATTATTTAAGCTCGAGAATTGAGAAATAAAATCAGATAAGTAGAGATTAAGTTGGCAGGAAGATTGGAATACAAACAATTACTAATTATGACTATAATACACACTTAACAATAATATGATATATTTATTATACAATAATTATATATTTTAAAAGAGGAATGCATTTTTCATTACTGCTGTTGCTATTCAAAAACATTTCCTTCGATACACCGGTTAGACTAGAATTTAATTGCATAACTAAGATACTGGAAGCATTCAAGTGATGTCTAATTTTGATTAGAAATAAAAAGAAAGAAAAATAGGTAACAAAACAATTATTAGCAACAACAAAATTGAACTTTGGAAAATATCTAAAAACTAGATGGGAATTCAAAATATAAAAAAAAATAATAATAATAATAAGACAATGAATACTTAAAATTAATTGTCAGAGGTCGAAAAAATAATAATTATTTTGGTCTAAAGTTACATGTAAAGGCAATGATTGGCAAGGTAGGTCGTATTATAATTTATGCCTAATATTAATTTTATATGTTACGTGTAATCGTTCAATTTTGGTATTAAGCAAAGTACATAACTTTCTTTGTATCAGCATGTACTGTGATAGCTCGTGCCATTGCACCTGGTGTTCGATCTTCACTACAGCCAGATTGATGTGATCCTTCACCACTGCAAACAAATAATTTTTTTTTTTACAGATAATTCATAAAAAAAATTTTTAATTCGAGGATAAATTATGGCTTAAATAAACATTATTATAATTGTAAATAATGTCAGTATGGATTTTTAAATAAAATATGCTATACTTTTATACAGATAGTACTGTTTGGATTACACTTTTAATACTACAAAAAAAAAATTAAATTTAAAATAAATAAAAAATGTTGTCTAGGCAGTTTTATTTTTGGATTAGCCAGCTATTTGAGTTTTCACAGACAAATAACAAAGAAAAAAATTAAATTTTTACATATACGTCAACATTTCCACGTATATATATCAAATAATCCTAACTTAACATAAAAAAAGTGGATAAGTAGATGTCGCTATGCTGTACACTGTACAGTAAGTTACAAGTGGGTTACTCTAATGGTCTAATGGACGGAATTAAATTTGAATCCAATGATATTATATCATTGTATACGAAAAACGATTCTGAGCGGAAACGGTTTATCTGTCTAGGATATATTATAGATTATTAAAAATTTTCAAATCTTAGATTTCAAAAAAAAATTTTTATGAATTTCTAGGTTAAAATAATTTGCGAATTTTCGTGATTTTCACGTATGTTGTCAAAATTCAAACTTTGAATGCTTATAAAAAAAAAAATTGTGCCTATGTATTTTTAATATTTTTTTAACTGCTATTGTAAAAATATGTTGGAGCCTTATATAAAATTAAAAATTCTTAGATATAAAAGGAAAAACTTTTATGAATTTCTATCTAAGATAATTTGAACGTTGCCGTAATTTTTATGTATTTAGTCAAAATTTAAACTTTAAATGCTTATAAAAAAATGTGTGACTATATATTTCTTTTATTTTTCAAACTGGTATTGTAAAAATATGTTAGGAGCCTTGTATTTAATTTTCAAATGTTAGATATAAAAGGAAAATATTTTATGAATTTCTAGTTTAAAATGATTTTTGAATTTTCGTGATTTTTATGTATTTTGTAAATATTCAAATTGTGAACGCTTTTAAAAAAAAATTGTGGCTATACATTTTTAATATTTTTCAACTGCTGTTGTTACAATGTGTTAAGAGCCTTGTATTTTAATTTTCAAATCATAGATTTAAAAAAAAAAACTTTTATGAATTTCTATGGAAGATAATTTGAACATTTCCGTAATTTTTATGTATTAAGTCAATATTTGATATTCAAATACTAATAAAAAAAAAATTGTGCGTATGTATTCTTATAATTTTTTAATCACTTTAAGAATAACTTATGAGGAACTTTCTATTAAATTTTCAAGTATTTTGATAGGGCCAAAAAAAATTTATCAACACTTCAAAAAAAACTTTTACTTTTGACCTCTATAATGAACTAAGATTTTATTCACTTTTACATCAGAAGCCACCCCCAAAGTTTGAAATTGAAGCATTATTTCGACTAGTTATGCTGTACACACACAAAAAAAAAAACACACATCATTGTAAAATCAATACATTCATTACATTCATCACTTTGTTCAGAATCTAAAATAAAATATAGTAAAAAAACAGATAAAAATATAGATTATGTCCATAGTCTTAAATATAATAATACAATTTACTTTAACATTAAGCGTCATAAGTCGTATGTGGATTCGAGACATAGTGTTATTTTCTTGAATTTCTAACACTCAAAAAAATATTTTTATTTATGTGACTTAATCTTATTTTAGATTTTTAGCGGAGCGAGGAATGTCTTAATATTACCATAATATGTTTTATTTTTGTGTGTCTGTCATCACGTTTTGGGGCAGTAAAAGTGCTTCGATATTCGACTTCAGTACCACATTCGATCAGAAAGTGAATCTGGTTGGTACTTTGGGGGGTCAAAAGTAAAAAATTCTCAATATTTTTCTAAATAATCGGGATGAACAAACTAAAAATTAAGGGATAAACGGGAAATTTTACGCATAATCAGTTTTCAACAAAATTGATTTTGGTTTTTGATGAAATTTAAAAAAAAATGACCATAGATAGGTACATGAAAATTTCACTGAATGTTAAATAAATATATTCTATCCACCACGCAAATTTCAAAAAATGTCGACTTAAGTTGAACATTTATGGGCATTTGAAATTAATTTTAATAAAATTGATAAAAATTTATTTGTTGGGTAGAAAAGCTTGAAAATTGAATGCAATATATATTGTTACAATAGCAGTTGAAAAAAAATTAAAAACACAATAGCACAATTTTTTTTTATAAGCATTCAAAGTTTGAATTTTCACAACATACGTAAAAATCATGAAAATTCACAAATTATTTTAACCTAGAAATTCATAAAAAAAATATTTTTAAATCCAAGATATGACAATTTTTAAAAATAATAATATATTCTAGACAAATAAACCGTCTCCACTCAGAATCGTTTTTCATATGTAATGATATAATATCATCGGATTCAAATTTAATTCTATCCAACTACAGTAACCTTCGACTGTACTGCAAAGCGACATCTAATTAAATTCCAGAAAGAAAAACTTACAAGGGACTGTATAGTAAATTTTCAAGCTTTACATATTAATATTAAAGATGGTATGAACTTCATCTACAAAACTAATGGATTCTTAAAATATTCAGGTTCATGCAACACAACAATATTACCATTAGAAAAGGCTAGTCATAACTATTCAGAAATTGTAACATGCATGGGGAAATAATAAACCATTTCATTTGAGACCCAGAGTTGAAGTATAAGTAATTTTGGATCAAAAAAAATGAATCATGAAGAACTATGCAGACATAATATTAAACAAATAAATTCAATAATGTTACCTGTCATGTTCTTTTTCAACCAAATGATATCTAGCCCTAAATGCAACTAAGTGAGCATAATAGGCCGGTGCAGGTATAGATACAGAACGTGTACATCTGACATAAGTGTGACACAATTGGTATGTCAAGCATTGCAATTCATCAGACTCAAAATGATTATCATCCCATAGAACATGATAATGACTTGGCCGACTTGTTCCCTGTTAAATATTTTAATTATAATTATAAAACACAATATACACATACAAACAAGTAAGAATTATTATTACAAATTATTACCTGAATTCCTTGATGACTACATAAGTAAAAATCAAATTCTGTAGGATGTGTTATACCCACATCAACGGTTGTACCAGCTGGAATATTTCCAGATTTTCCAGATTGTTCCTTTTTATCGGCACAGAATAATCTAAAACATAAGTAAATAATTTATTAAAAACATAAGACTTGAAATACTGAAAAAAAGTTAACCTGGTATGATGACGTTTTTGAACAATGATAAAAGTGATTCCTGGTTTGTAATCACCTTCCAACTTTATACAAGCCTCTCGAATAGCTGTAAGTTCATGTTGTAAGACCTATGCAAATAGGTAATAAAAGAACACATCAAAAAATAAATTATATCTTAAAAAATGTGAATAATGAATAAAACATCTGTTAAAAGGATGCCAGTGCACATCCTTAATTATTGTAATTGATTTTACTCTAAGAGATTTTAAAAATCATTAAAATTGATACAACATAATTGCATTGTATCTTGTAGTGCGTGGGTCTGAGAAGAAAAGAATTATAATGATGATGTCTTCTTAATTTGTATTAACCTATAGTCTTATGGTGTATGTATTAAGTAATTTATATTTTATTGTACATACAAATATTACAATATTTTGAGTACTTGATTATACTTAATTACTCAAAATACTAGTAGTTTAAAAATGATAGTAAGTAAAGCAAACTTCTTAATATACATATATATATATAAAAAAAACTGCAACTCTAGTATCTTATATATTTATATAAAACCAAACGTACATGAGGAAACTGTCCTTCGGATACTCCATCACGGTATAATATAATTCTATGAGGTTTATAACCTCCAGTACTCTTGTAAAACATGATTAGAAGTTCCCTAAAATTAAATATGATGATTAACAATATGATTATATTAAAGTAAGTTTATCTTACTATACCTGACCATAGAACTAAGTTCTTGAATAATTTCTTGTCTGTGTTGTTGGACACGTACAGTAGCGGCATAACGACTGGGATGTGCATCCATAGATCCTACTACTGCTGCAATGGATGGTTTTTTATTATCACCTGCAGGTGGGTGAGTTACATCTGCACCCAAAAATATCACTGGTTCATTGAATACCTGGAAGATTTAAATTAATCATTAATAAAAAGCCCGGTTTCTTTTTTAAGAAGTTTATGTACTTTAGGTCTGATGCTTGGTACAAGAATGCTATTAATACCACCCAATTTCACATTGATCTTCAAACATAAATTGGACAATGTTTGGGGTGACGTTTTATTAACATTTTTTGCTTGAACACATTGTGTAGCCATTCCCAGAACTGTGTCTCCAACTCTTTTGACTTCAGCTAATAACAATTAATAAAACATATTTTAATTTAACATTTAAAATCAATTAATAATATTAAACATTTTTAACAAATAAAATAACAATACCATAAACTGGTGTTTTCCCCGGTAAAACAACAACTACAAGTTGTAATCCAGTGAATGTTGATTTTAAATAACGGAACATAGGTTCTACTTGGTCAGGCCCTGTAGCATATTTACCTGTTTGAAAAAAAAACATAGTCAAATAAAATTATATTAAATTTGTTATTATTTTGTTCTTACAAAAACATGGTTGACCAACTATTGGCATGCCAGCATCACTGCTTATCTTTTGGAGTTGAGTAGTAAAATTTCTAAAGTATAAATAGTGTATAGTACATAGTAACATAAAAATTACAATACATTTTTGAGACTTCAATACAAAATATATTGTAAAATAATTTAGTTCACCCATTCTAATAATTATTAAATTACTTTTAGTTACCTTAATGCATCCTCACGCACAGTTCTCTGTGGTGCAAAACAAGCTATTGCCCAATTACGAATTTCAACACCCGTAAAGAACTGTTTGCCTCTCATATCCCAAACTCCTTGATTTGGCAATGCTTGTTGTTTAGTTTGTTGAACATTTAACCCTCCCTATAATTAATTAACATAATTTATAAAACTAAACAAACATTTTTTAGAGATAGATTGTTATCAAAATTGAAAGTGTTACAAAATATATAGTGGGAAAAATCTTAATATGTTTTTATACCTGATTAGGTAAGGTTCGTCCACCGTATTGTAATTTTGGTGGTGGCAAAACACGACCACGCACTTCCATCATGCTGTTTGATATAGTAAGACCAAATTCTTGTACATATGAATCGTTATTAAAATCAGCTCGACGAACTAAGGAATTAATCTCTCGTTCACGATCAGGAGCACTTCTTGCAGTTGCCTTAATCATGGTTGATGTTTGCATGTCGGTTAATTTTTTAATACATCGTTGACCCGCAACTATGTTACAGACCTAATGAAAGAAGTTTACAATAATTACTACTTGTCACAAATTTTGTGAAGTACTTGAGAGTAAAAGAATTCAATTATTCTTTATACTATTCAAAATTTAAATACTTTAAATACATTCTCAAAGTAGCTGTATTTAAAATTAAAGAATTATTGGTTTCAGATAATATGTTTTCTATTTTAGTTTTATAAGGAACACATTAAAATCCTGTCACACAGCACCTATCATATACTGTGATACTAAATGTACCTGTTTTATAAACAAGTTATCTAAAGTATAACAATTGTTTTAACATACATATATGGAACAAATTAAACAAGCTTGAAATCAAATAGATTAGTTGTATCATTGTATGCTAAATTCAATAAGGATCTAAATGTATAGTAAAATTGCTAGAGATAATTTATATTTATAGCAACTAACCAAAGATATAAAAGAATGGATAAGCCATGGCTTTATTAATAAAATAGAGGGAAGTGTGCCGAAATAGGGAAGCGAAAAAACAGTTTTTTCTTTTATCATAAATCATGTAAAATAATTATATATATATATAGGTAATATATATATTTGTGTTAAGGCCTTTTTTCATGTTTGTTCCCATATAATAAGCACAAATGGCCAATCCATTCTTTAATATCAATGCAATTAACCCACTGTATGCATAAAACTATATAGTTTAAAAATAAAAATAGTAAAGCAGATCAGTAAATTCAAATTGGTAGCTGAATTATTAGTTAAAGGCAATTTAATACTAATATGATGTATTCAAAATATATTAATCATCTAAATAAACAAACCTCCAAAGGAAGATATGTATGTTTATGTTCTTGTCCAACTTGAAGACATGGTAAATGTGGATAACGTAGTTTCATCTTATATTTGTCTAAGAAATATTTAGCTACTGTGCATTCTACTGTTTGACCATTTTCCAATTGCAATGGAAAACTAAAAATTGAATCAAAATATGTATGACAGTATAAATGAGTTTTAAAATGAATTGCTTACGATTGCATTTGAGCTGGTCTTCTTGTAACATTACAAACTCTATACTTTCTACGCATTGCTCCACAATGTGTAATTTCTATTTTAAGTCCTTTAATTTCTTTTGTAAACTTAACTCTTTGAGAATCTGTTAATGGTTTTCGTTGTTCACCAATATCTCTAATATCTAACACTTCACACATGAATTCTATCACGGGTTGTGCTTTGTAAAAAGCTGTTGCTGATACTAAAAGAAGAAATATGTCAATGAAGATAGGCTTATTCTATTATAATAAATTACCATCAATATTAAGCATCATTTTCCACTGAGAAGGCCGGACTGACTGGTGAAAACCAAACCAAACTTCTCTACCACCACCTAATGGATGATAATATCCTTCCGGGGAAGAAAAAAATGACCTTCCCACTGGTGTGTAAGTCATAGAAGGAAGATGCCGCATGACTACATCTAATGCCTACATAAAAAAAATTGATAAATTAAGATAAAAAAAAAAAAATCAATTATTAGGTAGTTATTGATTAGAAGTAAGTAATATAAGTGAAGAACTTACCAAAATAGCATCATATGGTATTTGTCTTGTGCGGCCTTCTAATGCTTCTTCCAAAGCAAATAACGATACTTGAGCTAACCATTTAATATTGACACGGAATACTCTATCTTTACCTTCACCGGGTAATGTAACCTGAAATAAATATTAATAAAATGTTATGTTATTATAACATAATTTAAAATATAAAATATACTTCTAATTCCATTCGATCATTTCCAATAGGTAGTGGATCTCTTGTATATAAGTTGTTGCGACCATCAAATACAGGTCGAAGATTACCAAAAAGTTTACTGTACGCATGAACCATGGTTTCAATAATTTCACGATTGACTTTTCGAGGACATTTATCTGGTTGAATATTGATGTCATAATGATGTACATAACCACGAGGCATGGATATTTGAAAATGATTAGCACGAAGCACAATTGGACGGCCTTCTCGTCCCAAATTTGGTCGGCGTGGACAGTTGAATACTATTAACAAATAATTTTAAAGACAAACAGTTTATAAATAAAAAAAACAACTATGATATTAAAAACTAAAAAGAAAAAATAATAATAATTAAAATTAAATTTTACCTGGTACATCAACTAATTGTGGTTGCAATGCAGGAGCCTGAGGTTGAAGAACACCCATTGCTCCAGGTACACCAACTGGTACTGGGGCAACGACTGCTGGTGCAGGGGCTAAAAACATTTGTTCAGAAAATTATAATTAATAGATAATTAAAATATAAATTACCAATTAGCTATTTACTTTATATAATAATTTATAGAAGAAAACCGATTTAAACTATATACCTACCAAAATAACCTACCTATTTAGATTAAGAATTAAAAAAATAAAAATAAATTCTTATATGCAAAATTGCATGTTTGGTTTAAGGATGGAATATAAGTAGTAGCCAGGAGGTTGTAGGTACTTGGTGATATATCGTTCCCATCCGATCCTAGCTTTTTGCTACTAGCTAGATCCAATTAGTGTCATATTAACAGTGAATAAAAGTAATTTTTGATTATACTCCACCCCGTGACATGAAATTAATATTTTTCTTCTATTTGGAATATCTGTTAAAAATGTTTAGAGACTCCAGATTAATTTTTAAAAACATGGGAAATTATAAGTTATACCTATACTTGTAATTAATATGGATGTTAATTAAAATGAGGTGGTGAAGCATAGCCCCTCAAAATTCATAAGTTGTAATCCAACGTCATAAAATTGTATCATTGTTTTAAAATAAAGGTAAGCGGTGTAGCTGTTTTTTTTTTGTACTTGACAAAATATTCATAGATTGAATATTAAGACCTACTTAATAAGTAATGCGGTATTTTCCTGTTATCTAAAACTACCTTATTTTTATTTTTATTAAGAGAATGTCATACATGCGATCTTAAAAATTTTTTTTTAATCTGTAGTTATTGTTGGGATGGTCACATTTGAACTGTATTTATATATAAAGAAAAAGAAAATATTGAAATCATTTGTCATATATTTTTCACGGCACACGCCAGAGGTGCTACAGCCAGATTTGGCGTAAATGTAAAAATTATAAATATAAAAATAAAATAATTAAAAATTATGGCCACATATTCAAATTATGTAATATATATAAAAAAAAGAAATAATATTAGTATTGTCACCAAACACGATCAAAAATGGTAAAATGATATTATATAATATTAAATATTAAATGTAAAAGTGAAAAAATCCACAAATAAAATAGTAAAGAATGATGGACACATATACAAATTAAAAATAAATACATGTATAAAAAAAAAAATGAAATAATATTATAAAATAGCAAAAAATGATGGCCATGTAGGTATTCAAATTATATATATATAAAAAAAAAAAAATGAAATAATATTAGTGTAATGGTGGAAATTGAGTTTTATTGTTTTTAAAATTTCTGTGAATTCCTTGTTTACGACATATAATTTACATCCATATACAAATTAATATAACGAAAAATACATGAAATACAACGGTCACAATTGTTATAACTGTACTAATATGTATAAAAGGTACAAAATTGTTGCCTCCTCAAAAATGTAATGCCAGAACCTGCTACTTATGATGAGCAAATAATATAGCTACCTACCTATTATCAAATTAAATATGATATTTATTTTACTAGTTTATGAATTTATGATAAATATTTGGTAACAAAATTACAATTTGCCTCCATGTAACGTTTCTGTTTTCTCACTTTAATATAAACACAATGTTCAATACATACTTGAAACAAATATAATTAAAACTTGTTAAAAGTGATTTGTTTACATATTTACCTCGATATTTATCTAATAGGTATTAAATAAATTATCATAATTAGTCAATCATTTAAATTTTAAAAGAAAAGATTACATTTTTGAAATCATTAGAAAATAAGGTAGGTACATGGATTATCCAAAAGGGACATCTATTCTCTCGCATTTTTTATTTTTGTATTTCAACTTTTACAAAAATATAAGTAGGTATGATAGGTACCTAATTCAAAATAAAATAAAAAAATATATGTGTTCATAAGTATTAGGGAAAAAATTCCAATCTATTTTCAGAATTTTTATGCTTTACTCTTGGCTTTACTTAATCAATTGATATGTTGGAAATAGAACATGTTAAATAGGTACATATGTTACGCACGTGTTAGACAGATAGAAAATCACCGCTTTCAATTCCCTAAATAATAATATACGAAAATACCAATGTAATAAAATAAATATATAATTTAATTGCAATGAAAAAAAATGATAAAGTGAAAAATAACTTCTCTTGTCTTCTGTCTGACAAGGGTAATAGTTACTAAGAAAAACATTTAGTTTAATTTTTATATTTTAATCGATTATTATCTAGAGATGGGATTTTCAACTCAATAACATGAGTCAGTTCACTTGACTCAGTTCACTCAAATGAGTTGACTCGGGGAGTCAACTCAGTGAGTCAACTCCCAATTTCCATTGACTCCTATTAACTCCAAGTTATCAGTTCATTAAATTAAACAACTCTCGTATGACAATTCGTTTAAGAGTTACTTCAGAGTATATTAGATTATCTATCACTAAATATATGAACTATTGATTTATAAAAATGTATGAAGACCTTATTCAATATTAGTTTTAATTTACTAAATTGTTTCTGTCATTTAATGCAATACAATAATATGTCATATACTTGTGTATTTACTAATATTAAAATATTATACAATGAGGAATTAATTTGAACTTTTATTTTATATACAAATTTAATTTAAAATGTTATATGTGCCTCATGAGTTCTTAAGAGGACGCTACACACGCATGTGTTGTCTCCGTCTTACACGCGTACTACATCGCAAATTTTCGTTCTCTAGATTCAATAGTGTGCTGTTAGTTTTGATATTAGAGTGAATTGACCCATTATCAAACATTTAGGTAAGAACATTATCTGTGTTCTCATGTTGGTTTTTTACAATATTTTAATTTTTAAATGAGTTATGAGCATGTTAAGTGTGAATATTTGAAAATTAAAATAACTCATTTAAAAATTAAAATATCGTAAAAAACCAACATGAGAACACAGATAATGTTATTACCTAAAAGTTTTATAATGGGCCAATTCATCATACGCGTTACTAACATACCTTACGTAACGTATATGGTTACATATTAGAATAATATTATTGTGTAGTGTGTACTATCATCTTAATATATTTATTTATTATGTAGACATGTAGTATGTGTAGATTGTGGTGAAGGCGAATTGCCAGAGTTAGATGAATCAGTACTGAGTCAGTAAATCTAAATCCGTAGTATCACCCCATAATTCATGAATTGATAAGTGATAACACAAATTCACGAGTTGTAGTGAATCAGTGGTAACACTGAGTTATTGAGTCACTGAACTAAAGCAAACTGATTCAATTCGTTCAGTTCACTTAAAAGAGTCAACTCTTTGAATCAACTCACTCACGAACTACCCATCCCTATTATTATCAATGATTAGGCAAGTCTTAACAATTCATCGTTTGACAATACTAGTGTGGCTGGAGAAGGTGGATGGATAAGGTTTTAACATAATTCCATAAAAAATGTTATTTTTGTAGCATAAGATGCAGCGGAACGACGTAAAGTAGCCGAAGATCGTCTCCGTCGACAGACGGAAAAATAGTAGATCTTCAAAATTATTAATTTATGGCTGCAATTTTTTTTTTTTTTAATTGTGTCAAAAATTACAAACAGATTAGGGGCGGGACATCAGAACGGAATCCGAAATCGGAGACGGCAAAACACCCCCGTCACCACAGTAGTCTCATTAACGCGATATTATTCTGGGAATGGAGGTCATTGCCTCTATAGCTCTGTTGATCAATCCGCACACAAAGCTATATGGAGTGTGATCATGCATTCGTGCGTATGTATGTGTGTATGTGTGTGTGTACGTGCGTTTGTGTGCGCGCGTCGCGCGTTATGCCTTGTACTCACGTTGGCCGACGGGAAACATAGCTTGTGTTCCGGTTATGACAGCGGCGGCGAGCTTACACGCTTAAGCGTTCGCGTCAGACATCGTTAGCAGCGAGGATCAACTGAACAAGCGCATTATTATTTAGATAAATTACGAAAGACGGAAAATGGTAACGATCAGATAATGAAAACACTACGCTAATGAAAAAAGGCTGATGCTGAAAGGAAGATAATGATAGCACGAGAAAAAATAAATTAAAAAAACCGCGACGGACTGCGCTACGAAACAAACGTAGACGACCCAAGCCCTACGACCAGTGTTGCCCAACTGGATTTCGTTTTACAGTTTGCTGCTACGGCTCGATCGTCATTAACTTACTCAGCGTATTGTATTATAATGGCCGACGCTCGAGTGGTCACCACTACCGTGGTATATAGGCAAGATAGAAATCATAACCTCAATTCTTGGTATGCTTATAACCTAACCTATAACCATTGATTATAGAATAGAATTCTATAATCAATGCTATAACCGTATGCTTATAATTGTGATTTGTGACGTCATTTGTCAGCGTACTCGGCGTTACCGCGGCTGGGAGCACCGAGCCGTCGCCGCCACAGTTGATACTAGAATTAATTAGATAGTAGATAGTAGATACTAGATAGCAGACTAAACTACTAAAGTGTGAACTTTAGAGACGTAGAGTGCGGGCTGTGCAGCCGCTCCCTCAGGGATTTTATCGATTATTGTTCCAAAAAAACACGTACGGCTGCTACTCATCGCTGGCCATAGCAACTATGTCTCTGCCATTTTCCGGATCGAAATCAAAGTCGGCGGGCTTAGTGAGTGCAATTAGAAAACAGACGTTGCTGTTAAACCTCAAGCCCGTAAAAAAAGTGTCTGTCAAGTTCGATCCTTTTAGCCAAAATGCTGCTACGGCCAGGTAAATTGTTTTCAACCTTCTACTGTTGTAATTTGCAAAACCGTGTTTATCGCCATGTTTAAACGCCGTTTTCGGTCTCGACGAATATAATCATATGTTATATTGTTATGTCATGATAATACTAGTGATATGCGCGTTCGAGTTTATGCCTCGATTTGACAGTACAATAAAAAAATGTATAATAATAATAATAATAATATAGTATATTATTAATTTATGACAAGATTTAGTTTAAGACACAAGTTAATCAGTAAGTGGACAATTTCCCCCCAGCTATTTATGGCATAGTAGATCATTTTCCCACTATATATTTATTTCAATATACCTACATAATTAGTATAATAAAATTAAATATATGCAATTTATATTTTAATTAATGATTTTCACACAAAATTGATATAATGTATTATGTTACATGTAAGAATGTTATCTTAATAGTCTAAACAATTAATGTAAGTTTTGGATATAAAAACCTTTACTCAAGTACCTACATGACTAGTAAACGTTGTTAGTATGATATCTTATAAGTCTAAGCAAATGATGGTACCTATATATAATAATACAGACTATACAACACTGTAATAATTGCACTGGGTTTTTGCAAAATATATTGTGATTATTATAATTCTTATTTTAAATACATTTTGAATATGGGAGAAAATGACCGTCATTCAAGTTGATCTAACAACAATTTAAAAAAGTTCCTGTTTGTTATAAATATGTGATCCAAATAATTTTCTAACATTCTAACAGTGTTTTATTAAAAAATCAGTGTATCTATATACCTATTATGTTAATAAACTTAAAAGTTAATAGTTAGTTGTGTTCTATACCAATAGAATAACCTTAGAGTTTTCAAACATAATAGATAATACAATGTAACAATTTAGTTACTGTAAAGTAGTAACGGCTTAAAAATTTATATTGCAATTCCCATTATAAAGTTGAAAAATCTGTAATTATTAAAAGAATTCATATAAAGTTGCAAGTACTTACATCCATTGAAATGCCCATTAATGTTTTCATAAACTGGTTTGAAATTAACCTGTTCCTGAGGTACAACAAAATTAGCGTTTACCTCCATGATTTAATTAAATGTTATTCCTAAAACAAAACAAAAAATTATGTAAATGCAATCTGCAAAAACTTTTATTTCTATATACATAATAATACAATTTATTTTTATTTTTCAGAAATTTCATGTACTATTTACTATCACCCAAAGTATTAAAAACAAATCCTCTTTGTTTGGTAAGAAACGAAGTTGTTAACGATAGAAGTGAATCAACAGTTGATGTATCTTTAGGTGAAATATTTTATTTTATATAATATAATGTACATAATTAAACTATGTTGATTAAAAATTTTAATTTTAGTGAATGGTGAATCAGTGTTATTTAAATGTGAAAACTTGACTGTCTTGGAAATATTTCAACAGTTTAACAAACATATAACTCCTTTAGCACCCAAAGAAGAACTGACTGAAACTCTAGTGACAAAGACTGATAAGAAAAAAGGAGGAAAACGGTAAAAATGGCCAAAAAAGAACATTATACTACAACGATTATCAATGCATTCTATAATCAATTGCCAGCTTTTTCAGAGGTTTTTGATGAAGAATCGTGGTATTTATTTGTAATATGTTTTGTGACATTCACATTAATAGTTGTTTATATTTTATCAAAGTTCATAAAATTGGAACCAGTAGATTGGTGATAATTCACACTCTTAAAATTAGTTATTTAAATCAAATTATTTCATTATGTAAAAACCTTGTAATTTATAAAAAATTTTAAATAAAGAATGAATTTTAAAACTAAAAATTATTAGTAATATGTTTGTCAAAATAAATATAGAAATTCTTTTTAAATGTATTCATTTAAATTTTAAACTTGAATTCTGACCAAAATGCTTATTTTACAAATCAAAAATCATTAACACAGACAGTTAATCTTTTGTAAACATTTATGCAATCTAGTATGTAAACTTCAAAAATCTCAAAAATTGTTATTAGCATTTACAAAATATGTATAATATTTTTACAAAAAAAAAAAAAAAAAATACTTTTATTTGTTAATTTAATACTTCATGAAATCTTAAAAAGACTACTATAATATACTACAAATCATTTCATAATTTAATACATATTTATTTTATTATTGATTTCAATATTTATAATAAATTAATGAAGTTATAAATTCTCATTTTGTTATTTTTTAGCTTTTAATAATTTTTATATGCATGGCTGAAGTCTGCTTTATTATTTAAAAAATTAGAATAACAATCATTAAGACACTTTGTAATCTAACTAATAAAATATATTTTAGTTTGTAATATTATACAATATCATTTATAGTATATTATAAAAAAACAGTCAAAATATATTGATTCTTAACTTTAATTTAATGTTTATTGAAATAAAATTCTTGTATAAACATAGTTTTAAGAGTAGATAAATTTATTAATATTCAAGCCGATTTTAAGGTATAAAAACACAAAATTATTTATACTCTGAGCAAATAGCTTCAAGTTATTTTTTTTTTACTTGTGGATTAATGTGTTCCAATAATTGTGTATTTGTGTGTAAAATATTTCAATTAATCAAGAAATCGCAACATAAAATTTGATATTTAAAATTGTGATTTTCTGACAGTTGCTTAAAAATGTTATCTAAACACCTATTCTGAGAGGTTAAAGTAGGGGGAGGGATAGTCTTATTTCTTATATAATGAAAGATTATATTATGCGTCTTTTTTTTAAGTCTTCAAATTCAGAGGGGGCGCTTAACAAGAAATTTTTTAACATTATATTTAATATAAATTAATTTTTATTTGTCATTTTAATGTAATATACAAAACTACAACAACTTTAAAACCTATTTATTTTTATATCAGGCTATGTATTACAATATTTTTTTACTGACCAGGCATAATATGTGAAAGTAGAATCATTTTTCACAGTAGTAAATTTGTTTTTACATACTTTTTACTTAAAATTGTTATGAACAAATAGGTATGTGAAAGAAAAAAAGAGGTTTTATACCTGGACTTCTAACAGTTTGAATAGATAGAGACTTAAGTAGGAATTCGAGAACACTCCTAAATTGTTGGTGACTTTCCTTTCAAAATTTATAAGTCTACTTATTATTATATGCTTTATGCCTTTACATTTGAAGTATGTTTTTTATACCTAAAGCCAAAGTGAGTCATGAGAGAGGCCAATTAATATAATTTATCCAATTGTATAGGAATCACTAATCACCATTTAAATGAAAATATTTAATTCAACATTCTTTAATACTTTATAACTAATGAATATAGGTTTGTAAAATTAATATAAATTAATGCAAACTAAAATAACATGCAATTTATTTTGTTAGCTTACATTAATGTTTCAATTAAAATTATGTCAGTATGAAATTGTATGTATTAACTAAGTCAATTTGATTTATTTTGTTAATGAATGTGTTTGACAAAGGACCGATACCAAATTAACATGATATTTTTATTAGTGTGATGAACAATTTTTTAATAACAGTGCTGGTTGTAAAACTGACCTAGAAAATAAACGATAAAATAAAATGGCAGGTACCTACCTACATTTTGAAAAAGCAAGATTCAAAAAATAGTATCAAGTGCAAAGTCTTGTTCTAGGAAGAGAGTAGTTTTAAAGTATTAAAAGCTTCCCAAGTTTTGATAGTTCTATAGTGTCATATTGTGGACTGTGGTTATACTTGAGGTACACATTGTCTTTCTATTGGCGAATTTGACTGACATGTAAAAAGCATCACTGTGCTGTACTTATTTTATGATAATATTATGGCTAATATCAGTTGGTATTAATGTTTTAATGATGATTGGGCAATCGAATTCAAATGTTGTCTTTGGTTTTAAGTGGATAATTGAGGAAATCCATGTTCACCATAAAAATTAAAATCATAAGTACTTGAACTATAACAAAAATTAATCATTTTGTTGTACGTGGGATGGAATTGGATCATCGAACTGCACTGTAAAAATAAAAATATTTACTACTTTCGGTAAATTACGCTCACGACTATTTACGCAGAGCGGTTTGTCGCTTTAAAAACAATTAACGACCCATAATAGCAAACGTCGCTAGACGTTTTCACGATTATTTTCAACTGTCGACTGGGGTATTCAATAAGTGCGTCCAATAACTCAAGTGAAGAATAAATAACAAGAACGACGACGTCAACGAATGACGATAAATAGTTTATATAACACTTGTCGAAATTACATCGCCACATCGGTACGACGACGCGTTGCACACTGAGTATATTGACTATAGTGACTACAACTGTACAGCGAGCAGTGAGCAAGAACGAACTGGTCGCATCATTGCCAACACCGAAATTATTATCGTAGGACGGTATTTTTTTTTTATACCGTCGTCGATGACGAGCACCTTCGGCGCATGGCATAATACTAATAATAATAATAATATGTTACATAGTAGGTATTTCAGCCGACGTCTAAGATTGTGTTTAAAAAAAAAAACAGACATTGAATACGGGATGAAAAAGAAACCAATCGAAAGGTTCATTTTATGCTGCTTTCTTTCCAGTTTTACGTTTTACGCCGAGTGCAACGAGACACTCGAGATGTGTACCATTAAACTTTATCGTTGTGTTTACAGCGCGATCATTAAAAAAGATCGATTCCCAGCTAGGAAATTATTACTACCTACCATAATAATGCCTAAAAATCCACTCGCCTACGCCGCGTTTCGTTCGTGACAAAGACACAGCCTAAACATGCAGACATCCTTATTATGCCTTCAGTGATCAATCATCTGAGCCTTCAACCCGGGGTTGTTGTTTTCTACGGGGTTGTGTACTCTTCTCTAACACACTCTCTCTGTCATTCTCCCTTCTTGTTCCCTCCTACCTACCTTTTCTCTTCTTTCGATGGTGCACTGGGCGCCGTGAAGTCAAACGAGAGGCTCAACTACCTCTACGCACGCACACCGGGCGGCGGCGGGACTGGTCTACTGAACCGAAGTCTCAAGGTCAAGGTCTCGCGTACGTTTTCGTCGGCGGCCGTACTATATAATACTGTTGTTATTGTTGTGATTTTTTCCGTCCGTCCAGTCGGTCCCATTGTGGCGTTACATCAGACGAGTGCGAACTGTGGACGTTATGTTTTATCATTATTTTTATTGTTACTTATAGAGGTGTATAATACTTTAGTTCGAGGAACAGCGCACAGAACGTTCATTAATGTACACCAACTGATTGCAAATATATATCAAAACGATGGACACGGATTTTTCTAGCAAAAATACGATGATCGGACCGCCTAAACGAATTCACTCGACAGGTACACGATCGAACGAACCCCGAACACGAACACCCGACGGTAGGTACTGTTCGACGGCTACTGCAACGAGTACAACGACGCGGCGGCTACAACGACGACGGCGACAATAATAATAATAATAACAACAACAACAACAACACGCGCGCGCCCGCGCAGCACTGACGTCTCATGTGCATGTATCCACCACGGCCGCGTCAGACCGACGTAGTTGCACGGCCACCGTCACTACCACCGCCGCCAGCAGCAGCATCGCTCCTCCACAGTCACCGCCGCCGCGCTAACGGCGACACCGCTGCCGTCGCTTTTCGCGCAACCATCCCTTCGAATGACCGTCAAAAGAACGACGGCGAGGCCGTCGGGTGGGGACGATAATCGATAAGCGTACCGACCGCGCGCACCACTCCGGCGGCCTTTGTCAGGGTCGGCCGTCGAAGCCTCAAGGGGACGACGTGTTATGACGCGTCGCAGAGGGTTGTCTGGCGGCGGCCGAAATGAAAATATATAATATATAGCATATAGATATACCGAGGAAAAAATCCTCCGGTTGGATTGGTTTTAAAAACGTTAATCGAATTGTATCGCGCAATACAGTGGTATCGGGTTTCGGGTGAATTTTTCTTTGTCTTTCGGGAAGCCAAATCATCTGCGAATCGCTCGTATACCTGCCGGCATCTGCTGTCCCGGCGGCGGCGGCGGCAGCAAGAATGCGTGTGGTTGGCTACAGTAGGCGCACGTCGAACCGCACAGGCCTCCTCGCGGCGACGCGTTCACACACGCGCGCTCGCCTGCAGACTTCAAGCGGCGTTTTCAGTATTTTAATATAGAATTTTCAAGAGGGGGGAGGCAATGTTTATTTTGTTATTGATTTAATTTACATTTTTAAAACCAGTTGTATCAATTGTTACTGTAAAAACAACGCGATACCGCAGGTCTCATTAAAGGACAAACTTAAATGTTTCAAGTTTAATAAATTTGAAAAATTTACGTTGTATATCTACGCATATACGATGCAAGATAGTGTTAAAATGAAACTCGGGTGTCGTGTGGACTTCATTGGCAGTAGGGGCTGAAAATGCTCGCTTTCCCCCTCAAATATGCCACCGGCAAGGCGGCGACGTTGTCGTTATTGCCGTTGTGGCGCGGGAGGACGTCCTTTGTTGCAGGCCCGAAAAGGAAAGGAAAGAAGATAAAGTGAACACGGTGTATGCACTTACATACAACTATGCACATAGTCTTCGGAAAATAGTTTTATTTATTACTATTCATGATTACATGAATATATTTAGTTTCTTTTTCTCACTCCTCGTAAGTTACTGGAATCCTGCAATAACACCGATAATATTAATTATATACGTACGACCTACCTACGTAATGGTCTTATTTACACTTAATCGATAATTATTTAGTACAATATAAAAATAATTAGGTATTGACGTTGTCGTCACTAGATTACCACTTATCGCGTTGGCCTCTACGACCAATACTACTTAGTATTTACACATTATTATTTAGTACATGTACTATCGGAGAATTTAAATGCCATACAAAAGCATCCATTTTTTAGAACTCTAAATTTACGACCAAATCTCCATTATCTATAAAAAAAAATTGTAATCCATTTACAATGATACGTAATTTCATTCATAATTGATGGTATAATATTTATAATTTTCACAAATTCATGGTTGTTGGTTTTAGCAGTTATGTTAAAAATTATTAAAATCTTATTACTCCAGTTTATGGGATACTACATCCAATTTCCCACTTTTTTTTCTATCGTACATAATTTATTGCTTTGAGTATTATAATTAAGTGTATTTAGTTATAGCCATTTTTGGTAAAAACAAATAAATTACCAAATTAAATTGAATAGTTATTATTTATTAATTATAATTTCCGATGAGGCGCCCTTTGACGAACGCCGGTTGACTATAATAATATTGTACCTAATTTACATAGACAGACGAAAACTACACTTACTATCTCGTGACCTCGTGTAACATTTTATATGTGTTATTTATCAAAAAATATTTTTAATTAATATAAATAACCAAATATCAAACTTAACGTTTAACAAGTTTTATTTTATAATTTTTAATTTAATTGCAGCATGGCATTCGCGCATAATTTAGGTTTTCTAGCGTTGAATTTTACTGTGTTTCAGTCTCTGGGAATAGGAGCTAGGCCTGCTAGGAGAGTGATTTGTATTTGTCATATAGTATTATAAGTCCAAGAGGAGTAAAAATATAGCTTAAAATATTGTGGGCACCTATATATATGGGTTTCATATTAGAAATTCGATAAAATAATTTGCGGGGTAATGAATACATTTGAATACAATGAATAATAATAATGAATCATTCTAATTTAGATTCCACTCCTTATAGGTACTAGGTACTAGATAGACGTGGAGGTGAAATGGTAGGACAACAATATTCTTTTCGTCTTACTTGGTTTAGCTGCAGCACGCTGCACCGATTAAGACTTATTAGGTATAACAAAATAATTCCTTACCGTCACTTGGACTTAACACATTTTCTATATAAAGCATAATGGTAAATTGGTATTGAAACATAGATACTATTTCAGATCTGTGCTCTGAGAGATATATAATACTTTGATAATTATTCATTGCTGATGTATGCGTCTTTGAATCTAAAAAGGTTTAAAGGTGTAATGGTTTTATGTTGATAATAAATAATAATTACTAAGGAAAGTTTAAAAAAATATCGGATAACTTTTAGAAATTAAAAATTAGAACAGTAATCGGAAAAATAAAAATATTATTCATGAAAGTAAAAACTTATGGTATATTAAACATCATGAGCGATGTGAAATTAGATCATTTAACAAGCAAAGGTGATGTGAAAACTTACAAGACATCATCATCCTACATTGAATACTTTCAATTAATATAGATAAAGATAATATTGCCAATGGCCATAGTTGCCGAGGCTTAATTCAAATCAAAAAAAAAAAAAAAAAAATAATATAAACAATAATAAGATAAAATACATTGAGAATTGGTTATCTTTTCAAATGCCAAGCTTGCGCTACAGTAAGAGAGATTTGATTATAATACGCAGTAATAATTATTAATTTTACCGCATACCTATAAGGTGATTATTTTAACAGAACACCTATTATAAATAATTACATTTAAATACCAATTAAATATCAATTAATTATTTGTATCGAGAGACTAGAACTACATAATTGACGTTTCTTAAGACATATTAGTATATATTACAATAAACAACAAGTAATTTTTAAAAATACTTGTATTAGTTGTATTCTTTATTGACGTCTGACTTAATTAATTTTTGTCATCAGCCTTAAGAAAATTGTAAATACACCAATGCCTTCACTCTTCAGTATTTTTATATTTTACTAATAAAAACATTAAATAAATGTGCTGCCTGGTCAATCATAAACTCATAACACACAGTCAGTGACTACCTGTTGGCAGTTAATTTGACATCTACCTACTGAAATACACGAACAATTCTCCAACCCCACCAACAATTATTTGAGCAAACTTTTTCTTGCGAATATTTAGTGCATATTTTTTTTTGGATATAATATCAGATAGCTCTTTTCCCAGAATCAGAATTTGTTTGATATCGGATTGACCGATAAATACGATCCTACATAGTAAATAATAGACTTTTCGCGAATGTTTAGTAGGTACGTATTTCGAATTAATTTATTCATCCGTTAGTATATAGTGATATCAATTTTTGAAACATATTGAGTAGGATATACACTATACAGTACCTATACAGTTGATAAAACTTGATTTGCTTACCTTAATTTATTAATTCATATAATAGATTTTATATTGTAAAAATATATTTTATTCCTGTGTTGTATTAAAAAAAAAATAATAACAATTGAAAATATCTCATGGCTTATTGCCATTATAAAATAATTTTCCAGTATTATTATTTTTTTTTTGGTAGAATTATAAAAACTCCTTGAGGATCTTTTACTAAAATTTATAATTTCAACTATAAGAAAAAAATGGTTTTTTTAAATTTTTTACCAATATATAATTTATAAAATAAGATAAAAATGTCATGGCTATAGATAGCACAAACACAGTCAATATATTATTTTAAATTCTTTATGCTAATATAAACATTTGGTAAAAATTGAAGTGTTTAAACGCGGTTAATAGTTTTTGAATCACAACAAAATATCAATAACCGATGGATGAGAATTCGGTGATTTACCGGTGAACATTCAATTATACATTGTACAATTTTTAAATACAAACGTTTTTTTTTTATTTAAGATAGAAAAATTTGTGGGAAATCTTCTATTAATTTTTCTAATATTAGCTATGGAAAGAAAAATGCTCATACATTTTTAGCTGAAAATTAATTTTAAAATTTTCGAGTTTTTATAATGGTTTTAAATACGGAATAACACTATATACGTACTGTTAAACATGATGTAATTAAAATACGTATAAGGAATGAGGTTAAGATATTTATGTTTCTACACCGAACATCCGATACCAATACGGCAATACCTATGCCAAAAGACAATACTTTTTACAATTTTTTTCTCGATTTCTACTATTCAAAAATAAAAATTTAAACTCCTCTGTTACTAATCTTTAATTTTTAAACAAACCGATTAAAATAATACCATTATGCATTAAATCATACCAACTACCAACCTATATCTTAATAACATCGGTAAAAGAAATGAACAATTAAAAAAAATAACAATTATATTAAGTAGGTATAGTATACCAGTATAGGATTTAAAGACAGCTAAATACCAACTACGTATTTTAAAATATAAAAATTATAAATTATAAAAAATAAACTGAATATAAACCATATTTAAAAAAAGGCGGGTAGGTCGTGGATGTCGCTCTGCTGTACAGTAGGTTACAAGTGGGTTACTGTAATGGATGGAATTAAATTTGAATCCAATGATATTAAATCATTGTATACGAAAAACGATTCTGAGCGAAGACAGTTTATCTGTCTAGGATATATTATAGATTATTAAAAATTTTCAAATCTTAGATTTAAAAAGAAAATTTTTATGAATTTCTAGCATAAAATAATTTATGAATTTTCGTGATTTTTACGTATGTTGTCAAAATTCAAACTTGAATCCTTGTGAAAAAAAATTGTGACCATGAATTTATTTTATTTTTCAACTGCTATTGTTAAAATGTGTTAGAAGCCTTGTATTAAATTTTCAAACTTTTCTACCGAACAAATAAATTTTTATCGATATTTATAGGAAAAAAAACTAAAAAAGTTGAAAAATTAAAATGTCAGTAAACAGCTTAAAACAAATCTAAATATTTTGAAAATGTTATCAAATATATAAAATGCCTATATAAACATTCAGTGAAAATTTCAAGTATCTGCGGTCATTAGTTTTAGAGTTACACCAAAATAAGGAAATCGCTATAAGTGAAAATCCAATGTTGTAAAAATTTATATTTCAAATGCTCATAAAAATTTAATTTGAATTTCCGGTGGATTTTTTATTTGTTATAAAGATTGAAAAACTTATAAGGAATCTTTTATTAAATTTTCAAATCTTAGATATAAAAGGAAAATTTTTTATGAATTTCTAGCTTAAAATAATTTGTGAATTTTCGTGATTTTTACGTATTTTGTCAAAATTCAAACTTTGAATGCTTATAAAAAAAAATTGTGACTATGAATTTCTTTTATTTTTCAACTGCTATTGTAACAATACGTTTAGAGCCTTGTATTAAATTTTCAAGCTTTTCTGCCTAACAAATAAATTTTTATCAATATTAATTTAAAAAAAACTAATAATGCTCGAAAATTTCAAATGCCTATGAATAGTTCAACTTAAGTCGAAATTTTTTGAAAATTGCATGGTTGATAGAATATACTTATATAAACATTTGGTGAACATTTCATGTATCTATGGTGATTTGTTTTAAAATTACATCAAAAACCAAAATCGATTTTGTCGAAAAATGAGTGTGCGTAAAATTTCCCTTTTTTCCATTAATTTTTAGTTTGTTTTTTTTTTGATTATTTTGAAAAGTATTAAGAATTTTTCAATTTTGACCCCCTAAAGTACCAACTAGATTCACTTTCTGATCGAACAAGGTGCTGAAGTCAAAAATCGAAGCACTTTTACTGCTCTAAAACGTGATGACAGACAAAAAAAAAAAAACACACACATCATGGTAAAATCAATACATTCCGCTCAGAATCTAAAACTTAATATATTTCCAATGTTTTAATTTTTCATAAAATTTTTCTAATACTAGTAGATTGCCTATATTGGCATTTGGCATACACAAATACACAAATACATGATACCATCATCACAAACTCAAGAAAAATTTAAGAGTTATTAATTTGTATTGCAGTACTTAGCTATACTGCTATACATATACCTACAAATTATTAGAATAATATATAAAGGCACTTTGCTACAAATATACAATTGACATATTTTGTGAGGTTTTATTGTACATAATATATATATATATATATATATAATAATATATGCACTTATGTTAGATTATGAATTTGGGCCTCTGGAACCCGTTATGAAAATAAATATTATATTATGTATGATTCTTCACTTTAAAATAAAACTATTAATTTGTATTTCTAGAAAGTAGACACTATTATTATAGATACCATGTAGCCAGGTGTTAAAATTGGTGTGTATATATCATACTTAAATAATGAATGTCGAAAATGTTTGTAGAAAGGGAACTGTGAAGAGAGAGTATAATACTATGATATATTGCCATAAACAAGCGGTTCCCAAAACCGTGACGTAAATTATCCGTGAATTAAGCCCTATTGTTATTGGTGTTTTCAGTAAAATTGCGATTAGTTTTTGTAATAACGTCTTAGAAAACGTTTCGTATAAAAGTAGGCTTCTATATACAGCTATTGAGTATGAATGTAAAATGTAACAGTATAATACACACAAACAGTAGAGTAGACAAGAGTTTTCATTTGGAGAGGGGAAATCTATTAATTACTTCTTAGATAAATCACAGGTTAGTGTTCCATTCACAAACAAAAAAATAAATGATAAATCTTATCACAATAACATTAATAATTAATAAGTAAAAGATATATTGGAGATTTTACGTAGATATATGGATTTACCAAATGTAGGTACTATATACCATGTATTATTTTACTCTAATGACTTAATATTATTGTTTTGTGATACTTTATACTCTAATACTGCGATTGGGTTACGCTTATGGATTTATTAATTCTTATACTCATTAAGATGTATATTTACGACTAAACAATTCACAATATATATATTCTGTATAATCTATATAAATATATAATCCATAAAGTATATCATATGAGATTTGACATATCATGTGCTTAATTATTATTATTGTATCCGATATTTTTATGTCTGAGAATACATTGATCAAGTCTATACGCAACAACACGGATCGCATGATGTTGATAATATAAAAGGATATGGACATCGACTATATCAGTCCCCAAAGGACGAAGGTCACAAAAGAGGTTACTTGATTTTATTACTAACATGCTACATTTTAATTATCAATCTTCATAGATATAAATGTATATAGACTAAAGATATCAAGTTGTTAAGTGTGCACCTCGTTGTATATTGCATGGAAGCAGTTGCACAGAACACAAAATTTATCTTATTTGTATTTGGGGAACGGGGGATGGGGAGATGGCATAAAAACATATATTATATAATACATAGCTACCGTTAGCTAGTACCTAGTATCATGAATATGAAGTGGTGTAATGTTTAATGAACTCAAATTCTTTGAAAAACTTGAATTTCGTTGATTTTGTATATTTCTATACAACATTAATTTTTAATAATTTAATAACGTAGTTACAAAACGACTTCGTTATGAACACAAAGAAAAAAATGTAATTAAATAATATAGGTACATAATGCAATATAACTACCCAATAAGAGAATAGTTATTATACTCGTACATGTTGGATATTTGAAATTGTAACACACACGTTTAAAGTTACGTTTATTTTATTTAAGACATATAATTCTAACAAATACATTTGTGATGAAATTTCTTACAAATTAATGAACTTTTAAAACGTCTCCAATGCGTCATGTTCGTATAATAAATCAGTTGTTATCGTAATAATTGGACTTCTATATAGTATACGCACATAGAGGTTAGATAAAGTCTATATGTATAGTGTAGTAAGTAGTAAAGTATTATTTTAATAGAATTTAATGGCGTCGTTGTTTCTAACGCCACTAAACTAACTACAGATTGTTAATTATAAATATATAGTAGTAAATAGTAAATATGGGGGGAGGATATGACACCCTCTATATACTAATTAAATTATTAACCAATAATAAATCTATGCATGTAAACATTATATCATAGCAGTCCTTGAAAATTTTTAAAGTTGGAAAATTAGTGAAAATAAACTAAACTAAAGTTAGTATATTATGTAGGTACCTATACTATCCATAATAATATAATAAGCTAAATAAGCCATACTTTTGTTCCCACATTTATACAATATAAATATATTAATGACAAAATAATGATACAACAAACACAGAAATATACTCAAGCTCAAACAATAATTCTATAAGGTAATATTGTTGTAATATTTAATGACTTTGAGCTTAAAAAAAATGTTCCCTCATTTAAAATATCGAGGTTTGGCCCCTACTCTCACACTCATAGATTACACATAATATTATACTTTCCGGGATCAGGATTTTTAAAAATACATGCATTTCACTTCATACTTTACAGTAATTCAAATATTAAATAGCTGAGTTATGTATAAACTATAACAAACTATTTTTTACATTATTGATGGTGTTGCTTATAATTTATAACGTAAATTGTACATGTCAACACATTTTGTAAATCATAGTATCACACAGTTTATCCTGAGTGCTTCATTAAATGAATAAAAATATGAAACCGACGAGTAAAATATAAGTATACAATTTATGTGTTATACTGGTAATGTTTCAAATTTTAAATTTGGCTGCAATCGATTAATTATTTTTTATGAACTATATAATTTATTTATCATCTATATTATAATATCCTAAATACTTTTTCATACGTTAGACGTATAAAACAATTTATGTGTGGCATCTTAATACCTTATCAAACAAACAATTATGAACATTAAATTTATCATTAGGCAATTAAATAAATAGATTATTAATCTCTAATTCGTTACATACGACTATATGAGTATATATAAGTATATGATGCATCACGCATCATTATATTTGATCCCCTCTCCATATTAAGGATTTTTAATCCTATTATGATTCATAGTAATTATGTTATAGTGTATAGAACATTGTAATTTGAAGTGTTACTGAAACAAAACATAATATCTTCTTAAAATTGTATCATAGTAAATAATATAATATTATAATACCAAGATTACTTTCTCTTAGGTACGAAAATCTGTACAAGGCAATTTGATGAGAAAAATATATGGAAATGACGAAAAGGACACATATCTGAGTACCTAATTCACCAAATATACTCACTCTCTTTTTTCTTCAATAATGCAGTTAATCAAAATTTAATTTTTGAAAATTTTCAATATAAGTATATATTTTAAGTCTAAAGATCATTTATAAAGACTACTTTTAAATTATTAAAATTTTCTGTAGGTACTTTTTAAGAACATTTCTGTGAAAGGAAAAATAAAAAAATAAAAATATTCGAATAAATTCTTTATTAAATGGAAATCTTTAATCTGTATAAATATCATTGAACATGTTTTTGAAAATTAAATTGGATGCATATGAATTAAGTAGGAAGTAAAGTGTAAAATACTTTATTACAATAGGTTAGGTTATAAATGAAACTTTTTGAGTTCTATTTTCTTAAAATGTATTCATTTTATTTTCAACCACATCATTTACGATTAAATATTTTGTATAGGTAAGTACCACTAAGTACCTAATAATAAACATAAATAATAAATATAAAATAATCATTTTTTCCACAGTAATTTCGGCTTTCTTAGTAGGTACTAGGGCATTCCGACTCGGAAGCTATAGCCTATAAGAATAAATTGTAAATTTGGTTATACATACTTAATTTATGTAGTAAATTTATACTCAATATATTATCTCTAGCAGACCAATATAGTTATATAGATATTTGTTGTATGCAATGAAGTTTCGTCAATTTTAGAAAAAAGGGCATGTTTTGCAAATTAAATTTTTTCTGAAAAAATAATGAACCTATAGATACTTTATAACTTAAGTATTTAACTATTGAAGTATACAACTTCACAATTATAGAAGTATATTTTATTAATACTATTTAAGTACCAATAATATTTTTAAGTTAACAGTTTGATAATTAATATACCACTAAAAGGTAACCAGAAAATCCACACATCAGATCTTTCTTTTTAATTTTTAATTTATTTAACTAAACAATTTTCAATTGGCACTTTAATAGAACAATAATATTAAAAATATAATAATTTACATATTTATATACTTTTTAGGCAATTTGAGAGAAAAGTGTTGCATATTATTGTATAAATAGTTTTGTGTATTTTATATTTTCGTGTGAATATTTAGTCTACTTTACTCCAACAATTTAAAAACATCTAGTTATATAGATAAATTGTTGAAAAAGTTATAGATATATATAAATAAAAATATCTTGATAAATAGTGTTCAATCTTTGTAAAATGATTAGTTATCTTTGGACAACACTTAACAAAAGCCGCGCTTACTGAGCTTTATTGCTACCTAATGGTTATGGACTTACCATTCAATGAGTTCTATTTTCTTAAAATGTATTCATTTTATTTTCAACCACATCATTTACGATTAAATATTTTGTATAGGTAAGTACCACTAAGTACCTAATAATAAACATAAATAATAAATATAAAATAATCATTTTTTCCACAGTAATTTCGGCTTTCTTGTGGCTTTGTACAATTTTATTACTGTAAATTAGTATATTTTAATACGGCTATTAATAAAATTCTAATAAATAAATAAAATATTTCTAATATAATATTTATTATTTAGTTATTTAGTAGGTACTAGGGCATTCCGACTCGGAAGCTATAGCCTATAAGAATAAATTGTAAATTTGGTTATACATACTTAATTTATGTAGTAAATTTATACTCAATATATTATCTCTAGCAGACCAATATAGTTATATAGATATTTGTTGTATGCAATGAAGTTTCGTCAATTTTAGAAAAAAGGGCATGTTTTGCAAATTAAATTTTTTCTGAAAAAATAATGAACCTATAGATACTTTATAACTTAAGTATTTAACTATTGAAGTATACAACTTCACAATTATAGAAGTATATTTTATTAATACTATTTAAGTACCAATAATATTTTTAAGTTAACAGTTTGATAATTAATATACCACTAAAAGGTAACCAGAAAATCCACACATCAGATCTTTCTTTTTAATTTTTAATTTATTTAACTAAACAATTTTCAATTGGCACTTTAATAGAACAATAATATTAAAAATATAATAATTTACATATTTATATACTTTTTAGGCAATTTGAGAGAAAAGTGTTGCATATTATTGTATAAATAGTTTTGTGTATTTTATATTTTCGTGTGAATATTTAGTCTACTTTACTCCAACAATTTAAAAACATCTAGTTATATAGATAAATTGTTGAAAAAGTTATAGATATATATAAATAAAAATATCTTGATAAATAGTGTTCAATCTTTGTAAAATGATTAGTTATCTTTGGACAACACTTAACAAAAGCCGCGCTTACTGAGCTTTATTGCTACCTAATGGTTATGGACTTACCATGCCACTGGTTTATATCAGGTCAAAATATTAATATATAAAAATAATCATCTACATAGTTATTCAACCACTCATAAACATTATTAAAATATAACTAATTTAATTGTATTATTAGTAACTGATCGTCTATGATCATTAAAAAATATGCACAATGTACAAAATCTACCAAAAACTATGATACAGTTACAGTAGCGTCGATATACGATAATTATATAGGAATATTCATTATATAAGTAATGCATTGAAATTGCCTATTCATAACTCCGCCTTTGTGTAACATCGTGAATTATAATAATATAATAGTTAATATTATTGAGTTAGTTAATACCTACTCCTTACTAAAAAAATAATGTATTTAATTAAGTTAGTCTTACTTTATTCTAAATTAAGAATATTATTATAACTAAAAACCATCAAATATCAAACGTATTTAACTAAACATTCTAAATAGTATAAATGTATTCGTTTATTGACTTTTCCAAAATATGTTTTATTTGTATGATTTTAATAACTTATAGCATGTATCAAGTATGAAGGTATAAATAGTTTAAAATAGAACTACTTACGCACTAAAAACAAAAACCACAACCATATCCTCGTTTGGAATGACAATGGATGAACACGTATTTTGAATTTCAATAATATAATTATAATTACTTATATATTATTGACGCATTCGTCATAGATCATAGTAACGAATAATGCCACTTCATATAACATAGTCAAAAATGAAAAAATCGAAAATTTCATACACATTCTAATCAAAGACTGCAAATTCAAGTCAAAATGTACGTACAAATATTTTAAATTTTGAGTGGAATCATTTAGTTTAATATAATTATGTATTTTTTTTTTATTGTGTTCGTACTTTTTCATCACTCACCACCTAGTTTGTAATATATTTACATATAATATTATATACCATAAATTATTTCAATAATTCATAATGCTATAACAAAAAAAAAAAAAAAAAAATGATAAATACAGTAATTACATTATAGTTCCACCATAATATTTAAAGTTGATTATTTTTATTATTATTGGATTGTTCACATGTGAATAATAATAAAATGATTTTTAATTACAAGACTTCTATTATTGTTTTATTTTTACAATTTTCAAACAGTTACTTTAACATTATTGAATTAACGAAATCTATTACGACTAGTTTCAAGCATACATCGGGTATCGGCATGTCTAATATAAGTAGCTACAGCATCTTTATTTTGATATAGTACATTTTTTTTTTATTATTATTATTATAGCATCAACATCAAGGTTGTTAGCTTACAATTAGACTATATAATTATGTATAATATAAGAAGTTTTTACAAAAGATATGGTATTAGATTGACATCAATACTTCCACTGACTCTTATACATACTGAATCCATATAGACATAATATAATAGACCAGGAATGATAGCTGTTTTTAGTGTATCTAATACAAATTCAAGCCAATCTGTGTGGAGAGTGACAGGCAATGTAAGGCAGTCACATCTAAATGCGAAGTATTATATATATTTTTTTAACAAAGCTGCTAGATTTATATGGATATTTTAGCCTCACTTATTTGTATAAATTATATTATTTGTCTAATTGGCTGTGACTGAATCCCTTACAATCGATTATCTCGTATTGTAGTTCTAGAAATTGTTTGTATCATACAGTATTATATAATCATAATATACTCAGATGATATTATCATTATTATGATATAAATAATATATTTATAACACAACATTTCATTATTTTGAGTTCACATAATCGCATTGCAATGTTGATACTTTGCCATTGAATTTAAATTTAACACATCCATTTCAATGGCGTATCAAATAATAATCTACTCAGTAACGATAAATATGCATAATGCGGATCGTATATAAATTGTCTTCTTGTATTAAAGCTTTTTTAATTAAAAACCAAAATATACTATACAATAATTATAAAATAACTATTTTTAGCTATTTTTATTTAATATTTAAAAAGTACATAAATACCACTAAAATATCTAAAATATTTATGGTATTATATTAATTCTGGAAGATATTAATATTTGTGATCATAAATTTAAGTATATTATACCGTTATTGATTTTGAAATACAACAAAAAAACAAAATTGATTTAGCCAAATTACTAGTTTTCAAAATAATTCATGTTTTTATTTTTCTCCATTATTTTGAAAAAATTCAAAACACTTAAAAATTTTTTCTATTGGCTAACTTCCTTAAGGAACTTAAAAAATCCGTTTTTTCAAAAATATCTTTCAAACTCAAAATATCCATCACACTAAACAATTTTTTTTTTAAACTAACTCATTGTATAATCAGTGCTTTGATCTTTCAACTGATCAACTCAGAATTGAAAACTGAACGTACCTAATAATTGTTATTGTCAAATAATATAAGCTCTGAATTTTACATAATATAATACATAAACTAATTATTGATAAATATTACATCAAATCCTAGAGAATTAGTACCTAATTAACCAATATTATTTAATATCATTTTATCGTTACATAACAAATAACTAATAATAATTCAGACTTGGGACTTATATATTGTTAATTACTTTGGAATAGAATATTTCAATATTTATAAATGTTATTACAATTGCCTAGATCAAATTCCTTAAAAAAAAATATTACTATCAGAGCGATTCTATGGCATTTTATGAAAAAGTATAGAACAGCAAAATTAAAACCATTTTTCTTTTTTTTTTTTATAATTATTTGAATAAGAAGCTATTTCTCTAAAATTTAGTACATTTGATCATACTGACATACAGCTCAAAATATTTACATTATATAATACTTATTAATTACTAATTAGTCATAGGTAAGTATATTTGGTGATTAGAAGGGCTCACACTTAACAAAAGGGGTGGAATACACAGTCTACCTGCCGTCTATTAATAATTTATAAATATGTACTTATTTAATTTATTTCACACATTGAATTTTGACTGTTTGAGGCAGTATACATAAATCTTCACTATAGGTAATACATCACTTAAGTTTTAAGCATTATCATTGTGTTCAAATCATTTCATCAGACATAGGTTCATCAGACATTGTACCTATCTCATTAATTATAAATGATCTAATTATATATTTTTGTTATTTTATCCTATTGAACATTTTATACTTACATTTTTTAAGAGTCTACTTTTTATACATAATATTGCTATTAAATTAATAATTTCTCTGATTTTATGTTTAAATAATATTATATTTTATTAATAAATACTAAGTAATTTACAACATACAACAAATACAAAATATATACTTAAATAAATGTTTCAATTTACATAATTTCTTTAAATTTTACAAACTAACAATTAGTTTTATTGTTGAATTCATTTCCGCAGTCTTCTATTTCATCACAAGGCATATGGATTTTTACACACCGGCCATTTCTGAAAAAAAAAAAAAATGTATAAATACTAAAATCCATAATTTGTTATAGCAGGTATAATATTACATTAATTTTGTTACAGTGTATTATTCAAAACACGGTTAATTTCTAAAATTAATATGAATTATGATTTTTAAAATTGTTAATAACTAAAGTAAAAACATTCATATTAATTTGTAAATTTGAACACACTCAGTGTTAAAAAAAACAAGTATCTCATTCTAGTTTCTACATAATAGTACAGTAGTAGGTATTAATGGTTAAGCCACGCTCTACAGACATGCGTATGAATTGTGCAAAATATAATATTATTGTGGGATTCGATAATATTAATAATAATTTTTACCTAAAAAATACCTAATGCAATTATTATTATAATACGAAATATATTGAATATTATAACTATTTCGTGAATATTTTGAAAAATAATCTGCATAAAGGTATTGTGATCTCGAATTTCAAAACTACCTTTAAAAGCCAAACATATTATAATATTTTGATAAGAAAAATCAACAGCTGGTTGACGAATTTGATTTTCATTCTCAACAAGTGTTATGTGGTATAATAATGCTAAGGATAAAACAGTTGCGTTCTCCCCAAAATTCTAAAAGAAACATGGTGCTTAAGACAATCGAAGACATTCGTGTGAAGGAGCATATTCGTCCGATGCAATATCTACCTGCAAACTTTCTCATTACTCCTGCAAGGTCCTTCACATCCTAACGGTTCGTCAGACTTGTCTGTACAGTCTGCGTATGCATCGCAAAAATGATCGTAGCTCACACACTCATCGTTTGAATTACAAGCAAATTTACCATCTTCGCAATCTAAATTTTTTTGGTGCGTGTATTATATTATAAAATATTATTTATCTATACAATATGATTTATTATTATTGTTAAATTAATTTATCACAAACACTGCGAACGTATAAATACTTACGGGTACAATTAAGCTCGTCGTGGCCATTCCAACAGTCCGACACGCCGTCGCACATTTTCGTCTTTAGCAAACATTGAATGCCACATCGGAAGTGTGTTTCGAGATCACATGCTAAAATCAAAAAAAAAAAAAAAATGTAAATGTATCGCGTTTCTTTTTGTGATTGCTTATCTTATGATATAATATTATAAATAATGTTTGTTATGAGATGACCAATACTTACGACAATCTTTTTCGTCAGTCTGGTCTAAACAATCGTAAATCCCATTACACTTTGCCTTATCCGATACACACATGCGATTTCCACACTCAAATTCGTTTTTAGAGCACGGCGAAGTATCCACACAACTAAAATAAAAACAATATTTATAATATAAAGTAGTAATATTTATATTTTATGCCAAATCACAAACAATTTTATGTCACTCTCGCTTATTTACCAACTAGTTAATGAATAAAAATACGTTATTGTGTTAAATTGTTAACTTTCATAAATCAAATAATTATTTATTTACGATAAAAATATGTTGCTTGTTATCAGTAAGTGACAATGTGGGTGGTGTAATATATATATATATATGTTTAGGCAATAATGGCCTATGATGGGATCTGTGGCGAAATTTTATGTAGGTTTAAAACGGATATTGCGTACAGAATAAAATAATGTATGGGCGGATAGAAGGAAAAAATCAAGTGGACGTTGTTTTATAATAGAATCTTATATCAAAAATGAATTCAAATTGAAGTAGATGTACCATATGAATCCAGACATGCCTGAGATAACTTTAAAGCTTTGAATATGTTATTCATATATAATCATAATTAATATTATGTAGGTACAATATATTGATGTCACGAGATTAGATTGCATTCAAAACCCACCTAACCATATTAAAGGAGAGTATTAAAGGATTAAAGGAAACTTTAGACATTCAGACATGATTTCTGCTCCCTCGATTGATGATAAAACGACAAATAATATATCTAAATGATTTTAACACGTGACGATAGAATATGATAAAAAAGTGGTAAGCTATTTTTAGAATGGTAGAAATGTATTAATGAAAGAAATAAAATAAGAAAGTTAGTTTCATAATGTTAGGTAAACATAAAAGAACATAGAATTTAAAACTTATAAGTTTATTCATATTGTGTATGCAACAAATGTGGTAACTAAACATTAAAAACATCACTTTTTTCTTTGCTGTTAGCACAGTTTTTCAAAAAAATAACAAAATTTTATCTTAACATCCCCTGTTAATTTTTTAGCCATTATCAATTTTCGCATCTTTCTTTTTATTAGTCTTAATTGTTTCAACTGCCAACTAAAGAATGGATTTTTTCCATTTCTATAACGAATAGATACAATATTATTATTGTCTATATACTATAGTCATATTAATTATAATAATTCTTAATATATGCAAATATTACATTGTTATTTGATAGCCTTATTTGAGAATTTACATGACATTTTTTAGATGTTGTGTTATAAACTATGATAATATAATTATTAAGGTGAAAGCTAATAAAAAAAAATTAATTATGATTGTTTTTAAGAATAATTTAAAAACTAATTTAAAAAAAATTTTAAAACTATTGTTTAATATTCCGTTAAAATATCAAAATAAAAACTATTATATTCTTTCAGTTTCGGAAAACCTGTTTGAAAAAAAAAACGATTACTATATTAATTTGAACGGATTCAGTCGCGTACAGCGTATTCCAAACCAGTTTAATATGGTATTTTATATTCCAATTAATTTAACTTAATAATAGCAATTAAGTAGTAACTACTGAATGACCAATTTTAGTGGAATTTCAAAGGAATGTCGACATTTAAAAAGTATTTCGTCTTTTAATCTTATCATGCATATTGGGTATTACACGATGGTTTCAACATCTAATGCTATAATTTATAATTATAAAATAACGATGACTTACGTATACGCATTTCTATGAATATTTTGACAGTACTGGGTGTTTATACCACATCGTCCACCACATCCAGTTAAATCTTTTGTATCCAAACTTGGCAAACACTGCAGAATACCTTCGTCACGATCGGCCAAACAGACTTCGTCTTCTTTGCATTCATCACAGATCCAATTATCTTCAACTGAAATTGTTGATACATTAATCAGTTATCGAATAGTACCAATGTTTTTCAGAATTAAATTGTAAGTGCTAAATTATTTTATAGCATACAGTAATTTTCATTAATGTAATACGACTGACGCCAAATCAAAACAGATTTACATTCTTGTTAAAATTTAATCAAAATAACTATTATATAAGAAATAGCCTTAAGCCTGAACAGTAAAGATTTTTAATTTAAATAAATACAATTATTGCAGTTGCATACATTTTTATTATTATTAACATTCGACATTGTTTAATATTTTTTCGATTACGACGCGGGAGTAAAATATACAATAGTATTTTTATAATACCAACTTGAAATGTAAAAATTTTGAAGCAGACTAGACCCACCCTATTCTTATTATTATGGTATTATTACCCAGTTTTATAATATGTTATCCAGTGATGAATTCGATGAAATACATAGATATTAATGGATTTAGGTATATAATCTGTATATCAACTTCACTCAAATGCGTTTAATATAAAGCCGTAAAACCTACCTATATTATATAATTATTATAGCTTTTATACATTATTATATTATAGATATCTAATATTTCTAAATAGGCATGCGTAGTGTTCTCTGCACGTAGAAAGTGACTCGATATTTGTATATAGTTACCATTTTCAGTGACTTTGTTTGTCGGTGCCTGTTCGATTACTTCCTTGGTGGTTGATGACGAAATCGGTGTCGGAACTGTAAAATATTCATCGAGGTCCGAGTTTTGTGACAGATATATCCGACAGGGCATCAGGTCCAGATCACTTTTGTTGCCCGGGATGAGCAGACACCGGTCCACGCTTGTCGGTTCTCGCGTGTCCCGGGTCAAACATTTTCTGGTTCTGGTGGCTACATAGTCTCCAGGATCTTCGCAGCCGCTCCAATCAGACCAATCCGTCCACATACCCAATTCGCCACTCACTATTTTATAGAACACAACGTTATGGTTTTATAATATTGTAGATGGTTATATTGATTATATATTCAGCGGTTGGAAGTTTATTGAAGAATAGTATAGTACCTATAATAACTGCACTATATATATTTTTTAGAGCAATACAGCAATGTAAATATGTCATACTGAGTTTTTGATTAAGGAGTAAATCTAGAATTTATAACAAGTATTTATAGCTTCTAACAAACAAAATAAATAAGCTTCATTTTAAATGTTAAAAAATGTAGGTATATAGGTATCATCCTAGTAACCTAGTACTATATATATATCATAATATTGATATGACGTAATTTACATATTCACGATTCATGTGTAATCTGCACTAATCATATTAACAATAAATATCGAGATCAATTTTAAGCAATTATTATCTATAAAATCAGTTCACTGTATAGCGTGTCACATCTCGTGATGTAACAAAATGGTAACTTGGACGTGTTTTGAAAAATTAGTGTCCACGTATTTGTGAACATATTAAGTAGATTTAACAGCTGCGCTTACTTTTTACCAGGGGCCGCTTACTGGTTTTATTTTGTTATTAAACAAATATAGCTGTGTATTAGGTATATAGTGCCCTAAATTTGCATAAAATTTAGGCCTCTGTAATAAATGTTTTTGCGTGTCCTATAAAATATTATTTAATACAAAATAAGTATTCCCATCAAAATGTCAAAAATTACAAGTTCATTTCAACGAACCCTTATAACAGCAAAGCCCCCGATGAACGCCAGGTCCGTCAGTTCCCGGCCCTTGTGGGAGGCCCTTAATAAAGCAGATACCTATAGCGTCCATTTTTTTTAGTCTGTAGCAACTTCCAATCATTTTACTTTAAATTTGTTTATGGACATTTTGTATCGTGTAATTTATGAAAAAGTATTTATTTACTTTGGAATCCAATGGATTGGACGTCCACACTGTAGTTGCCTAACCAAGTATGTCCGTGCTGTATGCGAAGAGTTTTGAGGAACGCAATGCCGATCTGTCCAATGCCGATCGCGGACTCGGGTTCTTGAGAGAATTTGATTTCACACTGTATTTGAACGCCTTTAGCTTGACCGGGACTTAGATCGATCACCTCACAGCCATCATACCACGGTGATAATTCACTGTTTCTGAACGTGTCGTCCAACTACAATACAAATAGTTATTGGTTAAATTTTCCAGTCTTCTTATACGAACAATAATAAAATGAAATACAATAGTACCTATGCGTACTATCGACTACACTACCTATGTATAACTAGTTACTATTACTATATATAGAACCAATTTATAGTTACCTGAGTCGTGATATTGGCACTCAGTGCTAAAAATTCGGTGGAGTTTCTATCCACAAAGCCTATCGTGTACGGAACATTTGTAATTTGAAATTCTCCTTCTACAACTAATGGATATTTCTCTTTGTGTGGAACTGCAAAAAAATAAAAACAAAAATATCTTTTATAAACACTACTAACATTTTTAAATCACAAGATTTTCTTAGTTTGTTTGTACTGGGGAAAAATGCTACTAAATAATAAATTATTTATTTCTATACTAACCCCGGTACGTTATAAAATACGATAGATTTGTTTAATTTTTTAAATTTCAATCAATAGCGACGGACAACTTACAATGAGACAAATTAATAGATTTGAAAAAACTCACGATACGATGATGATCTTCCTATTAATTATTAATATCGATGTACGACGAAATATATAGTATATGCATATAGTATTATACCTATACACACAAAACATACGATTATATTACTATTGGTTTTTGGTCAGGCGCGCGTACGTGCTTGTTGAAAATTAATATCTATATACCATCGCCCTCGGGCGATAAATTAAAAGATGCTTGTATTATATTAAAAATAATGTATGGTATATCTCTATATTATACCGAACCCGCGATATCGAATATTTCGTGAGTGGTTTAAAAAAAAATAAAAACACCCGGTGTCCGATGAAGAACCTAGTTTTTACGGGTAATTTGTTTTCATCAATAGCGTTATTTTTCAATTGAAACACGACGGTCTAAATCGGCATTGCGCATTATATTATTCATCTTCATCATCTGCAGTTCCTATTCACTATTCAATGCTTATACTTATTTATATATGTATGTATATAGCATATAATGAAATAATAAGTATAATACACAACACACACGCATCCTATACAAAATATATTATATGCGTAGTATCAATATTTCGGTATCAATCGATCTCGGTACGTAATCTGATTGATCTCTAGGTAGGTATAGGTATACATCTATAATACAGTGCGTGGTGCATTATGTTGTGTTGTCCATTGTGTTCTCTAAATCGAATTATGTACGTATTTATTATTATATGGCATATTGTAGCGGATCGCGCGTTCATGTCTTCGATTGATGTACAAAATAATAATAATAATAATATACTATTATATATAGTAATACTCGCATAATATAGTATTCAGGTATATACTGCGTTGTAGGAAAACGTATATATTAAACAATTTATATTATATATGTACCTAAATATGAGGCGCCATACGGGAGGTCACGGGATGAGGGAGTGGACCAATATCACTTCAGCTCTCTATAATTCGGAGATTCCACGGTATCAACATATGCATTATGCATATATATGTTGATTAAGAATTATATAACAAACGCTAATGTGATAGGCACTAGCACTACTATACTACGTACATTCATTACAATGGATGTAATATTTTTCAGCTATGATGTTTTGAATTTTGTTTCAAAATCCGAACCCCAATTATACACATTTTAACTCGTAAATAACGTTACAGCTATTCAGATTCAGCTGCTTCACCCGAGTACCCGACACCCATGGAACTCGTTATTTACTATACTTTAAAAATAGCAGACCCCACGTTTTTATGTCACGCACACGTAGTTATTGCATTGTACACCGATATGCCACAATTTTACAAGAGAATCGTTTTTAATTTTTCCAAAGTATATTACACCCTACGTTTAAAATATATAAATTCTTATTTTCATTATCACCATCATTGTTATAAAATAATATAATCTATGGATTTGTATACTTTTTGCTATGCCTATAAATCATAAAAGTGTTTAATATTTTTCAATTTTAATATAATAATTGTTTATATTTATATTCATTGTAATGCAAGATCTATAGAAGGACTAAGAGAGCTGTCTTTTTTTGTGCGTATAATTAAACCACCACATATAGAGGTGCATGATTTTCTTAATTGTAGTACCTAAAGTATATAATATTTATAAATATTGTATAATTTAGGAGTTTTATAGTTTTTTTAGCTGCAGTAGGTACTTCAAAATGATCTGTTGCTCACGAATCGCAAAACTATAATCACTATCAACTGCGGAAGAATGTCGGAGGATGACTCAAATATGGAATTCAAAAGGATTGAAGTGTGTAAAGTTACTAATGTACCCTTAATAATTCTTTCGACGGATTCTGCTATATGATGTTAATATCATATTAGATAACAATAATATAATGTGCTTACACTCGCTCGTTGGCGTATAGAGACATCAATTATTTTTATATGTCATAATATAATTATGTATATAGGTACCTTGTATTCTAGTGATGTACAACAGTACGCTGGTGGTCAGGCATATGACCGCTGTGAAGAACAGAAACGTGTACAGGACGAACATGTTGGTGTGGCACATGGTCCTGGGCGGCGAATTGCACTTATGCAAATGCGGTATGTCGGAGGGCGGCTGCCAGCAGGTACACCGCTTGCCGGGCTGTTGCCGGGCCGTCGGTTGGAATGCGGCTGGCGTGGGCGTCGTCACTGCCGCGGCGGCGTTGGTGGCTGCGGCGGCGGCGGTCGTTCCGTAGGCGCGTGGGTCGTAGATCGTGGACACCGCGGTGCCGGGCCCGCCGCGGCCGCCCGTGTTGTCCTTACCGGACAATAACCTCGCGGCCAAACACTCGTTGGCCATCCGCTGGCCCTCCTCCGGGTTGTAAGCCGGGTTTTCCATTGTGTTGTTATTGTCACGACGGTGGTGATGATCACGTCCCGCCGTCGCGTCTCGCTCGAACGACACACCTGCGGACCGGAGCGCGATCGCCTGAAACAGCAATTGAGCACAGATTTTAAAATTATTGTTGATCGTCAAATTATTATTATATGTTTATGACCGTAAATATATAGGACGATCCCTGTACACACACGTGTCAAGGTCATCGAATATATACATATAGAAAATAAGTTATGCGGGCTGCAGAGGTGAAGGACTGAGATTGCATATTGGACATAAAAGACGTATAGTAGGTAGTACCTATAAACGCAGTTATGAGACCAAAATTATATGTGAATATTAAATTATTATTATATTTATATTATCTGAACATTAATTAACTGATTAACGAAAAATAATTGTTCAGATTTCATACATAGCGCCTTTTTTTTGTTCGCCAATACTTGCAGGATACGTCATAATAATATCACAATATAGTCTACAGACGTGACGTTTATACAACTCGCATAACATGTTATACACTATAATATATTTTTATATACGCGTTCGGTTCTGTTGGGTTCAGCGACTCTCATTTTATACGCACACGCGTCTATAGACGACATAATAACACAAATAATAATAGTAATAATATATATACTCACTTATATGTATATATAAAATATAGACCACTACCAAGGGGAAAATGGAAAACTGTCGTCTCGCATGTATATTAAAACGGTAACGCGGCGCCGCCGGCGGCAATTTTGGTTCCGATAACCGCGGACATCACACTCGCATTGTGATCGACTATATTGTAGGTACATGAATGAAACGTCAAAAATCCTATTGTCGAGTTTATTATTTTTCTTTTCAATGGGTCATTAAATCGTTGCCCAGCCATATAGTCGTAAAGTACATGTGTCGACCAGAATAATGACTGCGAGTAAATATGGAATTTTTCACGTGGGTGTGTGATAGTCTGAACGAAAACATCACAATAATATATACATTATAATATACCTTATATATATATATATTATATGCCCACGACTGCACCATCATAATGCCGGTCTTATGGCGTGTTCATGGGCAATGTCCAAGAGACGTCGCTCGATTTGCATAAATAACACATTTACGAGTCAATATATACCCATATATATATATATATATAATACTATACGTACGTATATATGGAATATATATGCTGTACGGTTCATATAGCTGTTGTAGTTTTTTTATTATTTTTTTTATTTATTTATTTATTTAAATTGTTGTTTAGGATATTCATTAAGCGCCGAACACGTTTTAACTCTTAACTGTGAGTGAGTCCGCAAATTAAATAAAAAGAATCTGAAGAAAAAAATCGAGATGTTTTATTAAGTGCTGGGGCCGTTTAAACATTTAATCTGCCGGTTATTCAACGTGAACAACAGACTATCCCTTGTATTTTTAATGACATATAAAAAATTGTACGAATAAAATTTCTCGACAGACGTATAGGTTTATAGTTATAGGTATTAGGTATAGTGACCAATGCACCTCGAACATCTTCACAGCGGACCGAAAAACCTCTTCAGGCGTCTGCAGGAAATAAAAAACTAATGACTAATGATGACGTCCGTGAGAAAGCCTATTTTATAAACATTAAAACAGTAAAAGTTCATTGATTTTTTTTTTTTATGTTTTATAACTATAGATAATTATATTATGCAGGAAACTAATCAATTGTTATTTTCGTGGAAAATCGCAGGACCTAGAGAAGTATTAAAATAATATAATCAATTGAAATTTAACAGAATGAATAAATTAACTATTTATTACTTTATTATTAAAATAGAAAATCTGGTAGTAATTCGATTGCACATGGTATTCAAACGTTCTTGAAGATGACCAACAATTAATTATTAATAATGCAATAAACGTTATTATTTCAAATTTGATATTAAGTACCTATATATGTTGTTCCATTCATACGTATATAAATTATAGAAAAATATACCTAGCTAGATATTTTTTAATAACAATTTTAAGCATCACATAATATATCTCATTATACTTATCTGGCTATATATCTACCATAATTTAATAAATTACACCAGTTTCAACGAATCAAAATTAACGAAACTATTTTTATTTTTTTGTGATTTCCATCCTAAAAAATTAATTAACAGTTCCCCGTAATTATATAGCTCAAAAAATAATCTAGTCATTATAACCGGGTACATTGAAAATAACTAGCGATTTGCATATTATACATACCTACATAACATAATACAATAATACAATATATATTATTATGAATGCAATAAAATTATGTAAAAAATCTTGTACAGCAGAAATTTACCATTTAATCGTATAAAAAACCAGGATCATTTTCAATTTTTATTATAGGAGTTTTGGTCATATTATACCATATATACATAATATTATTAACATTTAAATTGTAAAACAATTTATTTCTATTTGTTTAATTATGAATTTAAAAAAAAATATTTTATTTTATTTGAAGCTGTAGAAACTAGAAACCTAACAATTATTAAAATAGAATACCTAGGAACTTATAACATTTAAAAATAATAAATATGACGTATCGTAGTAATGTACGATGTAACTAAATTTTTATTCAAAAGAAACCTTTGTGAAAAAATTTCTGAAATACATTTTGTTAAAAAAAAAGGTATCAATGATCTATATAAATGATTCACTTCCAAGACGATCAATATTCAATACCTCGGGAAAAATAAAAATCGTCCTTTTTAAGCAACCAAGTCAAAATGCTTTTGTATTTCTTTAGATCTTTTATAAGTACATATTTGGTTTAATGCTATAAAATAAACATTTATTTTAAATTGAATAGCTTTTGTCACTTATTTTGAAGTAAGAATAAAGACGTTCCTATCATAAAATACAAATATAATAGATATAATGGCTCCTTGTAGAAAAAAAAAATATTGCATCAAATTCTTTTTAAGAATTTCCGGCATCGTATTTTTAAAAGTGAAAAAGGTTGTAATATCTTTGTTCCTTTTACAAAATAATTCAGTGCAAAAAAATTATAAAGATGGTCCCTAACTTACAGGTAGGTCAAGATCCTACAACCATTGTTCTTTAGATTTCACACGCCATACCTGGGATCATAAGTCATGAATCGTTAGAGACTGACAATAATAACTGTTAACTTCCTACTTTGTCGGTAATGTCATTTAAGTATATGTTTGGAGCACCACATGCACTCAATCGTAGAAAGGAATTTAACATCAACACATTATTATTATTAACAATTATGTTTCTAATATTTTTCCTTAAGACCTTAAACTTCATATTTATTTTATACCTACATATCATCGTAATCATGAAATTCTATTATACACAATATACAGCAATTTATTTATTTTATCCAAATAATACAGTTTTATTAACATACTGTTTAAATAATTTTGTATATTAATAGTATAAAATAAATATTATGATATGATAAACTTATCAATCTCTCCAATTATGTAAATAGCTTCAATAAAGTTCAAATAATTTAATATTATGAGATATAATTATATAAGTATATATTGTGATATTGTGTTAATGTGTTATCTTCATTGTTCAAAAATATTTCTTGAAACTCAGAAGATTACAAATTATTTTAAATTGCTAAAAAAAAATCAATCACGTTCGTTAAAAAATTGCAATGTTAATTATTTTAATTATATTAAATATCTACCTATAACACAAATAGATATGTACACCAATTACGTTCAGAAACCTAACCTAGTAGATTTAAAATTAAAACTATACTAACGATTAACATGATACTCTTATGCTTAATATTAGTTACCTATGTAGATATAAATTTTAACGTTTATGTTTTTTATTAGACATGGTAATATTATTATCAGAAACAAAATCTTAAATAGGATAGAATAAATAAAATAGGTAGATAGGTAAAAACTTTTAAAAATTAATTAGGTATCCTATAAAAGATACATTATATTAACTTATAATATTATATAGTTATTAAAATATTATTGAACAACGTGTCTATTTACGTTTGAATAATATGAAATTCTATACTTAATATTAATATTTAGATTAATAAGATTAAATTAAAAGTAAAAAGATCAAATCTATTTTACTAAGATTCGTTTTAAAACACAAAAATGTCAGATTATATTCACAAAAAGAGCATTATGAGAATAATTATAATAATAATCTTTGAAAATAATTTATAATTTTTTAATACCTAAAACTAATAGGTCATTCCTATATTTTATCTTCCTAATACATTTTCACATATACCATATACATTATACATGTAATATATCATATATGTCTTATACTTTTACACAATGTTATTTGCATGTTAACATCTAACATATATATATATATATATATATATTTTAAGAGAGAGTATAAAATTGCATTGTGTTACATACATTAATCGATAATTAAATACTTAACAATTAGGGTTTGTCGGTTACAGTTAGAATGTTATTATTTTTAAGACAATGAAACATAGAAGATGTAATTATCTACTAATCATTATACTACTAACAATAGAGCAGTGAGAACCTTTTCAATTGACTCCGTGAAACTTATCAATAAATTAATGTTTTTCAAAAATATGATTCATTTTAAAACATAAGTAAGTTTGCCTACGTACACATGAAACAATATTGAAATAAATTAACTACATGCATAACGCTATATGTAAAAAAATAAAATAATGTTAGTAAAATTAGATATTAATAGATTTAAGAATATACACGTATTCATCTGTTCTATTGTATGCAGAAATGTTTTAAAAAATTGTTGACACTAATGAAGTTAAGCATATATGTTACCTCACATAAATTATGAACATTAAATACAATATTTAAAAAAATGATAATGAGGTTTTTATAAAATAAGATATTTTAATAAAATTTTCTAAGCTATTACATGTTTGATAATGTAGTTGGTTAAATAATTTAAATATAATTTCGATGATGTACCTATGTACCTATCAGTAATTTATACCAATGATTATATATGTATCTATTATCATCAAAGTATTATAAGTCATTAATTATGAATATCAATTATTTACAAGTTAGATTTTCAAATAATTGTTTCTAATCTACAATGTGTCAATGTCGTATTTATGGGAGTCGATGAAGCAAATCGATTTACTCTTTTTTGGCTTTTTAATCTTTTATCATTAAGATTATGATATTATATCACACATACGACATTATTTCAAAAATAATATTTATTTAATTTTTACGTTTGTTAGCATGTATACATTGGTTGTAACCTATTATAAGTTATATATTATAATATAATCAATATTTCTTACTACCTATATATTAATCACAATTACAAATTTCCCAACATAGATATGACGTCATTAATTCAACTATGTAACCATTAGCAACGAAAAAAGGATAACAAATACAACATAATAATAATATTATCATTTTCTTGATTTAAAAATCAGAAATATATGAAAAAAGAACTCCAGTAGAAACTGTAGTAATTAACATTCTTTTTTTTTAATAGGATAGAATATCAAAATCGTAAAAATTATTTATGGAGGTTAAAAAAAATAGAAATTAATTCGAATAAAGTTATTGCAGGGTTTTAAAATAATTTATACTAAATACGAACGAAGTAAATATATTAACTACAGAAATTATTATGACTTCATAGACTAAATAACAATGATTTATATATGTAGGAATAAGGTAATGTATATTTACTGCAAAAAAATAAGTAGTTAATTATCCAAATTTACTTTTATTAAGTTAACCACTTATTAACTATAGGAAACAATTGAAATATGTAATTAGGTTTTTTAATGAAGGTTTATGAGCAATTTTAATAAATTATAATTGAAGATATCAATATACTTTTAAATTAAATATATGTGTGTGTATATAATAATTGAAACATACATGATACATAATAGAAGCGCCATGTTATGTATAAAGTGATGTATTGCAATATATTATATTATCACATACCATCTTCATTTAAAATTTTAAATACATGCCTACGCATAAAACAATTTAGTCAATGGAATATCTTTAGTATATTGTACTCTATGGAATCAACACGAAAATTTAAATTTATCATCAATAAGGTATCATATTCTTTAAATTCTGCGAACCTATATGTAATATGTATATTGTATATTATACCTTTATTGCTTCCAATGACTTAATAAATAATAACTAGGGTCTTGGAGTTATAACTCTCCATTGTAATCTATGAACATTAAAATATTATTGTGCATAATATGTATATAATTTTTTTAAATATTAATTATGATAACAACCAATTATTTTTTATCTACTACAAACTGATGTATAGATAACTATAAAGTTTATAACATGTACCTAAAGTATTAGTTTTAATGGGAAAAATCATAGCAATATACATATAGGTTGGTAGGTAAGGTAGAGCATGGATTTTAAAATAGTAACAGTATATTATGTTATGTACACTTCATATAATACATCAATAGATTAGGTACTAAACATTTAATTATATCATGTATACACTACACCATAAAAACAACCTATAGACCCAGAATATTTTAGGAGATTAACTTTTTGTGAGCTCGTTTCTAAAATAAACAAAGCAATCCTTCATCTATATCTATTTCTAATAAAATTCAAAGTATGATATTTTTTCTGTCTAAAACCTTACAATAATTTTGATGATAATGATCACATTTTCATTTAACTTTATCAAATTTAACAATTATTATATAGCAATATAGTACATTATACTATAAAACGAAAGCAAGATAAAGTATAAATCAAATGTCGAATTTAATACTTTATATTTTTATAAAATTTGATTCGAGTACATCGTATCAAACACACGATATGAATAATATATCAATAAATTAATACTCTCAAATTACAAAACGGCAAGAAAAAATTAGAATTGAAATGCAGCGTGGACAATCAAAATTGTTTCAGACATTCCGCGAATCGAACATGTTGGAACCTGCGTGAGTTTAAAAATTTACATAATATTTTTTATACGTTTAACAATCTGTCTATACGTCTGACTGTTGTAGTCTCGCGAAATATTATGAAGGATTTTTAGGCACATAATCCTTTTTCCAATAATACTTATGTATTATTTATGATTTGCGTTTTAGCGATTAAATATAAATCTAAGCACAGTATAGTAGATTTTTTAGGTGAATTAACAAGCCGCTAAAATTATTACATCCTATATCTTTTTCAAATCTTATCCAACCACATGATAGTGCCTAGTTGTGTGGACGCGAGCGTACTGACTTTAAATATAAAAACTATTTTGAACAGACTATCAAAAAATATACATACAAAAAAAATATATAGGAATATTATAATTTATAAACATTATATGTAATTGCCGATTACGACATTTTTTGCAGACAAACGAATCATACTTGAACTATATAATAGGTACTATTATAATTTATGCATTAATGTCATATATCATTATAGCTTACCCCGCGTAGTGGTGGCAACTGTGTGCGTGTGTGGCCTGCAAAGTTGGAATTTGCGACTATGAAATTATCGCTTGTGGATCCTCTCCCATGGTTACAGATGGATTATAAACTGAAAAGAGATCACTTTGCGAATCGAATACGACAACTGACGTTACAGCCTTCGATATCAAGCTAAACTGCCGCAATTCGTGTTATGGAAAAATTTTAATTGAAAAAAAATAAATTGATAATCACAATAGTTCGGTCGGCGCGCAGCGTGCGTACTATATATATTTCAACATAGGTATGTCGACGACGACGTGTTGCGATGTTGTGAGTCGTGAGTGAAATAACCAACTGAACCGAACCGGCCATGCACCGGATGGAACTACCGCCGCCGCCACTGCACCGCCACTCTCACCCCTGCCACGACACAGCGGTTGGCTCCTTCGTAGAATGTTATTAATGCGTTCCTAAATACGACAAAACACCTGTGTATATACAGCACACCACCTGGTACCCCCCAACCAGCCCCCCAATCATACCATGGCCACACACATCTTCCCCCTCATTCGTCACCGACGATGACAATATATACCTTTTCGTTCGGACTTAGGCACCGTTCGCACGCGCACGCTATACCAGCAGATGATCAAACTAAAATAAACTGGTCATAATATCTACACAGGTATTACATATACCCATGTATGCTGTACTTTTATTGTGCGTGGGCGTTGGTTATATATAACAGACCAAGTCATCAAACACTTTTTTCAACTGTGCTCGATTAAAAACAAAGTTTTAGGTAATGTTTTTGTTATTAATATTAAAACTATAGTGCACATCATTTATAGAGAAACAATGTTGTTACCAAGACAATGTTTTTTTGAACAAACGATATGAACGTATTTTAAAAAATATCGCTCTTTAGTCATTATATAGTGCAGCCCTTTAATCGAGCGAACGAAGCTGACGTAAAATTTATTTATTATATCTACAACATAATATACGGTCTAATGGGGTTTATAAAGAATTTGCTTGCCTATAATACGCCCTGCGCCATCAGCTGTTACCTCACTGTGGCAGTTCAATTACCGGGCACACGCGATTAGGGAGGAGCTATGAACGGAACAGGGAGGTCTTCCTCCCGAGTAGAGCCTGCACGGGTCCTGGATCCCCCGGTCGGCACGCGGTATACAATAATATTATATTATTATATTTCGGTACGCATGGAAACTCGTGCTTTATAAAAAAAAAAAAAACACCTTAGAACCACTCAAACGCGTTCACATTTTGACGTAGGATTGCGTCTACGATGTAAACTACATAATATTATATTGGAATAATATTAAACCGTTATTATTGATTTTTATTATAAATGTGGTGTTTAAATCATAGACCGTAGTATTGTCTCCTCTAAACCCACCAATCGCGTGTATGCAAAAAAAAAATGGAAAATGTACGCGGGCGTGATGTATAATATTATGCGTACCATTTAAATTAAACCGTGCAACTTTTCCGGTGGAAAAGACGTTAACACGAAATCGTCCGTGTGGTACTTTATAAATATGGCTCGACAAACAAAACAAACGTAATAAACGCCGCACCGTTCTGTATACCACCAGCGACGGTGGCGACTTGTGTGCGAACGTCGCCCTCGGCGCATATAGTAGTCATAACACGCTACCCGATTTCCTGTGGTGTCCACCGGATGTTCTTTTGTGTCCCGGCAACACGCGGCGGCGGCGGCGGCGGCGGCGGCATCAGCAGCAGCAGCAGCCTCATCCCCCCTCGTCACTCAACCACCACCTATACACGTACATATAGGTTCACTACGGTTTTGTGTACAGCGAAAGAGAAGAAAAAAAAACTTATTAAAAAAAAAGAATATAAAAGAAATTACGTGCGGATGACTCAATGACTGTGTCGGTGGCGGCGGCGGTCCTATCCGATTTCATCGGTGCGCAGAGAATCCGAAACCGATCATTAGGCTCCAGCGGATCGTGACCCTCCACGTGGACATGAATGACGGGGGGGGGGGGGGGGGGGGGGGGGGGATGCGTACCGGTGGTGCTAAACGCGCGCGCGGCATCGAATCCAAATAAGCTGATTAAGCAGACATGGGTGATATGTACCTATTTATAGGTGGGCATTCGAGATTATATATGGCTATATGATATCCGACCATGTATTATATAGCGCAGGTAAGACACACTGTAGGGATTTTTGCGCCGATGTCTCTAATCCACCTCCATACTCCGGTCGTCTAGACGTATATAAGTTAGGCACGTATATACAGTGTGTTCAGTAACGCTGCAATACAATTTTTTCCGTATAATTATAGCATACTATTTATTTTGTATATTAAGTCTTATGTGCGATCGAAAGAATCGAAAACTTCTCATCTAAAGACACGACGGTTTTGATGGAGATGCGTGGTAAACGTTTTTAAGCCATTTTAGGGATTATATTATAATTTATATTCTGCAATGAGTACCAAAAACACCACGGATAGGTTTTTGGTTTTCTATGTCATCATTATATAAACTCCACGAGTGACTTTTCGACCACATAAATCCACTATACTTGGGACAAAAATGATTACCAGATTTTATTTTATTTTATTTTCGACTTCGGTCCACGCTATTTTTCCTAATTTATACATCGGTACAATAGTATTATATTATATTTATACGAATTCAATGAGACAACATCCGCGAATATTACTCGAAATATTTCTTTTTTTTTTAACTAGAAAATTGTGCAATCTGTAAAAAATAAAATACAACAAACAAAATAACATAGGATACAGTATAACAAACAATAAGTTAAATTAAATTACGATTATTTACATCAATTCAGACAAGGGGTTGACTGACGAGGCCAGCATCCATTGATGGAACTTCATGCGAAATAATATTAAATTCAAAAAAATATTTTAGTGGTCTTCCATTATTTATTTGGTTCGCATCACTGCTGCAGGAGGCTGAAATATTTACGGTATATCTATATTGCCTTGTGATTTCAGATACGAAACATCCTGTACATATAATATATTTTATGAACGAGGGCGGTAAACAATAATACAATATAACGCACTGATAAAAAAAAATAATAGTATTACTCGTGTGTGTCATATAGGTAACCAGGTAGGTTTATTATACCGTACATTACATATATATATATATATATATATATATATATATACGTGTGTGTGTGTGTGTGTGTGTGTATTTGGGCGTTATGTAAACGCGCACATGCGTTCATTATATACCTGCAGTGATTCGGAGACGACATGAGTAATAAATCGCGTGTATACTACGTTTACCTTTTTTTTTCGTTCCTTTCTCCGTCCTCGAAATTTCCTCTTTTTTTCCTTTTTCCTATGCGCCGACCGACTATACAGGACACAGATATATATTATATTATAGGTAAGATGTATATTATATACGGTGACTGTATACGCGGCGAGTATAATAATATACGCGAGGGGACCGGACGGCAATAAAAAAAACTGCACGTACTCGCGATAATTTTTCAATGTACGAACAAAAAAAAAAAAAAATATATAACGATAACAACGATTTTCCTCGCCATCGTGTGCATTTTAGGTACACATGTTTTCATTATAAAACATTATAGGTCATGTGTCGCATATACTCGTCATATTATATTTATTTTACCTTGCGCGGCATATAGTGCAGTCAACGATCTTGCTCTGGCCGTTGGCGTTTACATATTATTATACGGAGGGGAAAAAATTTAGCTCACACATGGTATACTGTATGTACGTATATACATGTACGACATAAGACATTAGGTTGTACATACATATATTTCAATGTATACTCTATACAGTCTCGGACTCTCGGTCTCGTAGACTAAAATTTCAACGGGATCGTCTTCGTCTACTGTCTGTGTGACAACGAAACGAATCATCACGTCGTGCGATAATCACGTGCGAGTATTATTGTATTGTAATTTGTATTATACTTATACACATGTAGCGGAAGTTTCGTATATACCTCCTTCAAAGTGCTTACCGTGAAAGTACGTCTGTCACCTATATAATAATTCAAGATATTATGTTACATGCGTCCGAGATAAAATAGAATTTACTTTTAAAGATTAGTGTCATGTGGAGTACCACTTAAAATAAGGCGTTACCATCGATATATTATTGCACATTTATGATACATAAATTATAGGTATACTCACTACTCAGTATAATATAATTAAGTATTTTCGAAAATGAGTAGGATTGAATAAATTCAGATGTGCTTAGATATAGATTGAATTCACCAAATCAAAGAACCTACCCAAAATGTATTTGGGGAGCAAAGCAGTTTAAGTCCTCTAAAATCTAGATTATATAGTGCTTAAATGCCTTAAATTCAAATACATATATATTTTAAAAAAAATCAATTCTTATATATTATTATATATCAATTCTTATGTATTCTATGTGAATGATAGAGGAGGTTAAATAACGCAGAATGAGTAACAGAATGACTCAATTGTACTATCGAATCTGTCAAGAGTGGGATTGAACTTCACCACAGTATTAAATACTTCAATATATATATTCTAATATTCTATACATACTCTTAAATCATACTAGACTATCTAGTTTTTCCAAACTAAGAAAATTATATACATTTTATATTTAACATAACATTTTATGTCTTTATGAATTTTGTGTTTTGAAATCGTGTGCAAAATGTATATTTTCAACATTTAGTACAAATTTCACTCTGACATGATGTAGTTCATAATTTTATAAATTTTAATATAATCAACAAAAGTATAGGTAAACAAAAATACAAGTAAAATTAAATTTTTTTATTACTTTACTTAATGAAGCAATTTTAGCTTATTAAAAGTTAATAATTTATAAATTATAAAATGTATGTCTCATACAAATATTATAGTAAAATACAGTTGGTAATTAGGGATCCGTTAAATTTCAATTAGTATTTACATCCTCAAAAAAACTTAAAATATAAATTTAATACATAATTATTTATCCAATCACCAGATTCCACGCGTATGCATATAAGTTTATTATGATATATTAATACATATTATACATAAGCATATAATATATATATAAAATAAAATATAATAAAATATTTTTTTTTAAGTAAAATGTTTCTAACAAACTATATCGTAATTTACTTAACGAAAATATTGATATTTAAAAAAATTGTAAAAAATCAGTCTTTTGACTTAAATAAGTGTTTTCACCGTATATATTTTTCTGAAAATCAGATTTACAAATTGGCTATATTAAGTATTTCGAAAAAAATGTTTATCAATTTTAAATTTTTTTATTTTCAGCATTAAACAATAAAAAATAAAAAATGTATTCTAAAAATGTAGCGCAAGTGTCTATGAATTATATTTAAAAGAAATTTAAAAAAATATTGATTAGAAGAAAAGTTATTTCATTTATATATGTATATGTCATCTATATATATTTATATTAATATGTGCAATATATATACATTGTAATGTTGTATACATTCTAACCTACATATATTATATCCAATAATCCACATGCGTGTCCGCTTGCAGGTTTTTCATTCATGCACGCATATTCGTACACGCTCACGTACCTTATACGCATTACATTATTATATTATTATAGTATCATCAAAGCGACGCAACACATAAAAATGGACACCCATTGATTTTGACTAATGTACCTATAATATATATTATATATATATACATATAACATTTCATGCATTACATAGTCGTTTCAGAGTTCCCATATTTGAAGAATGTGTGTACGCGCATAACATTATTATTTAAGTAGTTATTATATTATCGTAGTAGGTTTATCGTGAGATACACGCGTTTAAATTCATTCATAAAACGCGTTGTAGAATATCGCACATACTCGAACGCATTGGTACAGTGAAAGTATAAATAATATAAATTATATTCTGTTATACGTCGACGATGAGTAATATTAGTGTACTGCATATAGTAGGTACCCTGCACGTATACACGAATCCGGAAATTCTTAATATGCATAGATTTTGCCATTTTGGAATATTTTTTAATTTTTGATGATTAAATGTAAAATGGCACATAACAATATGCAGGATATAGACGATATAGTTCTAGGGTTCTTTGCAGTGGAGAACTTATATTTTATAGCCTATATTATGTATTTTTAGCTATAGTAATATTGCAATAACTATAACTGTGCATTAAGTTATCAAATAATAATGTAACATTAATAAATCATATCTAAAAAAATATATAATCCTTGGGTTAGTGATAATCTACTGTATAATAATGTAATATTCCATCATTATGATGAATATTTGTCATGTCTTATACACTTATCAGTTAATTGCAATACATAGTCTCACATACTCACATAGCAATTTACAATATCATAATGTCATTGCAAATGTCGAAAACTTAACTAATCAATGGAGATATAACAATTAAAAATGGCTAATATTATATAGAATCATTGAATGTATCTAACTGTGGTAAAGAAATTTTCCAAATTACATTTTCTTTTTAAAATATATTTATTTTCCCATCTCAACAGCCACACTTAAACATTAATTTTTAAACTTGAAACTATTAAAATGCTATCTTTTTAGTTTTTAGTTTTTAAAAAGAAGTAAGTATTTGCTTAATTTGTTTCTATATTTAATAAATTACAGTAATTACACTAATATTTTAAGCGCATATAGTTGGATGCGTTTGAATGGTTTGATAGGTATTTAACAATTATGTCAATATATCGCGGTACATTAGAAGTCATAATTTAAATGTTTTCAAATATTGTTCTTTTTTCTTTTTATATAAATATTAGTAAAGTATATAGAGTACATACATGGAATTTGACACATTGATATATGTAGGTAACAAAAAACAAAAGTAGGTATTGAAAGTTGTAAAAATAGAAAAATAATATTGATTATAAATTTAATGTTGAATATTTTATAATCAATGATAATATTATTAAGCGAGGAATAGGGTTTAGGCTTAGAATTAGAAACAATATAAAGGTAAGACTATAATACAACAGTAATAATTTCAGACCGTTGTCATATTTTGGAATATAGAGTGAAGAACCTATATTGTATAAACAGTAGGTAGCTAGGGAACGTAAAAACAATGCCTGCACGTACTTGTAATATACGTGATACGTGTCTATATATTATATGTATATTAACTTAACCTATACATTTAATATGCAATAATATTGTATTAAATAAAAGGCATTGACATGATCGCCATGAATACATAGTATTATGTTTTGCATTACTAAATACGCTTAAAGTATATGCATCATCGGCACCAATACAACTATTTTATTATACAGTGTGTGTGCCAATTGACAGCCCCCCGTGCTCGACTATAGTTAGTTTAGTTACTATACACCTCCCTTCAACTCATGTTTTAAAACGTTCACAACCATACATAGGTAGTTACTTATAAATGGAAATTACCAATTCAATACGTTATAATATGCTAACTAATATATTTTAAGTTTAATTTACGTAGGTATAGGCGGTAAACCGAAAAAATTAAAACCGTAATTTACTCTATAATTCATGCTGGTTTAATGATTTTCTAAAATATAATTATTTATTAGAAACATTTATAATAAATACGGTGAGACACCCTGTACATAAATAAATGATATTCTGTAAACGAAATGTTCGTATCCGTTTCCCGCGACCAAGGTAGGTTTATTACGATGGGCACAAGGCGTGATGCCTACCTATATAATATATATTAAAATATATATTTATATTTACATACAACTATATAAGTCAGTACCTATATACAATGTTTGGACCATTTAAAAGTAAGTATAGATTTGTATAATATATATAGGTATAATATTTAAATTATATGTATACCAATATACCATGGAGTTTGTGGCAACAGTGACGAGCGAGAAGCTATATAGTCGTCGTGCCGCGGTGCTTTGCTGCGGCCGCCGTACGTTACATATAGGTATATAATATACTTTACCTATATTACCAACGTGCAACGCGCATTTGGAGGAGTCCGTTATGCTTCACGGTCCGGATACCACGGACCAAAGAGAGATGACGCTGAACCGTGTATACATCTATTATTATCATTATTACTATTTAATAATATATATAGGTAGGTACTATTATATAGACAGTATAGGCAGTACAATATATATATATACACAATATATGTATAGTTTTTTTTTTGTTTCCACTCCTGTAGTCTTTTCGTCTCATCGTCAGCGGCTATCCGTCGTAACGTTGTGAATGAAATAAAAATAATATATAATAATACATTTATATTTTGTATATACATATATATAATATGTAGACATAGCGTAAACCCGACTATAAAATCCCACTGCCCACATTAAATGGACGAAAAAAACGTAAAACGAACGATGGAAAAACGAAAAGGAAAAAATCTCAAGTCGAATATTCCGTCTCGTGCGTTTGAATCCGACAACCCATAAAGTGCGTCTTCTTCGATCTCCTCTCTCGCTCTTCGTCTCCGTTCCTCTCTAGGCACGGAAAAAAAGAACACAATGCTTCGGTGACGGCGTTTTGTCATATATATGTACCTTTCTTTACTATAAAGTATATATTTATTGGTAATACGTATATAACCGATGTTGCAGTATTATTGCAGCGCGTCCGGCATAATGCAATTATAAAGAAAGAATAACGATAATGACTCTTAATAGCTGCAGTTGTCCATTACGCGACAAAAAAGTGTATTATTCAAAATCACACGAATAGATATTCACGTATACTTGCATACACCGATACACTACATTTTGGACACGCATCGCGAAATACAGTTTCGTTTTTACGATAATTAAAAAAAAAAAAAACTAGATTCTATAGCTAAGATGGAATATTATAAAATACTAAAATATAAGATTCGAAATGTCTTACTGTGTTACATAAATTGTTTTAATATGTTAGTAGTTAGAATAAAATCATTAAAATAATGTATAGTTATATTAATTACTGAAAAAAAGATTAAATGTTCTTTACCAATTAAAACAAAATTTAATTCTTATATAGGTAGTTAAATATTTTCCAGAGTTCAGATCCAATATGGCAAGAGCTCGAAAGATGCAGGTGGGTGGTATTATGGTAATAAATAATAATAAATAGTTATGCACTTATGTGTTTTGTTATACCTCTCAACCTCTCCCAGACGTGCATGGACATGCTTATGTGGACTTATTATTGGTGTCATTTTATACATTGTATATCCATAATATATATATATGTATATATGTGTGTGTGTATGTAAATAGTATAATGCACCTATAATATATATATTTAGTCTGTTGACTATTGTAAAACCACGATTTAGGTACGCTGAACAGTCAACACCGTAGCATAAAAGAAACTGATCCCAGAATCATGCACTCAACTTAACGCCAAAAATCAGCAGTTCATAAAGAATCACAACTAGCGCTCTCAGAAATCAGAGTATATAATTATGTATGCATCGAATTAAAAATATATTTATATACCTATATCATGAAAATGATCATTGGCATAAAAATATAATATGCTCTGGTGAATAGCCTTATAGTACATCTTAAATTCTGTAAAACACACAGGACCGGAGATAGTTCAAATAACCATCAGTTAGGGCTGACTTATGAGGGGGGAGGGCAAAGCGGGACATTTGGCCAGGGCCTCGCGCATTCAAAGGCCTCTCGCTTAAAATTTACATTGAAACATATTTTGTAAGGAAATTCTTTAGGCTATTGGCTATAGGTGACTATGGATATTGTTTGAATATAAGTCTCGCAAAAGGTAGCGCCGACCCTGCTATCAGCAAATTATTTAGAAACCACAATGAATTTGTTTTAAATTTATGGTTTGGTTTGAAATTAATGTATCATGCACAAAAGTGTAATAAAATATAATATATAAAAGCTAATGCCAAATGAAAATGATAAAAATGTTTTAATGTATATATTTTATTGAATAAAAATAACTTTTCTATGTTATGCCTATTTTAGATATTAGATATTAAACGTATTTTGACAGTGGGTGATACCTCAAGTTACAAAATATAAATCCATGTATACATAAAAGTATAGAATATCTAAATAGATATAATATTTTACTAGAAAAAAAAATGTTTTTTATATAACTGGATAACCCGACTTCGTGTGGGATAAATTTTCATTTGATACATTTAAACTTAGAAAAAAATATAATGAAAATTCGAATTAAACGAACAACGAAACCTCTTTTTACCATAGGTATATAAAATAAATGTATCTATAATATGGCAGTGCGTGCAGTATAATGAAATTATAAAGAAACAATAACAATAATGGCCCACAGTTAAGTACATAATATAGTTTTTCATTACTTGACAAAAACGTGCATTATTTGAAATCACACGAAAACTGAATACGTACCTATCCAGTACACACCGACACGCATCGCAAAACAGGATCTCGTTTTTACGGCGATGGTAAAAATGACAAAAAAAAAATCTAGATAATAACTTATGGTATATAGGCGTATGCTGGGTTTTTCATACATTCTAGAACATATTATAATAATTTCCCTGGATTCTCTTTTTCTAACAGATACTAATAATATATAATATATATAAACATATTAATTTATGATTATGTGTAGGTATGTCATCCATATTATTAATTACTTAATTCGTAATACAGTGGTACGATTATGCTGGGTTGCTTAGGAAATTGATTAATTTAATTATTCGCTAAAATTTGAAGCCAATGGGGTTCGATTCCCTGAACCTTTATTTTTTTCTGGAACCCACCTAAATTTTCTAAGTTACAGTGTAAATTTAGTGAAAGCTATGTATTGGTAATTAGGTATGTTACGAATCATGGAATAAATTGATTAAAGTTTTACACTGGGCTACACTCTTTTGATTTTACAAACTATCATTACAATCTTAATCTACCATCTGCCATTAACAAGTATGAAGTATTTATAACATAACCATGGCTTATGTATAATATTCTAATAAGATACAATATACATATTTTAATGATAATAATGTTAGTTGTTAATATTAACGACAATCAAAGACAGTGTTATTCAAATTTGTGATTCAATATCTAAACGTTAGGAGGGCCGATGCTCGATTCTGTTAGTCGTTGTGATAAGGAGAAAAGTCTAAGAGTCACTTTATTATGGCTCGTTGGGCAAACTGATTTATTCTAATGTGTAAAAACCACTAAAAACTAATCATATCCAATATTGTTTTACTAAATTTTCATATGAACGAAGAAAAATAGAATGTATTTACATTTTAAAACATTAAAACATATCAGTACTTATAAAATTAAAAATTATATTTGATTATTAATTGTTATTATTATTTTTAATATCATAAGTCGTAACACTTATTATTACTTATATGATTTTTAACGTGTCTAATAATAGATACTTGCGCTGGAGTATTTTTACATTTAAATTTCTTATGATAGGACCTAGAACAAAATATTTCCTAGTTGTCTTGCTCTAGGGTCATCACTGTATTATAATGAATAGGTATTTAAATATTTAATGTATATTTTATAATTTTCAACTATGCTACAGAAATAAACACAAGTGCCTACCAAATATATTTTTGGTTAAAACTTTGAAAGTTTAAAACACTTAAACTTGTTTTCACTATTCTTTTTTTTCTATAAAACTAATAAAATAGGAAATATACCTAATTTTACATACTGATAAATATTATACGTAGAGTTATTGTTTGTTTTTTACCCAATTTTTCTATTTCTATTATAATATATAATAGAATTAGAATTTAAATTAAATTAAATGTGTAATAAGTGCAGGGTAATTATTAATGTTTGATAAAATATATTATACATTTATAAAGGATAATGAAAACAGAATCTTGAACAAGCTTACATTATGAATAGTAATGATTAAAATATATGATTCATATAACACTAAGTCACTAACACTCGACAGTAATTTGAATACATTGTAGTAGCCAGTTAGTATACTTAATAAAAAACGTGTTATTAAGTCTACGCATCAAGTTCATTTGGTTCAGCATATTTAAATAATTTCGACCAACAAGAACGAGTAAATGTAGGTATAATAGTCAATTGATATACATATTTGATTTACCGCAGCCTTAGTGTAGGTACACAAGTAAAAATCGAAAATTCTTTGAAGCTTTAAATTTTTACGTGTTCACGCGCTATAAGCATATTATACGCACCACGTACGAGTTATATAAATAATTAATGTAAAAGCACGAAAAAAGGCATGGTTGAATATACTTCTGAAGAAATCAACGAACATTTACAGTATCAGCAGTCGAGAAATAGGTTAGAACGGTTAAGTTGTTATTAATTAAAAAGAGTAGCTGACGTTCGTGATGTGCGGTGCGTCAGTGAGTGTACACAATATGTTTAAACTTTGACATAGTAGACCACGCACGTCAGTCGGTTGGCTAATTTATTTTGGTGGCCCAGAGGTTAAAATATTATATATATATTATAGTGTTGTCGAAACACGTATGGTGTCACCCCTTGTTTATATTTACGCACGCCCGTTCAAACATATAGGATTATTACGGTATCTTCTTACGGCCATATGGCACATATACAGGCTTGTGAGTTTATAAGTAATATTATGTCTCATACATATTATATATATATATATATATATGCATAGCCACATAGGTATTAGGTGCACAATCTACTCGATTTCTACCCACAACCTTAGTATACATTATAATATTATATGTTTGCAGGAGTTACATCTTGCAACCATATCCTAGTGGGTTATAATTACACAAACACACACGTTTATTGTTCTCATTATTAGATACGTTGCGCCAGTGCATGTAGTGTGTAATGTTTATACACCTACAATTATTTCTATTTAACAATGCGTAACCCACACAATTACCGATTCTTATTGTAATCGATACTATTATATGTACACTTTTAAGTTAGGTTAATACCTACTACTTATAAAAAACGAACGGTATTTTGAAATCGGTGCTTTAGGGAATTTATATTTTTATTTATTATCTTAGGCGTAAGCTGTCTGGCCTGTGCGCCAGTAGTTTGTACTTGGTTTGGAAATGTAATATATGCAACACCTATAACAATTTTTCTTAACATTGCATCTAGTACATTTTACTTTTTATCCATAGTAAATCATATCAATCACATTTAAAGACTAAATTTATTTTCGTTTTATGTAGTTGAAAGAAACTTATTGTAAAAAAATTATATTTGAAAACAATAAAATATTAATTAATTCAACAAATCGTAAGTGCACAAATTCTAGTCATACCAATACGTGTAAGAATGCTAGAATTGTTTAACATTAAAGAAGAATCAGCTCTTAAAATTCCATACGTATTTAAATTACTTCAGAAAAGTTGTATTTATAATATTTAAAATATTATCAATTAGGTATTAAATGTATTAACAATATAGACGTAGGAGTATAATAATACGACTGTATATATTTCTATGATTGAAATTCGAAAACCATTAATAAATTGATGATAATAAGTCTTATACGAAAATACGAATGTACCACGATGTACATGATACACCACCTAGGTCTGAAAGTCATCACAATAAGATACTGCAGGGTGGTAAGGCAGACATAACAAAAGGTTTATGAAGAATTTTTTACACCACTATAGGTACACATTCACGAATTTAAAAACTCTGGGTGTATACTGCAGTTTACTTGTAATGTATTGTATACACTATTTACAGTCGCAGATCCCTGTGGTCTATAATCTCATTCATCGGCATTCCTCACATCGAACAATACACGGACATTAAAACATCTAGTTTCTTTATCCCACAATAAAAAAAAAGTTACCTTTATGATTTTGTAAGCCGGGCATTTTAGTCTCACAAAAAACATGTATTTCGCACTGCAGGTATCCTGACGCTTGTGTTATATTATATAGTTACTGCATGTAGTTACTATAAAGTATGTAATAATGTGCGCTTAAGCAATCATATCTTTTTTAATTCAATATGTATATAATAAAATATTCATAATAATTTTTAGCCATTAAGGATAAGATAGGACACATACACACACACTTACAACATTATAGATATAAGGATCTCCGTCTGTAATCACTAGGCCAGACGGGTTGTCGCCGTTCTTTTGGTAAAGACGATCATAAGCTAATGTTAAAGACTACGCAGATCGTCTTTACAGAAAGACGTAATATTGTTAAAGTTTAAAGGTAAATGGAAACACGTTTTGTACACTTTGTGAACATTACATTTTAGACTACTTTTAAAACAAACACATCTTATGGTTTGACAAACATTTTTACACAAACAACTTAACGGAAACGTCAAGTTTAATTACTTATATAACCATGTTAACCTCGTACCCATGTCAAATAATATAATAAATGTTGAAATAATATCTAAATTATTCTATACGACTATTAGGTATACTGCAATTACCAGACTATCTGAAATGTGTTGATGATATTTATTGGTTTTGATAAAAGTCATAATCATAAAGAATTAACCTTGCGTGAAACTGTCCAAATTTTATCTGGAGGTCAGAGATTTGTAAGTTGTTCGTGTAAAAGTGTTTGTCAAACCAAAAGATGAGTTTGTTTTAAAGGTAGTCTAAAACGTAACAGCCGTTGTCACAATTCATTTTTCTGCTCTAATAAATAAAAAATGTTCACAATACGGTTAATAAGTTAATATGATATAAATAAATCTTTATAACTATACATAATTATTTAAGATAAATCTATAAGGGTAGAATAAGTTGTTAAATGTTGTATTTCAGTGCACAAATTGAACGACCACTTTTTGAAAAAATTACACGATGTTAAATTTGAGTGACCATTTCGTGAAATATTTTTGAATTTCACAAAGTGTAAAAAACGTGTTTCCATTTCACGAAATGGTCATCTTTTCATGAAAAGATCGATTTCACGAAGTGGCTACGACATTATATATTTGTATTAAAAATAAATTAATAAGTTAGATAAAAGTATACCTATATTAATGTGCATTGTGCATTAGAAATAAATTAAATAAAAGTAATATTAATAGACCAAAGAAAAAGGTTTTATTATTTTAAAATACAAATCGGTTACCTCACCTTACACCTCAGACGCTAACTATGGATCGGAATATGACCGGAAAAGGATCCTTACTTTTAATAAATATATATGTAAGGTCCATACAGTAAAGACATAAAGTAGGTACTAAAATGTTTGTGATTTACAAGTTACAACTAGGTATGAAAAAATTATTAGTCAAGGAGCTCAACGTATGAAAACATAAATTCGATAAAGGTTTATGATTAAGAACAAGATGTTGAATAAAACGAAACCTCTGATGAATATATAGGTACACAGCTTTTACGCAATAACATAATATATAATGTTACCGTAAATGCTATAGGTTATACAAATTATTTTATTTATAGTACAAACAAATTTTAAAAGCAGTTTAATAATCAGTTTTCCAAACTTTAACTGTAACGTAGTATACATTCTGCAAAAAGTCACTGTAATATAGTTATGTTAAATTTGAATTCAACAGTCATTCTATGCGAATATGGAATCTGAGCAAAAACAGTATATCAGCCTGTTATAATATTATACTAAGTAGAGTAGGTAGGTACATTTTATGATATTTTTGTGGTTAAGATAATTTTAGCATTAGTCGTTATAGTACTATACAGGAGGTTAAATTCATTTTTGCCAAAAAAATTTATTTAAAAATGTAATTTTGTGTAAACTGTATACTAGTGGTTCTCAAGCTTTTTGGATCTCGGCACACTATCATACATAACAAGTTTTTGCGGTCCACTCAACACAAATCTAATGATTAATGAAATAAAGTACTATTTTCAATATTTTTTACCAGCATAATTACAACTATCAGACATCTCTCGCGGCACACCTAGTCGATCTCACTGAACACCGGTTGAGAAACATACTAATGTGTGGAACTATATACAATACAATAATAATGTACTCTAAAAGTCTCAAGTACCAATAATAATAGTTTTTAACTACGACAAAATAACTAAAATCGTTATTTTTAGTCTTATAATATATAATGTAGTCCAAATTTGAACTTAAAATAAAAAAATGTCTAAAAAATAATTTTGTGATTATATTTTTTTAGACTTTTGGTCACAGAATGAAATATTTTTGAAATTCTTTGTTTTAAATTTTCAATCCTTAGCTATAAAAATTCAAGATTTTATCTTTTCATAACTATAAAATAATTTGATTATTTTCAAAATATTGATAAATTTTGTCAAAATTATACTTATTGTTCTTTAATATTCATCAATTGCTATTACAACAACTTATAGGGAGCCTTGTAATAAGTTTTAAAGCGTTAGACTGTTTAGAGGCTATGAATAAAATTCAGTTATTTTTTTTTTAGAATTACACTAAAAAACAAAATCAATTCTGGTTTTACGTAAACATGTCAGTTTTTCCTTAATGTTTTGTTTGACAATTTTGAAAACTATTGGGGATTTTTTAGTATATTGACCCTCCTAACTCCTAAGTACCAACTAGATTCACTTTCTTACTAAAAAAGACTATTTTGAAGAAAATCCGAGCTTTTTACTGTCCCAAAACTTGATAGCAGACACGAAAAAACCCACATCATTCTTAAATCAATACATTCATCGCTCCGCTGAGAATCTAAAATGATTAAAAAATGTAAAAGCTACATAAAAATAATAAAATAAAATTTTTTTACCTGATAATTATAAAATGTATTTTTTTTTTTTTTTTTTTTTTTATTAAGAAACTTTGTAAACAATTAGCTTCGACAATTATGATTATAAATATTACATATGAAAGCAAGATTAACAACAAAAATAATATTACAGATAAATTAAATTTTTAAACCAGTCTGGTTGAAGAAGGATAAAAGTGAGGTAATAATTGGTACATTTGGTGAAGAGAGAATGGATTGAGTGTCGAGTTTGATATTAAAGGAGTGAATTAGGGTGAAGAGGGTATTGCGTTGGGGAACCAGAGAGGGACAGTGAAAAAGTATGTGTGAGATATCACAAATCATGGGATCGTGAACGTGGAACATACATAAAGGAGAGTCATTGAGAGAAAGTTTATAAAAGTGAGAAGGTAGTAAGGTGTGTCCAAATCTTAGACGTGAAAAAGAGGTAATTATTTTACGATTTAATTTGAGGTTGTGAAACCAAGGATGAGAGGGGATAGATGGTGAGATATTTTTGTACCAAGAGGCATAATTGGGAGCTAGATTGTTCCATTGGTTGCGCCACATTTACGAACATTCCATTGTAGAATATTGACCATTAGAAGGAGTAACGGAGATGTTAGGAATCGAGAGACAAGACATAAGGGATGATTCAATTAAGTTTTGAAGGGAAGAGGGAGATAAGGGAGAGAGACTAGGGGAGTTGGATAAGGATAAAATGTATTTAATGATATTTTTTAAGATATTTATTAGATTATACAATACATCAAAATTAATAGTAGTATATATACTTATATCAATTAAATTGGTGTTTTACCATTATATTTAAAATTATAAATAATTTTTATTCATAAGACATGATTTAGGGCCGGGAGGCGATTAGGCCCCTCGTCTATAAATATTTTTAACGTTTAAAAAGTATATATTGTGTACTAATATTTTCTCAAATAAATATAGTTTTAAAATATTAAAATACATTTTAATTGTGTAATTAATCATAGATAATTAATAATCAGTATTCATAAACGAAAATAATAGGTGATTTTTCGTGGTTTTCTCATTCAGATTTTACTAATATAATTTTTATACGTATTAGTCGTTGCCTCGTTGGATTCTAAATAAAATCCCCCCAAAAATTAATATTTCCAGTTATTTTTGTATTCAAGCATTGAATAGCCGCATAGGTACCTTACCTAAACCACAAAGTTCTATGATGTATTAACTAATAAAACTTAATATTGGTTAGTGATTATAAACTTTAACTCATATAATATATTACAATATTTCCCACTTGTTGTTTTTATGAAGATATATAGACAATAGACATATATACATTATACATATATATAAATATATATATGCATGCGTCATAAGGACGTTAAGTATATAATATATTATGATACTCAATGGGCAATGATTAACAACACGAATCTTAATACGATTTATGATTACGGGTAATTGACTTTTTTACTGAGTATATATTATTTATATAATGCATGACGTTAATTTAATTAAGTACATTACTTTAATATTATGATGTCTCGAGTCTGAAGTCTACTAAGCATCATCACATTTTTAATTACAATGAATGCTTTCATGATAGACGGTTAAGTATGTACCTAATTAGAAATAATTGCAGAATCTGTATATAATAAATATATATAAATAAGAAATTCATTACGATTAGATGCGATTTATACTTATGTAAGTACACAGTATATTTATTACTGTACACATTGTATTTATTTATAAATTAATACGAAATTCAGTAATTCTTTAATAAATTAAGAACATGTAGAGAATGGCATCGGCATGATTAAGGGAAAAAGTGAGTTGATCGTGAAACCATATTTATATTTTATATGAATACTAACTGACTAATAATATTTACAAAAAATGCGTCACGGGTGAGGTTATTTTATTTTTACTTACATATTATACTATGCCTTGTCATAAATACGATTATACGTACATTAATCATCTTTAATAAGTCGTTAAATTACCAAGTTATTACTTACACATAAGAATTAATGAAGAAAAAAAACACCAAGCTTTGTTACAATAGTATGTACCTTCATGAAAAATCATACAAATGTATTTTTCATCATATGGTATTGTCGTAGGAAATAATTAAAATTTAGAATTACATGCGTTTGTTGTACTATAATATTTACTGTTTAGTATAGACATTAACTTTGAACGTTCGGTTCAACGAAACGAGCAATAGATAAGCGAACAGAGTTGCTAATTCACCCAATAAGTAAAATAGTTGGTAATAATAAGCTTTGTGCGATTCATATTTTATTCTATTACATTGTCATAAATATTAAATACAAATTATGATAGATGTAAATGCTAATATCTATATTTTCTATAAGAATTTCACTTTGATAGCTGTAGACTGTAGGTATCTAAGATTTAAATAATGTATTGGAATTTTTAACATCAGTATTTTTTTTTTCTGTAAAAGACCAAAGACTTTAAAAATAATTATTTTAATTTAAATATTTGAGGTATTTATCCTACTGCATATTTAATACTTCATTTTTTCTAGAATAAAAGGTATATTATCAAAAATGAATATTCTATAATATGATATATTATACAATACACCTACCTACTATAGTAGTCACTAGAATCAACACTTAAAATAAGTGTAATATTTATAAATACCAAAACTACAAACTTTGAAATATTTAAACGATATTATACACACCCATAAGGCCATTACACGTTATAAAGTATTTTTTTATGCTCTAATCCACCGACAAATGTATTTGTATATATGCTGAACAGTGAACAGTAATAATTTATTCCCCAAGGAATAGTATTTTTATCGTATTATATGTATTCTGTGTACATGTATCGTGTATTTAAAAAACTAGTTTTAAATTCTGAACAACAAAGTATAATATTATAAAATATAAATTATAGGTGCTATAAAAGTCAGCGGTATAAACAATCATATTATTATTACGTTTAATTTACTTTCCATGTAGGTAATTTATCATTACCTACCTATTATTTAAAATATTTATTATACTAACAAAATAAACACAAGTTATTACTTATTTTTAAATCATTTAATTCATTTTTTACAATAAATAGGTCGTGATGAATGAATCAAAATTATTTTCAAATGTTTTATTTTATATGATGAAATTCGAAAAAAAAAAAGAATATTTTCATTTATCTTTAAAATATGGAATATGATCTTGTTTTTTTTTTCATTTATGAATTTTTCACATTTTACTTTATGAACATTTAAATACTGTAGTGTTATTAGAATGTTATTGACTCATAATTATCACAAGGAAATGAGTAGTGACACATCGTTATAGTATTCCAAGCCAAAACGTATAATAAAATAGTGAGGGATTTAGCAATAAATGACGAATAATCGTTCTTTTGTATAATAATAATCTGTCGTAAAAGCAGTATATCAATGAAACTGTTATTGGGTTCAGGATACTTTAATAAAAAAAAGCTTTATATTATTGTAACAACGCTTAACATTTCATTATTATATTAAACTATCAACTCAAGTTTCAGTACAACAAGCATATTAATATTTGTATGCAATTTAGCAGCCATGTTTGTTGTAGATATAACGAAATACTGTACATTGGAATATTGTCCGTTTTGTCCATTTAAATAATGATTAATAAAAATAAATATTTTATATTCACCCTGCAAGAATCAGATATTTAATAGAATTAAAAACGAGAGTTAAAATATGTATTTAGTTACTAATAATTACAATTAAAATTATAAATTAATATCATACTAATTTACCAACTACCCAGAAATTAGACATGATCACCAATGAACAACTAATAGTGAATTATGTCCTATGTATTTATTTCCTATGTGGCGAAAATCACTTCTATAGAAAATAATTCATAACAGAAATAGGAACATGATGATTGTTTTTAGATACCTAACGATAATATTAAATATTACATGCATATATCAGTGATATCATAGAGTATAGACTGCAGTACACTATAACAGTATTACGAGCAATGACTACAAATTTTGAAAAAAATATTTAAATTATGTAATTATTATTACCTAGATTTTAACTTTATAATAACTATATAAACTATATGAAAACAATGAACTGATAAAATAAAGAAAATGATATGTTATGGATATGACGCGTATTCTTTAGATATTTAATATATGTGATAGACGATAGTTAGGTATTTATATACCTATGCCATACAGGTAGGATGGTATACTGTAAGGTCGTATAAAGATGAAGAAACCATATAAAACGGATTGTTTATAAAATATATGGTGAATTTTAACTTTGCATAAATTTAATGTATAGAACTGAGTTAATCAAGGGTGTCCATCAACCTGTGTTAACCAAGGTAATTTAACCCCTGAACCTCTTCCTCGATTTTCAACTTAATTTTATTGGTACTCTTACTGTCTAACAGTAAGTATACACATATTATACCTATAATGTATACTGTGTAGGTATTATTTTATCGGAGTCGCCCCCCTTTAGAAAATAGACAAAAGTTAATAAATGTTTGGATAATTAATGATGATGTAGTTTACAGTTTAATTACCACCATCATGGTCCATAAATTATAATAATATAGACTATAGAGCAATGGTGTGTTTTCCACTGTGTCTATAGTGTGTTTGCATACAAAATTCAATTAGAGCAAAAACTGCATTAATTTCGTGTTTTGCTTCGGCGCGTTCACTCAAACTTTTTGAACCCTAACTATTATAGCGTCAGCTTTGCGTATGTGTAACAGATTAGACATATTGATGCTTGATGTTATCTTTAAAAGTTAAAATGTTATTATTTCCCTACCATAAAATAAAAATTAATATGGTGGTTACTATAAAGAATGCGTCTAAAACATCCCCAGCTATAAATATATCTATTTGTTTTAATCTCTATTGCCGTGACCCACTCTGTATTTTTTTATGTTGGTTGTTTACAGCTTAATATAAATAGGTAGCACTTATTACAATATCTGCTTATTGAATAGCACATCATTAAGTTAAGTAAATGTAAGTAAATAAGAAACAAATAATGGGTAAATTTAAAAAGGGAGATGGGGTGATTTTTCTCCAGAAAAAATTTACACCCAATCATGCTAGCTAGTTAGCTACAAATGAACTACTGCATCATCAATTATCATACAGCACGTGCTGTAGCGATACGCAGCTATACTCTATATAGGTAGAGTCTATAGAATATGACTCTATATTAATACTATGGCATTACTTGAATACCTTCCGGCTTCCAGTCACCACTTACCACACACGTTATAATTAAAACATACAAATAACAGTTTTAGATGTGGTGTATTAAGTTGCAGTGTATTTCCACAAAAAGGTCTGTGAATAATATTAATATTATATTATACATATACATATACATATAATACGACATTATAATATAATAATAATCATATTATGACTGATGTGTGCGACTTCTTTTTATGTGCCATAAGCATCGTATGATTCTCGGAAATCAATATACATATTATATATGTCATGTCTCGTCACCCGTTGGGAACCGGAGCTGATGACGAAACTCGCAAAAAAATAAATTCACGTGTACAAGACTACGTCGTTTTTCCGGAATGTCGTCGCAATAATATTCAATAAATTATAATAATAATAATACTTATTATTTATTAGCAGTAGCGAATTACCGTACGAAAACTACATGTCTGATCACAAATATTTAATAGCATACATTTAGTGGAAGTAGATTTCATTTTTAGATATCGCCATGCTAGGTGACCGTTTAGTGTTTTCTGACAAGACAAAATACGACGAAAATTATCGTGGTTACGCGTTCAAGAGTGAAGATATTAAATTTAGCGAGTTCAGCCCACGACCAAGTGACAATGGTTGTCACGGTTTTAGAATTTCATCGGCATTCTCCATGATCACCACCGAATCAATAAATAATGTATTAATATCAAAGATTTGCAGACGTACAGTTTGTTTATCTCGGGCAATATTAATAAAATATTTTATCGAGTTCGAGGGAGGCCCCTTCCTATTAATTGACCTCGGGACACTACTCCCGGTTAAGAAGCCAATATTTCATGGACAAAGGAAACGACGAAATGTTTTATTCCCTATTCCTCTGGATACCAAACAAAAAGAAACAATATAATGGCATTATAATATTATGTTAAAATATTTTATGGCTGCAGTCGGTATAAGTCTGAAATTATTCGGCTGGTCAAAATTCAAGTCCAAGATACCTAAAAAAAAATCCACCCCGCATAAGGATACATTATGTGGCCGAACGTCACAGTAATAAGTGTTATTAAAAAATTAGGGTTTTTTTTTAATAGAAAATATAAACCCCGCAAATGGGATTTTCAAGTATTTACCAAATCTAATCTAATTATCGTGTTTTTACCCTTCAATATTTACCAGTCAAGTCATTCGTTCTGTAATTTTATTTAAAAACACCACAGTATATGTGAATTCCAATTCAAATATACACTTTCATCGTTTTGATTAAAATAAAACCCTCGCGACCCACATTAAAAAATAATATAACCCTCGTTGTCATTAGATTGCGTGACAGCTAATAAAATACAAATAACTTCCTATATAGTATGGCTTTGTCGTAGTGCCGAAGATAAAGAGGGCTGTTTATTGCAGAGATCCTGACGCAGCCGTTGGTTAAGCGAATAAATATTAATAAGAACACCTTTTTAGTATCGAACATAATATAGTTAATACAGGTAAAGAATCTGTGGTTGGATTTATTTACACCGGAACAGGGCTACAATATAGTACCTATGTGGCTATGTCATCGGATGACGATGGCAAAGAGAAAACGTGTGTGCTTAAAGAAAAGCGATAGTATAACAATTCGCCAGAACCGTTTAGAAAAAATATGTTAATCGATGCGGCGACGACATTAATAAGACGGCTTACCGTCGAATCGGCACGTCTGAACCGGATGGGCCCGTCTTGTGCATAGGATAAACGACACAATAATTATACGTTATTATAGGTAGGTAAGAGGTAACCTACCTATATATGTAGGTATTTAATATTTTACCATATTGTGTATAATATAATTTGGGTGGTAGGTATACAATAATAATATTAATATATATATATATAATATATATATATATATATGTTATATATTCGATTATTCGAAACCGTGCAGGACAACGAGGTATGTCAAACGTGTGGAGATCGCGTTTATAACGATTCCATACACACGCACAATACCAATAATAATATAATACGATATTTTCGTGTCCGAGAATATATTATTGTTGTATAATACGAAAACGCGTTTATATAATATTATATAAATCAGTTTACGGGCGAAACGATAAATAATATAATGTACCTAATATGGTATTTTATTCGGTCACCCTCTCTCGCACGGACACGAAAACCATTATTGCAGCCCCCGCGGTGGACTATACTACGCGTTGTCTCGATGTACCAAATTTTTGTGAATGGGCCTACAATATGCGTCGTCATTGCCGTCAGTCCCGTGTAAAATGCGTACGCCGTCGCACAGGGATTTCGTGGCTTTATGTGCACATGAATTGTAAGAGTTTGGGGGAGGTGTGAAAGAAGGTAAACATCATACACCTACCTACGGTGGAATGCGCGGGTCGTCCGAGGACTTATAAATAATATATATATATAATGGAAAAAGTGTAAATTGTCGGCACGATAACACTGCAGCAGGATGGTATAGTATATAATAATAATATAATGTGTATGTGTGGGTGTGTGTGTGTGTACGGGTATTGTCGTACATGCCAGAGTGCGGTGCGAAAGATGTACATAAAAATACAGACGAAATAGTTATTACTGCGAAGGTCCTCTGCTTCTTCTTCTATACCTCCTCATCATTGTCGTCTTCGTCATATACTTAACCTATTATATTACGACGGTCCGATGCGTGTGCGTGTGCGTGTGTGTGTGTGTGTGTGTGTGCGGACGGGGCTGTAGCGTGATGGTGAAGAGGACGGTCGGAAGGTCGCGGGGACCGGAGACCCTTCGCGCATCAAATAGACCGTACACGCACGCACGGATGCCAGTGGTATATATAGTGGCGGCTATGTTAATGGTGGTGGGTGGTTGCGGCGCAGTTGAGAGAAAAAAAAAAGGTTTATTGTACTCGTTATATACCTATATGGCTATATATACGTGTACGTATAGTATTTTTAGACCGGTTGAATGGCGACAAGAACGTCACGATAAAATGCCAACGACCAGCATCCGGTATACAGCATATGATGTATAAACACCACCGAGCGTTACGGAGGGCTCGGGAATACAACAGGAAGTAGGAGGTATTTATTTATTAATTTTTTTCTTTCTTCCCCGTATTCTTTGGCGTTTCCCCGTCATCGCCACTGGCACAGAGGTCGGTCTCTAATATAATAACAACAAATAATAATGTTGACGGAGAGTTGTATACAATAATTGTCTGAAAAACCCGCGTTAAAGAAAACAGAACAACGAAAAATCACCAGACGACGATTTCTACAAACGTTTCGGGTATTTCATCACAAGCGTGCGCGCAGGTGAGGGGTAGCAACTTCAAGTTATACTAAACGTCACACGACTAAATGAAACTGCGGGCAACAGCAATAATTCCCCTCTCTAATTTATTTAATCGCGATTGAGCTGCCTTCAAAAATATAATGGGAAATGTACCCACTCGATAGTTATATAACTTCAGTATAAGTACAATATCTATCCAAGGATAATATTCTAACGAGAAAAAAGTAATAACAGAGAATTATTAGAGTTCCTACTCTAAAATTAATAAAATTTATTTTTAATTCAAACCAGTCAATGAATATGACGTACCTAGGTATTCGACACGCACGTGGAAAAAATCTGTAACATAGACATTGTACAATCATCAATCGCCACTGCAGTTGGAGTTCAAATATGTGCCCAAACTTGAATGGAAATAAATTAATACATTCAATCGAGCGAAGTGGCTAGTGTAATGTACATGGGTATCCAAATATTTCCAGATGGCCCGACGTTCTTGACAATTTTAAGACCGAATCATTTTGTTGTATACATTATGTTATATTAAACATTTGTTTATATATACAATACTGTAGTAGTGTAGTCACTATAAGTACCAATATATTATTCGGCTATTATAAGGACTGTCGGTCTGGTACATTAATATAAACTATTTTGGAACTGGCTGAACCGCAGAACTTCTTTATTTACATTTAACGTTTAAATCAGTACAAACAATATTGATATTCGAAAATCTGAGTGAATATATTAAAAATTTAAAAACAAGTAATTATTTCATAATTGATTCAAACAAACATACAATTTAATAATGGTATAGGGAGAATAATCGAATAGTTATATCATCTACATAAGCTAACCTAATCTTTATTCTTTAGTTAATTTTACTGTATTTATAAAATGTTTAATTTTTATAACTAAGAATTTATTATTTAAAAAAGGCAATTATAACTAGGTAAGTAATTCATGTTGATACCAAAAAACCTAATAAATATTATATAACCCCATTTTTTTTTTATAAACTTTTTAAGTTCAATTTATGACGAAATAATAATATTTATATTTAAACGAAGATGGTTACTTTATTTGATTTGTTGCAATTTAAAAATATTACACTTGGGTACTTGAAACTTTTAGTGTAGGTACATTATTTTATACACACGACATTTTTTCAATTGCATTTTTTTCGTCAAAAATTAATTTAACTTACTTTAATAAGTAATTAAATATTAATAATTTAAAAAAATATAATATTTTATTATGTGTAATAGTAAAATTAATTACATTAATAATAATTATATTATTAAATAATTAATTAATATTTAACAGTTAGCTAAATCGCTAAATGTATAGTTGTAGGCTGTAGCTTATATAACTACTCAAAAACCATTATTAGCAAGCGTTCAGTCTACTCTACGGCAACGAATGAAGTGCCTTCAATGCCTGAAGAATAGGCAACCAATTTGTCACTATCGTCCGATGATCATTTTTTTTGGTAGATTGTCTATTTATTAAACAATAATTGTGTTCTAGTCAATTTTTTATTGGTTATATTTATATTAATAGACATTATAACGTTAAATTACATTATAGACAATATAGCAGAAAGTGTGAAAAAAATTATGAATTAATAAACTCAATTTAGTAATAGGCCTGTCCGCCGTAAACAACACTACACTGATCGAACAGCTTGATCATACTCATCAGTGGTATGTTAAGTGGCGCCAGTGGCGGACTGCATCACACCACACGTGAACTGTGTATTAGGAACATACGAATACAAATACAAACAATATAATAATTTACTATAACACAATTTTTATTTCAACAAAATATAATAAAATAATTTCATAAAAATCGAAGGAGTATTCAATGTCATACAAATTTGGACTTCGAACGCTCATTGACTTTATGGTTTACACTTTTTTTTTTTTTTTTTTTTTTAGTAGATAGACAATGTTATTAGTAATCTTTTCAGATATTAGTTTAATCTAAAAAGAAAAATGTTTGTGAATATCCAATTTAAAATAATTTGAAAATGTTCGTGATTTTTACGAATTTAGTCAAAATGTAAGCGTTATATTTTGCTCATGATAATTTACTGTGGATTCACGCTCATTATTTTTCAATTTTGTACACCTAGTCAAATTTTTTATCAAAATTAATTTTAAAAAAACCACTGTTTTGAGAATTAAGAGACTAATATAGTAATATTGTAGATTTTATTAATGTTAAATTTGAATTTAAGTCTATCAGCTTATAAATGTAATCAACTAGAAACAGTATAATGTATATTTGTGTGATATTATTTTGACAAAAGAAATTTATTTTACAATTACTAATTAGGCATTATATTATAACCTCACATAGTAACATGAGTCACGGGCCACATCAGATGAAATTAATATTTTCCAACAAAGCTGAATTTTAAAATGGTAACATGTGTATACTAAATACAATAAAATAATGTACTCTTAAAGTTTCAATTACCAACTAATATAATATTTTTAAATTATAACAAAATAACTAAAATTAAAGTCCAAATCTGAATATACAGCATCTGTAGAAAAAATCTGTTTATTTTGTATACCTATATTTTAGACATTTTGGCCTATGAACTATTTTTGAGAACCTGACTTAAATTTTAAATCCGTAGCTATAAAATTTATGGACATTTAAGGGGTAAGGATTGTTTAACCACGATAAATTTGAAAATTCTCTGGATTATGATAAATTTCGTAAAAATTTGACCTTTAAATACTTATGATATCTCAATTGCTTTTATAACCATATACTTATAAGGAACCTTGTATTAAATTTCAATCATTTAAACCTCGATTTAAATTAACGAACATTTTTATTTATTTCCATTAAGAACTATTACAAAGTACCTTGAATTACATTTTGAAGTTTTTGTTCGTTCAAAAATGTCTTATGCCTATAAATAATCAAAATATTTTTTAAATGTTATATTTTATAGCTTATGCTAATATAAATTTAATATTTTCATATACCTACAGTCATTTTTTGTAGTTACATTTACTTTCCACAGACCAAGAGAAAAGGAACTGAAGTTGAAATATTATTTCGACTACTAATCATGTACACATACACATTACAAAATAAATAATGACACACATCGTGGTAAAATCAATACACTGTTTATAATCTAAGCCATTTACCACTATCTGCGGCACTGCCTGCACTTAATGTAAAGATGGCTGTTTTTTAGTCATTAAAAAAACATTTAAATTGCTTTAAAAATGGCATTTAGCTTTTATTGAAATTGTTTCATTACATTTACTTCAGCTTTCATTTTATATTCTTTACCATATAAACGATGCAATTAAGAGGGTTTAATAGTGTCCAATACTATAGTAATCAATTTATTAAACTACAATAATTTATTGAATCTTATCATTTTAAGGTATCTATGTATAATTAAATTTATTTGCCAATAAACGATGGCAGCAAAGTAGTATTGTTATATCTCCTTTGCTGTCAGTTAAATAAAGAAAATAATGGTATTATGATCTTGGTAGTAACAATTCATATGTTCAAAATGTTCATTATCTTTATTTTATTTAGAATGTTATTATATTTCAATTGAGAGTTGAATACACTAGTTTCAAATTAATAAAAATGATAGTTGAAAAACATATGTATCAGAATTTATTCAAAGTTTTACAAATTGGTGTAAAAATACAAGGTAAGTTCAATTGCATGTGAAGTCTTTTCATCAATGAGGCAAATTAAAAATAACTTACAAGATAATATGGACAAAGGAAGGTTCTTTTTTTTATATTTATCTATTGTTAACATTGAATAAGAAATTGCCGATTCCATCTACACGATTGATAACTGATAATTTTTATTTCAATTATCAAACTTATTAGTTTAATTTATACGCTGAATATTGTTAATAGGTTTATTGGTGGTGCAGGGGGAAAACCACAGTGGAAATGTGATACTGATAATATATAATATTATAGCCGCCCTAGTTACAAAAACATTCCAAGTTGCTTCATATAAAAATGAATACTCGAATTTGTCAAAGGTTCAATTATAATTAAGATTAGGAAAAATCAGACATTGTTGGTTGACAGTACCAAATAATGAATCTCCGTTAATTTAACCACTGCACTTCAATCATGTAACACATAAAACTTAATAATAGTATCTATCTACAAGACAAGTAGATATTTTTGGATAAAATTTATCATAAAATGAACATAATTAGAGGAAAGGCAATACACACAAACTATATTTAATAGTTAAAATCTATCTACGACCATTATATATGTATATATTTTTTTAAATCAAACAATTTGCAAAATAATAAAAGTGCATCTTATACAATTACTTACAATGGCTGCTTATACTTAATAACGAAAAACTTGTATCAATGTTGTAATAAATTAAGTTTATACCACATATATTGTATAAAAATTTTCAAAATGGAACACTTATATATCATAAAAATTAATCAAATGTTAAGATAATTGTCAGGCCGCGCTTTGAGAAATAAATTATGATACGACGAAATCAAGAGTTCAGAAAGGCGAGGAGAATTTAAATTATCACATATTACAGTTGTTAAGATTGTGTAGCAGGTTTAAAAGAATTAAAGATAAACAATTTCATTTTAAGTACAATAATAATTTGTATATAAATATATAAATGAAAAATAAAAATAAAAAGTAGATAACGATGTGAGCGAGGGAACAGGAATTGAAACTGGAAAAGATGAGATGACTACAGGCTAAAACCAGTAAGAAACCACTATATTCATGACTTGTAAAAGATAGAAAAATCACAGTAATTAGAAATTCAGCACAAATGTTATTATTACAACAAATTTTTTGGTTTTATATAATAAATATAAGTTATATCTATATAAATATATATATATATATATTTAATATATATATATATAAATACACATATACAAATACAATTATAAACGAATTATGAGAGTAAACAGTTTTTTTTTTACAGATATTGAAGTTATACACCGAAAAACCGGATTCAAAATTAAATATATATATATATATTATTTAAACACCATTAACGGTCAACATGAAGAATGCTGGCAATAGTGGTTTTTAGTAGTTTCAATTTGATACTTAATACTTAGATTGATTTGAAGATCTAAGGTACATTAATATCTAAAAGTTTCCGTAATTGCCAGCTATCGACTTGTTAAATGATCTAGTGTAACTATAACTTACTTCCAAAATGTATGTATATATATATATGTATATAAAATTATTTTTATTGTAATAACTCTATATAATAATAGTTATAAACATTCAATAATAATTAATAGACTAATAAAGAAAAAAAATGTGTTTATTTATTCTTACTCAAGACTTTTTTGTTTTTAAAGAACAGGTATACAAAAAAAAAAAAAAAGATTAACGAAAAAACAAAGAGCGTGTCGTGAGAGCGCAGTTGTGGGGCAGGTGGAAGATGAAGGGGCGCAGTTTCTCGTGGAAGTGTGTAAATGTTTGTTTTGCTTTATTAAAAATTATTATAGTTTTTTTTTAATTTGTTTATATTAAATATTTTAGTAAAAGAGTTAGTTGTCTCCAGTGGCTTCCTGGGGCTCATCGTTGTCTTGTGTATCAGACGTCCATAAAGTCAAGTTGTCACGTAACAATTGCATGATGAGCGTTGAGTCCTTGTAGCTGTCTTCATTTAATGTATCCAGCTCAGCAATTGCATCATCAAAAGCCTGCAAAAATCAATGTTGAACATTAAAATTGTAATAAATTTGTTTATTATTTAAAAAATATACGAATACAAAGCATTAGTAAGTCTGATATTTCAATTCCCATAAAAATACATATTTTATACATTTGGAGGTGATTTATTACTGTGAATTAGCCAATATCTTTAATTGTCACAAAATATAAGTTTCTTTAACTTATGAAAATCATTTAATATTAAATTTAACATTATTATTTTTTAAGTTCATGCAAATGATAATGACACCATACATGGATGACTAATTAAGTTATATTAAAAATATTTTTTTCAAATTGATTACCCATAAAAAATATAACTACAGTCTACAAACTATATTTTAATTATGTTAAGCTTATCAAAAATAAAAATAAGTTTGTTCAATTAGAAATGTTGATAGACTTTATGTTATATATATATAAAACCAGGAACTGGTATAACTACTTATAATTTATTTTAACCTATTAAAGCAAAAAGCTGACAATTATTATCATTTTTGTAATTGTTTATACTAATCAGTTCATAAATTACACAACTGTAATTAATATTTCAAAAATGTTGGGTTAGATATTAAAGCTAGAAAATCAAACTTGTTAGAACAGTGGCAGGTCATGGTCATGGAAATGTTTGATATTTCAAAACAATGTACAAAAATTATTGAGAAAAATCTACAAAAATAATTTTATTTTTTAGGATTTTTAATCACTTTTTGATAAACAATCACAAAGGTAAATTTATTTATGATTACAGACTGCCACTGAAAATAGTCAAAACAATAATTCTGGATTCTTTGGGGAAATAGGGGTACCTGTTTAGCCAAATGGCAAGCACGAGCAGGGGAGTTAATGATTTCATAATAGAAAACTGAAAAGTTCAACGCCAATCCAAGTCTAATAGGATGAGTAGGTTGCATTTTTGATTTGGCTATATCAAACGCCTCCTGATATGCTTTTTGAGAATCGTCCACCACCCCTAAATACCAATAACAAAAACAAATGAGTTAAATATTGTGAAATAAATACCTGTTTTGCTAGTTGGCAAGCTTTATCTGGTGAGTTTAGAATCTCGTAGAAAAACACGGAGAAATTTAACGCCAGACCCAATCGGATTGGATGTGTTGGTTGCATTTTTGCTTTACTGATTTCGAATGCATCCTGGTATGCTAGTTGAGAATCGTCAACCACAGCTATGTTTATCACACAAAAAATAGTTTTAAATCACAAAATAAAAAAAAAACACTGTTATTAAGCAATGAAAAATTGGCAGAACACAAAAAAACAAATTTATTATTTTTAACTAATGTTAATCCTAAATACATCAAATAATTAAACTTCAGAAGGACAAAAGTTAATTATCTTGACATCATTTGACACTAAAAAGTGTATTAATATAATTCATTGAAAATAAAATGATTACTGCAATTCAATATATTATTTTAAAATATTTTGATAAAAATAATAAATTAAAACGCTAGAGATATTCAATGGCCAAGGCCAGAAGTAACTATGAAAATGTAAAAATATAACCTAAACTTACATTTATATAAAATATATATTTATCATCAGTTTTAGGATATCATTCTCCTCACACAATCTCAGAAGAACGAAAGTTATATTAATAAAACATCATTTGATGAAATATTATTTATACTGTAGGGTGATAATTAAACCAAAAGAAATTTCAAAACTAGAAAAAGTTTAAACTATATAACTAAAAATACATAAAATGTAACTTATATCATCAGGTGTAAAAAAACATATTTCTTCACTCAAAATCAGAAGAACGAAAGTTATATTTATCAAACATCATTTGAATTTTTTATAAATTAGGTTTCAGGTTAACATCAATAGTTCTAAAATCTTCTAATAATTTAATTAATAGATTGAACATATCATCAGTTATAAAAAATGTTCATCACTTAGAAGTCGGCAGAACGAAAGTTATATTAAAAAACATCATTTGATAAAATATTTTGATTAATGGTGAAATACTGTAATAGATGATTAAGATAAAATTAAACTTCAAAATAATTAAAATAATTAAAAATTAAGTTTATATTATATATTATAAAATTAGTTTAAAACCACCAGTTTTAAAAAGTTAATAATTTGCCATATATACCTAATTAGTTGATTATTTGTATCATCAGCTATAAAAAAAATGTTCCTCATACAAACTCAGAAGAACGAAAGTTATATTAATAACATCATATGATTTTAAAACCTAACTGTTAGTGACTTAAAACACTATAAAACCAACGCACAAAAAATATTAAACCAAATCAACTAATTTTTTTTAAAACATTCACAAACAATATAACTGGCACACCAAATATTTCAGAACGTATTTCCATAATACGGCGCTGATTAAAGAAACGTATTATTTTCTGTTAATTTTCTCTAAACATAGCGATTTTAAAATTAATATAACTATAATTAAAAGGAGTTGCATATTTATAAGCAATAACTAATAATTTGATTAATCGTGATCAGTAAAATTAGGAATGCATATTGTTCCATAAATTGTTATTTTTAATATTCTTTATTTATGACATCATGCATGAGAATATATTTTTAAAAGGAGTATATGAAAATTACAAATGTTAAATTTTTTATTGTAATTTTATAAATATTATTTAAAATACAAAATTTATTAACACTAACTAGTTGTTTTAATTGCTTATAAGTTATCAGTACCTAACCTAACTTTAAAAATGCTAATTGATAATTAACAGAAGGACATAGTTAGACATATTTGATATTAATATAAATAATACAATTGTGCGAATTTAACATACCTAACAGCCTTAAAAAGAATATAACAATGAATATGTATAATATTATATTATATTTGGATTACTAAGAATTTTTATTTTTAAATTTAATCCTAAAAGAAATTATTTGAAATTCAGCCTTTTTTAAATTAATTAAAATTTAAAATTATAGGTAACTTCTACATAGAAGAATAAACTTACCATTTCTAGTTTCGCCAGTAGCTACTTCCGCTAGGTACCTATAATAATCACCCTTCATTTTAAGGTAGAAGACTTTGCTTTCAGCATTACTCGCTTTGGGAATTAGGTATTTGTCCAAAAGGTTCTGCAAAACAAATTATAAAAACCAAGAACAATTAATTTTTGTTTTAAAACTTACAAAACTATAAAGAGATCATAAAATATGTACTATACATACCAATACGTCATAGCAGATGTCCCTAAGTTCCTTTTCAACCTTTTCCCGATACTCTCTTGCCATTTGTTGTTTCTTCTCAGAACCTTCTGTTTTTTGCTCGATTGAAGAGATTACTCGCCATGATGACCGCCTAGCACCTACAACATTTTTGTAGGCTACCGAAAGAAGATTGCGCTCTTCATTAGACAGTTCCACACCAGTTTCAGTAACAGATTTCATTGAGCTAGCCATGTCGTCGTACCGTTCAGCCTGCTCGGCCAGCTTGGCTCTCTGAACCGAGTCTTCTTTATCTCCAGACATTTGATATTTAACTTGACCAACAGACTAATTTAACCTTTAAACAAAATAAATAATATTTGAGATGTATAAATACAAGATTTATTCAAAACTAATACAACTTGGATAATTTATTTATTTATAACATAATATTAATTTGATACCTATTATAAACATTTAATATTAATTACTTGAAGTAAAAAATAACTACCAACTGTCGTCAGATATTTTAGTAAGACAAATACAGTAATAATTTAAGTCACACCATTCAAACAGAATATGTAATAGTTGTGAATATATATATGATATTTGATTAAAACAGTCCTTAAACAATGTATGTTTGATTTAGTAAAACTTTAGACAAGTTTACCTTCAGGTAATAATTAAATTGACATAGAGGTAAACTAATTTGATAAATTATTATAATAGGTTACACAATCGGTATTGGTTAAAAAGAAAAAATCTTACAAGTTCTGCTTACGGTTTATAATAACCAGTAATGATGAGGTGGATTTAACTATTTAAGTCTTTGAGACTTTAAAACTTTAAAACGAGTTCAAAATTCGTAAGAGAAGCACGTAAAACAGAGACCCATCGGCGATAAGCTTGGTTAAGTTCTGGTTCGGTTTTATATATAGATTTTCAATGTCGAGTCGCAGCAAATCGGGATGCTATTGTGGTATCCGGATATTTCTAATAGACATTTTTTTTTGAACCTCCATAATAAGTTGCCAACCACTGTTAAATAACAAAACACTATATTTGGAAACCCATGGGATTGGAGGAAAATCGAAACCGTTTTCTATTTGACGTGCACGGAAATGGTGGACGGGGCCGAATAATTAGCGTCCGATCAATTATTCCGTCTACGACGTAACAGCGCCGCCTAATAAGGCGCAACATCGCTCGCGGTTCGGATGGGCATTGTTTGTCGAGACGATTTACCCGCGCGCGGCACGGGTTCCACCTGGTTATCTACCGGTTAAATAATGTAAACGGCGACGTATGTACAAGCGCGCGCGAGTGACACATAGTCGTGGAATGCGTTTACCGCATTGTGTTCCCCACCCGCCCGCGAACAAACACCATAACCACCGCCACCCCATAGAAGGTGTGATCGGGTAAAAACCATGCGGACGGACTTTTATAAAGCGATAGAAAAAAATGGTATAAGACTCAAATGATCTACACGTCGTCTAGGACAGACGGTTGGGGGCTCCTCCACCTAATCCCAGCCAGCTGGGGAATGTGCGCGTGTTAAAAATAGACCATAGATCGCACACTGGCTGGGACCGCCGTCGTATACCATACAACTCACCTATAATGGACGTGGACACGGCCGATGTGATAGAAATATTGCGCTGTGGCTAAAGAGACGGACGACGACTGTTATACGCGGTCACTATTAACACTGCCGGTACGCGACTACGGAAGAGGGCGGTACGCGAGTCAAAAGAAAAAAAAAATTGGTTCTCTGTAAATTTTTCTTTATTTATATATACATTTATATATATATAACACAAAAAGCGTATTAAAAAATTATTAGTACGGAGCAACTGCGTATAAGTTGTATGTACGAGCGAGAGTGTTTGTATATGTGCTCGTGTGTGTCTGTGAGTAGCAAGTACGCGCGCGCGCGGGCGCGTGTTCCACAGCCGGACGAGAGATTGAAAAACACGAGACGGAGTGCGCCGTAGAAGGGTGACTACGGTGGAGTGGTGTGATGACGGTGTTCGCTGTTCGATGAAACGGGGGGCGAGCGTGCGGCGGACGCTGCGTCCTACCCCCACCATACAATGCGCGCGACGGCACAATCGCGCGCGTACACCACGCACCGCAATCGATTGTGTGCGCGAAGGCACAGATTTGCGTTTGAATAATTTTGGCGCGATACATTTTGGTAAAGGCGTGCTCACGGGACGGGACGTCATCGAATTTTAACGTCTATATGGACACATGTGAACTGATGCAGAACAATATAATATATCGGATTCAATGATTTTGATTATATCTGTCGAATCGCCTAGGCGGGGCAACGAGAATAAAATAAATTTTATATGGACAACATGCATATTATTGTGCGTCGTTTAGCTAGCCCCAGTCGATGCTATTCCGGTTATGGTCACTGCGGCGCGCACGACTACGTCACTGACGCCTATTGCCGATTTTAACGTAAATTGAACAACGTATTAGTTTACCGACCGATACGTCACGTTTTCGATGACGCGGACGTAAATTAAAAGCGGTGGGGATCCGGGAGCTGATAGCCGGACGTGAGAGAAATACGATACGGGAATTATGGGAACGTTGCTGAGCACGGCAATAGAGTTGTATCTATAATACGTGTATCGTTGAATAACATAATGATATTCTGAGGTAATAATAACACAAAACAGATTAAATCGACATGATTTACAGTAAGAGTATACACATAGATATGTTCAATACAATAGTCGTGCGCGTGCGTGTAAAATATAAAAATACATGAGCAGAGGAAAGGCGCAGCGTGTTGCTGGGCGTATGTGAGAGCACAAGGTTCGATCGATAGGTATGTGCTCGCGCGCACGCGTGTGTATGTGCGTGGACGTCGGCCCCCGGGATTGCCACCGCTGCACCACCACTCGAACGCGACAGGCGCGAAGGCAAGCGGAGAAAGAACGAGCGCGCGCGCCGGATGGCTAGCAGATGAGATATGGCAACAGCGGTTTTGTTTTCGTCATGGAATTAACGTCCACCGCCGTCGAACATACACGGCAAACCGGACGACCGGCAGCGGCTATATATATTATTATTACAACATGTAGCGGCGACGTCGATCCGAGCGCGCGCGATCGGAATCGGAAATAAGTGTCCGCCACCCATCATCCTCGCTGCGCATAAAACACACAACACACCGTACACCTGGTTGGGTTTTCAAAGGGGGCATCATATTTTATATACCAACATTTTGCGCTTTAGAATTTTAGATTATAACAAATCTCTACATGGATTTCCAAATCCCTCAATCTATCCATTCGTGGCTCTGTCATTACATCTATATAGAATGTCGTAGATTATTATATAAGTAGTAATATATAAGAAATGTTTATTTATAAAATAATATAATGGTTTAATAATAATATAAGAGTATATGGAAGAGAAACTTTAAACGACGGAAAACTGTTGTAAGCATGTAACGGAAATTCTTGGGACACATATGACGTGAACAGACCGTGAATTGATATTTTTCCTAGGAATTGAGCGTACATCTACCTACTTGAACAGATAACAAGGTCGATGTCTTTTTAAGGCCATGCAATGTATGGAGATTTTGGGAACGTCACTACCATTACCATCCAATAAAAAGCTAAACAGTCATACATACAATTATTTATAATAATATTATTATAGCCAAGTTGATGTCGCAGTAAATATATATTTTAACATGCGTTACCTCCTTACAAAATTGTATTAAAACTAAAAGTCTATCCGGTTTATAACAATTAAAAATATATTTCTTCACTTTTTGTTTTTATTAACTTCTCGAGACAGTAAAAGCTTATTGGTTAATTTTATTAATATTTTCATAACCGTAACTAGAATTAAGAGATAGTAATTTATTACAATTATTAGATATTTAAAAGTTCAGAATTTGTCATTCATTACAAAACATAAAAATTAGAATGAATAGGTCAACATTTGACATTTCAATAAAATTTAATAAACCTTTAAATTTTCATGAATTACTAAATCTATAAAAGAAAAAGTATGTATACTAGCTACAACAAAGTTAAATTAAACAAGTGTTATTTGCCTACAAAAACATTTAATAGCATATAAATCCATTATTTATCAAATAAATAAAAAGCAAAATTTAGATATTTTATACGACAAAAGCCACAAAAAGTACAAATATAATTTTTATAATTTATGATATTATTTGAGATTAATTTAAAGTATCAATTAGTGTACTTAAAATTTTAGTTTACACATAAATTTGATATATAATTTAATTTTCAAAAATTTAAACAGTTAACAATTATTATATTATGTATGTTAATAAACTTTACATTATTTAAATTAGGGATAATAGGTACAATAGTCAACTATATACAAAATGTATGAATATCTAATTATATGAACACAGAATATATTTCTATTATAAGATAATAAGAGTAACTGATATTATATTTTATATGAACTTGGAGATAAATGATAATGCCTTATGTTATGTCTTCTGTATGTAATCAGGCTCCACCTGAAATATCATATCTATGCCCAGTTCCAGGTCCAAAAACACACTAAACTATATTACATATTGGTCCTTAATCGTAAACTATGTTCACACATACATGTAAGAACCTAAGCAAAATAACTAAATTAGGCAAAGGAAAAATATAAAATTTGATGAGGTTATATCACATTGTAGATTGGTCAATAATTTATTATATTTTATTTAGGTCTTTTCTGATCTTTACTTTAGGACCTTTACTGATTCTTTTTTTCTCAGTGTCAAGTAAATTTATAAGGTCAACTGTAAAAATATAATATTAAAAATGTTGGTTCAATTTAGGATCCTAAAAATAAATTAATCAAATAATTTTATAAATATAGACCATTAAATACTAAATATGAACTATGATGAATATAAGCATTGGTCTCCAGTAATTTAAAAATCCCAGAAATTGTATTATTTTGAAAAATTCTTGGATTAGATCTTAAATCTAAATATATTTTTTAGAATTAATGAAATTGTACAACACTAGTTAACGATAAACATTTTAAAAACGAAACATTATTATTAAGACAGTATTTACCAGAGGACACAATATAGACATAATTCAATCATAATCATGTTTGTAATAAAAAAATGAAATCAAAACATTTAGGCAAGTATATTTGATACCCAAATGTATAGTATGTTAAATAAGTAAAAAACTTATAATGGATTAATAGTGTTCAGTTAAAAATTAATGCTCTTAATCTATAAAATATTTTTAATTTATAGATTAATTCAATCATGGACATCAATTAATAAATAAATAGTAGTAAATTATTATGAGCTAACACTAATAAAACTAAGTAAGTGTGAAACGCTTGTAGAGTAATAACTGAAATGTGGTAACATTTAAATACTAACGTTTCCATGTGACCACATCACAGAGAAAAACGCTATACACAATTTGAGTAGTTTTCAATTTTTATAGATACTTAGTATCTAAATCATTAAAAACACAATTATCTTTTAATACAGATGTTAGAATCATAACCTAATGTGAATTAATATAAATATAATAATTTTTGAATATTCTGGTTCAAAAATGTAGAAATCTTTAGACCAAAACGAATAGCAACATACCATTTGCATGGAAAATGTCCAATATACAAAAGTTAATACATTAATTGATGGTGGGTCACTGTCAGACACGTTAAGAGGACGCTACACCCGCATGTGTTGTCTCCGTCTTACAAATACGTAACATTACAAAAACTGTTTCGTGCGGGAAAGGACCGAGAAGGCTACAGTCATAACTAAGAAACAAAATTCTCACCACAGATAAAAGGGAATTTCGACTGAGCAACATTGTTTTTATTTTTTTGAGATTAGAACTGAAAAAAAGTTATTCGATTTTGAAAAACGCAAAAATAATGAATTTTGAAACAATAAGAACTTTTTTTCTATTTGTGATATCGAAAAATTGAAAACAACGTTGCACAGTAAATGTTCCCCTTATTATGTGGTGAAAATTTCGTTTCTTAGTTATAACTGTAGCCTTCTCAGTTCTTTCCCGCGCAAAACAGTTTTTGCAATGTTACGCACTTGTAAGACGGAAACAACACATGCGGGTGTAGCGACCTCTTAAACATAAACTACTATTACACACAAGACAGAAATGTCTAAATTTAAGTTGATGAGTGAGAACAGTAGATATTAACAGTTGTAAATCCCGGGATAAATAAATCCTTTAAATCATATCTACCTGAAATTTGTTCATGATTGGAGAATCAACTACCAGCTCAACAGTAGATACAAGCAAGATACCACGAGGGCGACTATGCAAGATGCAACAACTTTTTGACGTGATAATATGCATGTTATATTATAATAATGAGCACACGAGATCGGCTCTATTTCATTACTAAATTTCAAACCATCATACCTGTACGGCAAATATTCGCCAAAGGCGTTCCAAATTGACTGCGACTGTCGTCTTATCTCACAGACGAAACTTTCAATAAGTGATGTGTTTTGTAGAATTTAGTGCACCTCACAAATACAAATATCGTTTAGCGGATGATTGCTCTGCTGCTAAGACTGTTGTTGATCCCAAACCAGCGATGCCATGAAACAATCGATAATTGCGTGTGTGAGTTGGTTAAATGTGTTATAGTTATTCGATAAGAATTATTAGAAATAATGAATTCACGGTGACGCAGTATTCAGTATGCAACAAATTTAAGTGTATGTAAAATGTAAATATATGAATGCACGCGTATTTATATGTGTGTAAAAAATAGCAAAAAAATTATTTAGAGAAGAAAAAATCAATCATACCTGCTATTTTAAGTATGCGTGACCGGAAGCGTGATGCGTTTTTAGAGGAAAACTATTCAGTAATTCACTAGTATTCACTTGGCAGCCATGTTTGATACGGTCTTGTAGAACCGGCGTTGCGCGCGCGAGGGCAGCACTTGTCCGGCGGCGGTGTTGAGTCACTCGACTGCAACCAACCTGCACTACACATGATCGCCAACGTAACGCCAAAGTGTGTTTTACCATAGAATAACATAATATGTTATTATGTTGTTATTATTGTAGATAATCCAAGGTTTGTAACATTGAATGAAAGAACAGAAACAAGTTTTCTCGGAGTGGAGCATGTAGTGGAGTGTGATAATTGATAAGGTTATATATAATAGTTTAGCACTGATAAAACTTTTGTAATTTCAAATTTGTACACGTCGTGTAACGACATAGTAATTATTGTATCTTGAGAAGATATTAAAGATAACAAATTAACAACAATCATCTATTCTGTATTTCTGTCATTCTGTGGCTCTGTGTCTGTGCCTCTGTGGTAGTGTGGTCAATGGTCATACAAGTCACATAAGTACACGTCACACGAGTCATACGTCAATCTTCCAAGTCTTTAGGTCGCGGCTCGCGGAGTTCAAAAATATATTATTATATAATAAACGTGAACGCTAATCGATAAAAAAGAGTCAAGGACCGGTTGGACAAATTTGGCCCGTCGAGTTTTTTGTGCATTATCAGCTCACTTACAAACTTGATAAAAAACACCTACAACCATTGTACTATGGTCTGGCAAGTTCAACACTTAGACTTCATTTCGTCAACATTAAACTCTTAATACATTTTCAGTCAGCAGCCTCACGACTTAAATGGCCTAAAATTGTCATGACTCTACAAATTTTATTCGGTAACTCAGCGGGTCAATCCGGCCCTGAAAAAAATCAAGAAAAAAAACAATAAATATTTTAATTGATAATCACAAAAAAAAATATAGATATCAAAATATTATTATTAAACACTTAAATAATAACATAAAAGTATCTTTACTTTATCTTTATGGAGAATTTACAATACTAAAAAGTTATTTTACTTTATATTATACTACTAGCATCTAAACATAGGTAGGTGCTAAACAATATAAATTAAATAAAATGTCAAAGAGAAGCCCTTTATATGATTTCAATAGAATGGAGAATAAAGATGATAATTATTTTGTAACTCAATTTATATTATATTAATTATGTTTTATATATATTAGATGTATAGAATATACTAATATAGGACTTCCACCTGTTTTGTAATAGATTTTTTCATTAAATTAATTGGTAAAAAAAGTTTCTTTTTAGTGATTGATTTTCTAAATGTAAAATTGACTTTATTGGCCCCTTTTAAACAATTAACAAAATAATTTGATAGGTAATACTTTAAGACATTATTATTTTATTATAAGTTTTGTTATAGGTATATTTTTCCATTCTATTGATACCCCATAATATTTAAATTTTCATCATCAACCATAAATATATTTCAAATGTTTAAAAATTGTTCTTTTTTTTCCGTAATTCAATGTGAACACACTCGTCTAGTAGGTGACATGTATCCTATTAAAGATATTCTAATCAATTACTACATTTATACGATGGTGTTAAACCGGTTTGAAATTCGTAAGCTACATAGTGCGAGCGTTTTAATTTCTAAAACAGTTAACATTTTTTAAACCGTTTTAACGCAATCATATAAGTGTAGTGATTAGTAATTATGAACAAAATAATAATAAATCATCATGCCCGAACTTGGACGTATGGTACAAATTATAATTTAATATTATATAGATACTAGATTACAGACAATATTGATTTGTCTGTGTCGAATATCCTCTTTGAATACGGTCAATATGGAGTATAATAATGCTAGTATTCTTCCCATGTTTGGATTGATATCAATCCACATTAGTTTTAACGCAGAATAAAAAGTCATAATAATCGCCATTAGTTATGTCAATATTTATGTACCTATATTGGCTGTATTAACTATAAGCAGTTCATTGTTGATAAATTATAACAAAAATCCGTGGAAATGTAAAATATATGTCCATAAAAAAGAATGTACCATATTATTTACTCGACATAACTAACATTAAATAACCCATTAAATAATAACTAGTAATAGATAGCCTATAACACCTATTAAATAGGCTCTCTATTCTCTAGCTAGTGTTGGCTTATAACCACAGAATAATGACCGCGATACCTGGGTTTTATTAAGTATTTATAGAAATTAGAATTTTTAAAGCTTTCAACCTAATTTTTTTTTTTGGCACGATCCATTTGATAATTTTCATACTTATTGTTTGATATTTGAAAGTTATAACCACAGAATAAGACACAGGAATGCAGTTCCTGGTCCTAAAATTGTTACATGTAATTTGCAGCAGCTTAACATTTATAGAATATTATAACAAATATAACATTACAAATTCTCTGAGGTAGTAACACTCTTATAAATTATAATCATTTAACATCTATCACCAACATTCCTAAGGATCAATTGTTACAAAATACTACATAATATTCTGAAAAACAAGTTCAAGAGTAAAATACTACAAACTTGATCTAAATTGAATACCTTTTAAACAACTTAAAAAACAAATTAGATTTCAAATATAAACTTAAGATAAGAAATTAGAGTATCATAATTTAATTAAAAGATATGATAATATTAAACATAAAAATGAAAATTATTTTTCAAATTATCAAATAACAACTATAGTGGATAGTTTGGCATTTTTAGGTCAATTATTGTATAAAATTTTCTAGAGTTGTTTATTGGAATGCTAATACCATTACATTTTAATAAGTAATAAGACTACACAGTTATTCCATTTTTAAATAACTTATTGCTTATAAGTAGATAGTTATATTTCAGATGGATAATTTAAATATTTCTCGGCAATAGCCTACTCAATTAGAGTTATCAGAATCACCGAGGGAGGAGGGTCCGATACACAACTCAAAATCATACATTTTTAACTACAAATAAATCGTGAATTGGCTGTGTTAAAATTTTAAGTTTAAATCCTTAAAAAAATTAATTTCCTTGTGTTGTATACATTTTTAAATAGCTATGTATAATAAAAATTCATAAGAATTTTATGTTAAGTTTTTAAGGTTTTTTAATTGGACGAATAATTTTCCAACTAAAAAAAAAAGGCGAATACCACAAATCAAAGAAAATTTATAATTGTAATATCTACATTTTAACTGATATTGATGTGCATTATTTAGTAATAAAAATGCAGCAATAGTTCCATAAAAAATCAAAATAACTAACGATTTAATAATATTAAGAAAAAGCTTTCAAATATTCAAATTAAGTAATCATCTACCTAATTATTTTTGTATTAATTAAATTTAGGGACAGAGATTTTCCATTGAATTGTGATAATGATCTGTAATTTATTTAATTTATTGTAAGATTTACTAGAGAAATTTTGATTTCCGAGAGCCATCCAAGGATAATATAAGATAAAAAATTAAGAATTAATAATATTATCTATGGAGCTTTCCCGAAGTACGGCTTTAGATAGACTTCTATCTAGAGTCGTGTCCCGAAGGCTGATTTTGAAAATAAGCTAATAGATTTTGTACATGCAGTATTATATTATAGTTACCACCTATGTAACAGTGTATAGGCAAACAAAATGATAATTAATTAAATGTAATAATTTAAAATGTTAAAAACCCAAATATGATTTATTACAAAAAATCAAAATAAGTACTTAATATCTAATATCGCTTTAGGCCTTAGGGAATAGTACAAGGAAAATAAAATATATAACACTAGATAACAATTAGAAAAGTAGTTAAATGCAACACTTTGAAAATATTAAATACTCGTATTTAAAACAAAATATGATTTTAAGTAAAATAATAAAAATAATTACTTACAATGTAATAATATTATTACTGTGGTAACATTATAAAGAAAATACAATACCTATATAATTTATATAACAATTAAAAATATAACTCAGTATATAAAATTTAAATAAAATAAATATCATTTTTTTCATTTTTTTACCAACTAAAAAAGCATGATACCTATAATGTCATATTATGTTAACAATTTAACACAATAAGAATATGTACATAAATATTATAGTTATTATTAATTTGATAAATAAGAAAAAAACTTCTTGTAGCACATAGCAATTTACCATTTTGTTATAATATAAACAACACCTATTACAAGTTTAGTTTATAATTTAAATTATATTTATATTATACCTATTATCTACAAAAATACTTGTCTCAAAAAATAATTTTGTTTATAAAATATTTTAAAAACTATTAACATATAAGAAATTACTAACAATTTTATTGTTACTTATCAATATAGCAAAAATTATTTTAACGTTTGATATCTATTAAATAAATAAATAAATAGAATAGTTTATCACACAAAAATGTATGTTATTATAAAGTTACAAATAAACAAATTTCATGAAAATTCAATTACTGGATGTATGAATACTATAATATATTGTTTTACTAAATTTTTTTCTAATTGGCTATGCTACCTTTATTTAATTAACAACTGTGGTTGAATTGGGGGAGGACGTGGGAGGGACTGAGCTACTCTTCATTTTTTCTTCAAATTATAGCGTACCCCTTTATTATATTCATCAAGGAATAGGGTTACTATTAAATTGATTAGCTTAATAGTTAAACTTCATTTAGAGTCCACCTTTATTTATTTTTCCAATTCAACCACTGATTAACAAAATATATAATACATAATTTAAGCCTATGAAGAATTTAATAATATTTTTACACTACCAAAGTTAATTATGTTTTTAAAAATTAAAATAAATTATATACATTTCTAATAAATATGACTAAATAGTAATTAGTTTTGTTTGGCATATTCAAATTTGCATACACAATTCAATTATTGTAACTCAGTAAGTTTAAATACATTCTCTAATATTAAAGCTGCACTTCAATCAAAAAATTACAATATTATAATAATATAATATATTATAACACAATGGTAACCTTTAGTACGATTTTAAAAGCCAAATTGCTTATAAAATGAATCTAAATCATGATATAAAGTTTAAAATAATTTATTAAGATAATTGGACATTGATCAATGAATTAAAATAAAATTTAAATGTATAATGATTAAAGCCTAACTTCACTGATTAAAATATAACTAACAGGGTTTTATTTTATAGAAGACTAAATTTCTTGGTCTGAATTTTTCGAAAAATCACTATTGGTATTAAACTGATATTTTTATTTTTTATATAATTGCTGGTTAACGATGCGGGAATTCGGATTTGTGCTAACTTTTATAGGTTGGCAAGAGCCTTTTTTTTTCGTTCTTATCAGGTTCGCTGTTATCAGTTGTTATCAAAATCGGGAAAACTGTACCCTTAGATCATATTATGTATATGATCTAAGACTGTACCCGTCCCATATTAATAAATCAATTAATATGTCAATGTGATAGCTACTGCAGGGTTGGCAACATTGTGATTATGGACGCGTGGCGCCACCATTTTCCAGTGGGAAACTACAGTACTACACTTGTATCGCACATTCGCACCATATCTCATGATTGGTGATTCGGTACTATTTTTTCTCAATTCCAAACACGTTTTTTTCTGTCTACGTCGATTGTTCCCTCAATGCAGTGAGTGGGTTTTCGCATTTTCATCTGTGTACGTAATACGGGACGCGTAGGTACCGACAAACGACCGTAGATATGTCCAATAACGCGGCGCCGGACTCTTGGGAAGAAAACGAATTAACTGATTCGAGTGCTGCTGATTTACAGCAGAAACTCATCAAACTTAACGTAAATGCGGTGGAGTTTGTTCCATCGTTCACCTCGTTTTCGTCCAAATCCGACGGCGTTGACGGAGGCCCTGAAGATGAGACTGCCGGCGGCGGTGACAAGAAAACAACCAGTAAGTGGTACCGGTTTTAAGGTTATGACGTGTCCTAATTTATTGGGACTGTTTGTCCGTTGTTTTAGACGTGGACGGCATAGGAGACCCGTTGGCTGGTGACACTGGCGGAGGGGCTTCAGCTGCTGTGCTTGACTCATGGGAGGATGGTGCGTCCAGTACTCCCGAAGACGGAACTGCCAAACCCATTATTGAGGTAGATAATGATATCGACAATGACATTGATGTGGAAGGCGATGAAGAAAAACCTAAACCCGCTGTCAAAAAAGTTATCGAAGAATCTGAACCAAAACCTAAAAAGGAACATATCAATATAGTCATTATTGGACACGTAGGTAAGACTCGAAACAATTAATAATTTTACTTAAAAAAAATTGTGTTGTGTATACATGTTATGTAGAAGAATGAATTATACAGTCTAAATTAAATAAGTATTATTTATTTTATTATCATTTATTATTGATGGTTAATATCTTAGTTGAATTGTTTATTTTTGAAAGTTAATATATTACAATTTCTGAGTAGGTAAATGATCTTTTTATAAAACATTTATTATTGCTATAAGTTTACAGATTGTTTACTTTTGAATGGTTTCAAATTTGTATGATAGTTATTTGTTATTTGTGATTCAAAAATGTAATATGTGATAAAAATATGCTAATTGCTGGTATAGTTTTTTTTAATTCCCAAAAGTTTTGCTTTTTAAATTTAACTCTTTTCATGAATAATTAATTCAGTTAGTACATGCCGAGGTACATGCATTGTATGATATGTTAATTTTTAAAAATTTGTTATAAGTCCAGAATATATTAATTGATTTTTAACTATATAGGCAGTGCTGGATAAAACAACGGTGCAATCAGTGGGTTGCACCAAGGCCCTGACTCTTAGAAATATCTTGGGGCCTAATATTATGGATATATTGGCTTTTTTTAATGAAGTTTTTAAATTTGGGAACCCTATTTCTATTGCATTTGAGCCCTAAGAGTTCAACATCCGGTGCTGTACATAGGTTACCTAGTAATTTGTTTAATTTATATCAGAAATAATGATACTTCTTTGTTCTTTAACACATTTTGTTTATTTAACAAAGATTCTTACATTCTATTTTAATTCATGTTTGAAATTTATTTTGTTAAACCTACTTTTTATTACTACTTATCAATTATAAATTAAAATTAAACATATAATAGTTTTATCTTATATATTTTTAATCCAATTTCTAATTTCGTTCATTCCACTATTCCACATGAAAAAAAGAATGTTATCTATCATAATTGAAATTAAAAGTCCATTTTCCTAATTTTATTCTACTTCTCAAATTAATTTAAATTGAAGAGATTCATATTAATAGTACCTGATGGTTGCTATTAATGATAAATTAAATTGAAAAACTTAAATACTATATACTTTTTGGTAGGTAATTTTGATATGTTTGAATTTCTATTAATTTTTGTCAAATTTTCTTTTAATTTTATGAATTGATGATTTAAATGGGTATTAGATACAATTTAGTATTGTATTTATTAAGTTGTTTATTCTTAATCTTGCAATACATGTTAGTAGGCATCTATATATTATAGTTTAAGATGAATTATTTAAATTAAAATCATTATGTTTTATACATTGATGATTTATACTCAAGGGTGACATAATGATAAAATTATACCTGGAGCAAATTAAAAATTACTTATAATTGAATACTACTATTGTGCTACATGCAGTTAAAAACTTCCAGAGAGGCAATGAAAATGGGTATCCTTGTTTATATTAGCAACTTTATATACATTTTTAGTAATACCTTTTATTTATTGTACATAAATCATTTTTATACACAAAATATCTCTTGATTTATTTAACAACATTAATATAATTGAAGGTGAACATTTAAAATATTTAAGAGAATTATATTTTTATTGTTTATAATACTTTTAAAAGGTTAATGATTAATATACGACATACAAAAGTGTAGCTTATTGATATTTACTTATTTACTTAGATGCTGGAAAATCAACAATTGGTGGTCAAATTATGGCACTTACTGGCATGGTTGATAAAAGAACTCTAGATAAATATGAAAAAGAAGCAAAAGAAAGAAGCAGAGAATCCTGGTACTTGTCATGGGCTTTAGATACTAATCAAGAAGGTATTTGATAATTGAAAATAATGCAAAAATTAATAGTTTCATATTTTATAGTATAACTTCTTAATGTATACTAATTATTATATTAAAATTTTTAGAGAGAGAAAAGGGCAAAACAGTTGAAGTTGGTAGAGCCTATTTTGAAACCGAGAGAAAACATTTTACTATATTGGATGCGCCTGGTCATAAAAGTTTTGTACCTAACATGATTGGTGGTACTGCTCAAGCTGATTTAGCTGTTTTGGTATGTTATATTTTATAATGATTTAGACCAGTTTATGAAAATTGTACTGATTGTTAGAAATTAACTCTTTCACTAGTTAGTAATATTGAAACTAAATTACTATCAGTTCAGTTATAATATATTATTATAATTGTAATACTTATAAATTATAATTATTAAAATAAAAATAAAAATAATGGTTCACCTACTCATTTTTTCATGTTGTATACCAAATGACATAACCTTAAATTAATTCACGATTTTGGTGATCAGGTTATTTCGGCTCGTAAAGGTGAATTTGAAACTGGATTTGATCGAGGAGGTCAAACCCGAGAACATGCTATGTTAGCGAAAACAGCAGGTGTAAAACACATGGTAGTATTAATAAATAAAATGGATGACTCAACCGTCCTGTGGTCAAAAGCAAGATATGAAGAATGTAGAGACAAAATTTTACCTTACCTGAAAAAGCTTGGGTTCAATGTAACTAAAGACTTAACATTTATGCCTGTGTCTGGTCAAACTGGCCTAGGACTTAAAGACCAAGTTGATGAATCTATATGCTCTTGGTATAGGTAAGTGATATAATATTTTTTTTTTCATCTAGAATCATACTGAATTTTTGTTTTTGTCTTTCAGAGGGCCAGCTTTTATTCCATTTATTGACAATTTACCTTTATTAAATCGTAGTTCAGATGGCCCTTTTATAATGCCCGTTGTAGAAAAATATAAAGACATGGGAACTGTACTCATGGGAAAAGTAGAATCAGGGGAAGCAAGAAAAACACAAACTCTAGTGTTAATGCCAAATAGAGTATGTTTTATATTTCAGAATGTTTTTTCACATAAATGATTCGTATAGTAATATTGGAAACTATTTGTAGACAACAGTAATTGTTGACCAATTATGGTCAGATGATGAAGAAGTTACTTCGGTTGGACCAGGTGAAAATATCAAAGTTAAACTAAAAGGAGTTGAAGAAGAAGATGTCTCTCCTGGTTTTATTTTATGTGATCCAATTAATCCTGTTAAGACTTGTCGTATATTTGATGGACAGGTATATAGCATTTAAAAAAATTAATTTATGGCAATATAGAATGTACTTAAAGGTGGCTATTTTTAATTTCAGGTTGTCATATTAGAGCATAAAAGCATTATTTGTGCTGGATATTCAGCAGTTATGCATATCCATTGTGTTGCTGAAGTAGTAGAAGTTAAGGTAAATTAAAATAAATAATCTAAGTACTATTTGTCTTCTAAATTTATTTTTAATAATATTGATTCCTATAATGTGTAATATGGTTTTGTTTTGCTTTATATATTTTCAGGCATTAATATGCTTAGTTGATAGAAAAACTGGATTGAAATCAAATATGAGGCCAAGATTCGTTAAGCAAGATCAAGTAGTCATAATGAGGCTTGAATGTTCAGGTGTTGTTTGCCTTGAAGAATTCAAACTTTTCCCACAAATGGGTAGATTTACACTTCGAGACGAAGGTTTGTACTTGGGTTAAATATTTAGATTATCTATTTATCATTGGTTGGCTTTTTTCACTAAATATCTATATTTAAATATGTTTCATAATTGCTACATTCAAAAATAAAAATAATCTATTATATGTACTATTAATGTCTTTTAGGCAATACTAATGCTTATTAGTTATTACACTCTAAGAATGATATAATTGACAAATTGTTATTAACAATTATACTCTATTCCAAGTAAGTTTGGTAAAAAAAATCCATATGAAATTGATTTTCACACGTACAGTTTCAATGACTACTGCAGCTTATTACAGTTGTTCTACTGTTCTGAAGCTTGACAATATTTTCAAACTTATTTGGAATAGAGTTTAGCTATAGTTTTACTAATATACTTTGAGCTTTTTGGTTCATATTTAAATTGAATATATTTCTTTAAAAAAAAAACATTAAACAAATAGTTTTTGATAAAACAACAGAAATTCTTATACTCCTTTCCACATGAGAGTGCGACCACCATGCGCATACAAATGACTGCTCTCGAGGCCAAATTTCCCTCAACATGTAATGTCCGCTCTCTGTATACAACGGGGATGCGTAGAAATGAGCATGTTTTGGTTGCTGCCCAATTGCACTCTCTCGTGGAACGGAGTATACCATTACTAAATAATAAATTCTTTTTTATATTATATATATAGATAGAAATCATTTAATTAATTTATATTTTAATTTTCAGGTAAAACTATTGCTATTGGCAAAGTGTTGAAAATAATTGAATAGATAAGCTTATTTATGTTGAAACCTAGTAAGTTGAAAACGTTGGGCGACATATATATATATATATTTTATAACTTAATTTTTTTCATTTATTTTTTATGATAAAAAAAATGTTGAATTAAAAAAAAAAATTTGCTGATCCTTTTATTATATAAGAAATCTAATATTTATATAGCCACATTTAACGGACACTTGTTATTGTTGATTGATAGTTAATGTGTGCTAGATACCAGGCAGTTTTTTTTTTTTTACATAGCTTGTACATGTTATATAATTACATAAACTATGTAAAAGAAAAACATTTTACTAATAATTATAATTATCTTTTAATCATTGAACTGCCATCTATGTCCTTGTAAAAGTTTTACAATTTGTCTGATTACATTTTACAACAGTAAAAACACTACTGAAAGCACTTGTGTTGCTATGGTTATGGGTTATACTTTTTGTATTTTAATGTATAATTGTTACAATTGTACGCATTAAGTTATTAAAATTTGTGTTACAAATAACTAATGTCTTACTGCACCAATAAACTCTAGACTTGAAGAATTGTCTGACACACTATATGATGTGCAACTCACATATTTAAATATGTTTTGTTGTTAATGAAAAAAATCTAAGTGTTAAATTTAATTGAATGTGATCTTTAATAACAACTAAATGTGTCCATTAAGATTTATGTAATTAACTTAAAACATAATTTATTATATTTCATTAATTTGTGTATAATCAACAACCAATAATTATTGAATCAGATGAAGAAATAAGATTAAATATATTCATTATTATTATTTAAGACAATAAAGCAATTATTTTCAGCTATAAATCAACATTCTTATGTTTTATTATCATTGTCTTAATTACAATTATTTGTAAAACTATGGATAAATACATTAGTAGCTCCTGGTTTGTACTTAATAATCGCACTGTATGTTTATTTAAAGAAGGGATTTTGACAGCAGTTAGGCAATATCTATCTATCTATCACCCTATATTATAATCAAACATCCTATCGTGTACTGTCTTAGCACAAGTTAGTTGCTGATATTTATAATGAAGTATACAGAAACAATATTTAAGATGTTAATTTTTGTGTTTTCAATATAATATTAATATTACAGAGGAGATAAAATCCAACAAACTAGTTTTGCTCAACAATTTACTGTCAAAAATAAATATTTCGAATAAACAATAATGGTTGAAGAAGGCTGAAACTGTTAAAACTGCGTTGTAAATTATAGTGGTTATTTACCTTGAACAATAAAGAAATTATTTGATAAAAACTCCTGTTGTTTATGAAATATTTAAGAGGACATTAATAATTATATACACTAATTATATACGCATGTTTTTGTCTACATCTTACAAGTGTGTAACATTAAATTCAACGCTCAGCAGATCTTGTAAGTTCCGTTAGTTTAAAAATTTGAGTGTAGAATTGACATCTTATAAAATTTAAAGGTAAGATAATTATTTAGATAACATCATAACATTATTATTATATTTTAATTTTGAAATGAGTTATAAGTATTTCAAAATTGTAAGATGTTTATACATCTTAAAATACTTATAGCTTGCTTCAAATATAATATACAATATAAAATTTGTCTAAATAAAAATCTAACCTTTAAATTGTATAAGAAGTCAATTCACTCTAATTTTTAAAATTGCAGAACTAAATGTGATTTGTTAAACCTAAAATTTGTTATGTCATACACTTGTAAGGCAGAGAAAACACGAGCGGGTTTAACATGCTTTTTTCAATTACACTAATTTGTCTTGTATAATAATTAGTGCAAAATGATTAATTTTAAAATCTCTTGTATATTAAATTGTTATGTAAGCCACCTACAAAATAAAGTGGAAAATAATTTGAGAGTACTTACGAGCAGTACTTAAATAATAATACAGTTATTCTTATTATATAATCATTATTTAATCTTGTGTAACATTTGGAACTGAACGTTCTTTAAATGTAAAATTTAGTGTATTTAGTTTATGTTACTGGCCTACTTATTAATTAAAACTGGTATGCTTGTTTGTTTAAAATATTTATTGCTATTTTACATTTATTAGGTACTAAGTATTTTAAGTTTCAGTTTACAAAAATAACAAAATACATCTTGCTAATATTTATAAATTATAAATATTTATTTTCATGGCTATATCATTTTTAATATAATATCCTTTACCAATGTCAATTGTTTTTAAATTATATGGCATACAAACATTTTGAATTACTATTTATAAGACTTACATACTTTTAAATTTTGAGCGGATCAATGAATGAATTGTGATTTTACAAATTTTTTTTTGTGTAGACATGACAATAATTGACATTGTGATTTAATTTTCTACTGCAATATACTTTTAGATAGAAAAGTGGAACAAATTGGGAATATTCTAGGCTCAAAAATATAAAATTCTAAATTGTTATCAAAAACCCAAAAAACTAAGTAAAACGTGCGATTTTTTTGCAGAGCCAGATTTGCAAAATTGATTTTATTTTACATGTTATGTATTAAACTACAATATTGATATAGGTTAATAGTGCCCTAAACATAATAAATTAGCATATTCATATTCTGATTTATCTTAATTACTAATTACATAGTAATAACAAATATAGATTTTTGCCCTATCCAAATTATGATTTACATTAGTAATAGATTTCTGGTAGTGAGCAGTGTCGCAGTGAGCATATAAGACCAATGCACATAAAATAATATAAGTATTGTAAAGAAGAGGAGCTAGTTTAGGATTTTAAAAACTATGTCATTTATTGATAAAGAACACATTTATGAAAAATATTTGATTTATAATTCCAGTAAAATAAACTTATAATTTAAAAAACATCACATAGGTATTATGTTATAAATTAAAATTAAAAACATTGCCGGAATGTCGAGGTTTAAAATATTTTGTGCAATAATATGAAAACGAATCAATTACATAAAGTGGAGATGAGCTTTTAAATATACTCAACCGTTTTTATGTAAGTATCTGCGACATTTATAGAGTCTCATAAAGAGCATACAAATTTATACCAAGTTTAACAAATGTAATTCATCTATGACTGAATAAATTGTATTTAATATTATGATATAATTTATATTTAAATATATAAAAAAAAAAATAGTGAAATGGTAGTTATTAAAAATGTATAACACAAACTACAAATGTACACATTGATTTGTTATGTTTAGTGTTACAACATAATAAATAGATAAAAAACATTTATGAATTTTCAAAATTCTATTCACTATTACTATAAAAATATAAATATACATATTATTTATATACCTATCTACCAAAAATTAAAAAGTGGTAAGTTGGTATATTGTGCAGTATGAAATATACATTATTAACGTATTAACAAATATAACCACAATTTTTCATGGCTTGTCATGCATAATCAGATTAAATATGCTAATTTACTGTCTTTAGATATATAATCAGCTATCCTTTTTCGCAGATCTTCATTTGCTTTACGCCATACTTTTTTTTCTGCAAGCATTTTCTTCTCAAAATGTTTTAACAAATCACACTCTTTTTTAGCAGCCAAAAGTATGCTATGTTTTGATGGCACACGTCTATTGGAGTTCAAATAACTACACGATTTTCTCAAAATAGCAAACTTTTTGGCTATGCGTTCTCGGCACGCTCGTTCTTTGGCATTGTGTAAATCCCTGTCTTGAGGTTTTCTAAACCTGTGTTTAGGCTTATCATTTTGAAATTGAGATCTTGATAAAATTCTTTTTCTAGTTTGATTTACCTTACTAGTGGTTGGGTAGTTGATGTCTAATGCAGAATTATCACTGTTGCCGCTAAAATATAAATCTTTTAAAACAAAATAAAATGTAGTTAGAAACAAAATAATCATGTAATTTAAATAATTTACGAACAAAATCATAGATACTTACAATCTTCACTTTTTTCATTGGGCAGTTGTTTGTGGCTATCATATTTAACTGATTCTATTAGACTTGAATTGCTGCTGTCATTTTCATCTGCATCATTCTCATTATGTGTTTGATAAATTTCATTCCAATCTTCGTTACTTCCAACAGAAATATTATCCTCGATTTCTTCAGAACTTGAACTATCTTCAAATAGCTCTTCAAGCAATTGCTCTTTGAGTTTTTTTACAGTGATTGGTGGTTCTGGGGAGTCTATTATTTCAATGTTTGGTTCAGGATCAGGGTCTTTTATTTCAATTTTTAGTTCAGGTAGAGGTAAAGGTTCAGGTATAAATTCAAAATTTGATAAAGGCTTTTCTTGTATATTTATTTTAAAATTTGGTTGAAGTTGATTCATAGAAAGACTTGATCTGGTGTTGTGTTTTTTTACGTCAATATCTGTTAAAATTTCATGATTTTTTGGTCTAGTATTTATCACACGTTCATATGTTTTTATACGAATTCTTGATTTATTCTTATAGTTTGTAAACTTAATGGTTGATCTATGTTTAGGGTTTTGCCAATCAGCACTAGTTGTAATTTTTGGTTTAACATTATGATTCAAATAAGATTTTTCTATATCATTCGAAACCAATTTATTCAAATTAGATTTTTCTACATCATTTGAATCTAATTTATTCAAATTTGATTTATCTGTATCACTTGAAACTAATTTTTTCAAATTAGATTTTTCTATATTATTTGAAACTAATTTTTTCAAATTAGATTTTTCTACATCATTTGAAACTAATTTATTAAAATTATTTTTTTCTAAGTCATTTGAAACTAATTTGATTTTAGGCTTTAAAACAGTATCATTAATATTCTCTAAATATTGAAGAAGTTTTTGTCGATGCCGTTTAATATTCAGTCTCATTTGTATTTTGCTATCATTGTTTAGGCACTTTAACATTTTTAATTGATACTGAAAAAAAATATTTAAAAAAAAATTAGGTATATAATTTTAGTCAGTTCAAATAAATTATATGTAGGTAGGTGTATTTAAATTTGTTATTAAAGTTTCTAAAGTATGAAGTATTTTACAAATAAAAAATAGTTTTCAGTTGAAAAATCGAATTCTAAATTGGTATGTATATATAATAACTAATTTATAATTTTAAAGGATTGAACTAAATTTGTTATTCTACCTAAGATTAATGCAGAGGTGATTTGGGGGGGAGGTGCGCATGGTGACTGAGAGACTGAGTACCTCAACTAATTTTTAGGATACTTAAGCGTACCACTATTTATTTTTTAAAGGGTTAAAGGCTAAAATATTACAAAATGTCCTTTTAATAATTACAAATTGAATCTTAAATTATAATTGTGAGGATATTTGAAATCTAAAATGTGATAGTTGATAAGTAGCCATCAGGAGGCTACTTTTTTTAAAGTAGCTAGAGTACCTCTAATACTTTATTCCCAAGTCAACTACTGGATTAATATGGCTATATATAATCTATTTTATGCTGAACTGCTTAGGAAATGATGTTGTTGGTTTTTTTTGTATAATCTATATATACACATATATTTAAATGTAAATTTGGAGGTACATTGTAATGACCATTTTTAAGGTTTGAAAAAAAATGTATCTGAAAACAGTAGTTGATTAAGGATTTGGAAAAAAATTATAGCTTTGTTATATTTGTAATGTTGTTAATAATGTATTAACTTAAAATAAAAATGGTCCTAATGTACATAGTGGCAATCTAGTATACAGCTGCTCGTAACAAATTGTTTGATGTTAACTTGTATAAAAGTTAAAAATTGTGTGGTTTTGATATAGATAAGCAAACATTGATAAATAAAAGGATAAGTAAGTAAATGAATTATTAGTCTAATAATATATTATAAAATATTGTAAAATTTTATAATACCTATTATATTTAACATAAAACACATTTTGTTTGAAAGAATAAAAAAAATATTTATTTTTTTGGTATTCATATTTGAACTGTTAAGTAAAAAAAAATGTTGGGATGATAGAGTTTAGGAAGCCAATTGCTTACTTAGTATAATATTATATATACTGAAATAAGTGAAATATAAATATAATATAAATTCGACGGCAAAAATAATATCCAAAATGGTTTACGAAACATCATGAGCATGAAGCACGTGTCGGCAATATTAAGGATGGTTATTACATGATATTATTAACTCATTAGTACGACTAGATTTGGTTCAAGGTTGCGCAATACATCACATCATTACCCATATTAACAAACGAGATTTCAAGAAGAAAAATTTGATACTTGAACAATATAGAAGCGACACACAAACAAGCTATTGTTTACCTATAATCGGAAATAGTAACTTCCGTAAAACATGAAAAGAACCAGCGGAACTAAGGTTACACGTTTAATCTCCTGATTAATATTATGAAAACGTTTACAAAATACTAATGTCCCTTTAATCCAAAGTCACAATCACACAATTCAACTGAACCACGGATTGTCTGAGATAAGGGTGATACGGAATTGTTACTCGGTGGTTGGTACGTACAGTTAGTTCACAGCACATGCGAATTCTTGAATGCTCAATACTGCATACACAAACAGAACCGATACGTATTGATATCATAATGTTCCGAATCCTTCTTATTACGGTCATTAAATTCTTATAAATATACCATAACAATGCGCCGTCACGTGCCTACCCGATCACCTGATAATTCGGATTGTCAAAAAGTCGTGTCTATACTATGGGATGTGATATTACGGCGTGATTGTTAAACCCATTTTCTGTACTCACCGACCGCGATCGCGGTTACAACGAAGGGTTGCGTGTTGTATCGGCTGCGGTGACGAGTCCTGAAAAACCGCCGAGTTCGCGTCTCGTGGTGATACGTGCATATATATTAAATGTAATATTAAAATAGTAACAAGTTGTCGGCGCAGCTGATGTCGCGTGGTACTGATATTCGGCGTCGGCGGCGGTGGCGACGGTGAGCGCGCGGGTAGCGCATGAAACAGCAGCTGATGAGTGACTGAGAGCGAAGCGAATGCGATGCGTGCGAGTGGGACGTGCTCTGCGCGTCGGCACAAAGAACCTGCGCGGTATGGCATGGAACGCCGTGTCCCCGTTCGTAGAAGGTAGAACGTAAAACAATATATAGAAACTGACGACACGTTCAATTGTTCGCTAATCTATCGACACCGCATTTCTCTCAGATTTATTACAACATTTTAGTCGGTTATTTTGTCCAATATAATACATAATATATAATATATAATGTATCAATTTATTATAAATCGTAAATATTGTAGCGATCAATGGTAGCGCGTGTCGACCGAGTGCTTACCGCGTGGCACTAAGAACTTCGTGCACCGATCAGGTAACCGGTTTGGAAGTTGGGAATTAACAAGGACGTCTGCGCGCGATATACATCGTTTATAGAGACTAAAGAGCGAGATATTGCTTATATTAAACTGTTGTCGGTGGACATGTGATAGCATAAACATTACCAAAACGGACTCGGTACTATTTTCGATTGCCGCTACCACTCAATTTTGTAATTTACATTAAATTTTATAATTTTTATTATATTATATAATATACCTACATAATATGAACTATGAGTTTATGTGTATAGCGTGAGCGCAGTGTGCACGCGTGTCATGCGGTTGAACAAGGCGAACAGCTGCCGCAATGTCCACCCTGCAGTTTGCAGTTTTGCACGTCGACGGCGGTAATGTGGCATCCAACGTTTTGTAGATAGTCACTAGTTAGTGGTGACTAGTTGTCTCGTTGTCCACCGATATTGTATTATTATGTAGTCGTCGTCTCTCGTCGTCGCCACCGCCAACGATCGTAATAACTAATAATTAACTCAGGTGGTGCACAGAGATTACTGTAACTGTTCGAACCACCGAAATAAGTGTCCTTGTAATGTCGACAAAATAATAGTCGTCGTTGAACTGTTTTCGAGAGTGTAGGTAAATATAACGTCTGCGGAATTTAATGCCGTGGTGCCGTGGCCCACGGGAATCTGGACGCCGAGGTTGGTCACACTGCAGACAAGTTTGGCGTGTGTCCGCCTTCTAACCATAGTTGATAATAAAGACAATAACGATAGGACGTTTGTTCTTTGATAAAAGACTAAGGAGCCTCAATGGCTCAATGCGTTCAGTCTTCAGTTCCTCCGAGGAGGCAGGGACGCGGCATTCAGTGTATTTAACATTTAACGTGGTCGTGGCCTATCCATATTTTTATTATCTATAATCTATGCTTCTAATGCACATGAATACAAACCGCGGCCGCCCCCCTTTTAGTGATTCGTCTTCATTGATAAAATATTATAAAAATCAACACTAGGCTTTGTCGTTTGTGTCTGAAGTATCAATTAATCGTTAATATACATCTTGATTGGTTGATCATAATTTATTATTTACAAAAACTAAACAAAATAACTGGTTAAGTTGTATGTTTGTGGAATGTTGAAGTAAAAAATGTAAAGTATAAACATAGGTAGGTAAGTAAAATGGAGTGACTTTACTTCAGACACGTGGAGTGGAAGGATTCCAGATAAAACAATATTTTTGTAGTGAAACTTCATTTTTGATTACATATTTACATATTTGAAAAAAGTTAAAAACTGATACTTCCATAAATATTCATATTAAACCATATCTACTATCTATTATAAGTTATAACCTTATAGCGTTATAGCATTTTCCACCACATTGCAATGACTGCACTAGTGCATATTTTTATGTTCCATCCGTGAGATTAATGTGCACTGAGTGTACTTTTTTTATGTTTCACCTCAATGCGCTACGCCAATTTTTTGCACTCGGTGCAATGATAATAACACGAGCTCTTGGAGCTATAAGTACTACAATACCCATTAAATATTTTATTATCTTTACGATAGCTATAGACTTTATGTTTCATTTACACTTCCAACAGCCCGCACCCCCGCACTAAAACGCTGATATTAATTTATCAGTAAACGAGTAAACTGTACAAGTGCCACCTTGGTGCAATAGTGCGGTATGGGGGAAAACGCTATTAGAATTTATTGATAACATATATTATCACAATAATATACTTTATATTATGGAGGTAAGTACAAAATATTTTTGTATTTACAAATATCTAACCGATAACAAATATAGCTTACAAATAGAATTTTTAAATAGCTAAATACAATATTGTACACTTTGATTCATGTTTCGATTAACTCGACGCGGCTCGAGCACTGAACTAAATACATTTTAGTATTTAGTTCAGTGGGCTCGAGTCAAACAACGATCCTTATGGGTACAAATGAATTTGAATTTTTTCGTTTACACCACGTGCTCGGTCGATATACTTCTCTGACCGATTTCCTATACCACTGTATTTTCAATTTACACACGTAAATAAACTGTAGGTAGTTCAATAATCGAAGTGTTATTATTGCATGTAACGTTTGACCATGTGCGTATGTACAGACTACACAGGTACGATTGATAGGACAGTATATGAGGTGGAGTGATGAATATTAATATTACACTTAAATAGTTTTTTCACTGTATAATATATAGTAAATTAAATTATGCTTCATAAGTACCTAATGTTAAATTAAAATTATAAATGCTATAAGAGTATTAAAATATTCAGATCATATCGATATCGTTTATTTTCAAGTCCAAAATAATAATTTTAAAAAATCGTTCTGGCGGTATGTGCTCACGCCAGCTTATAGTAAAGTACCCAACGTCTGGAAATTGATCGTTCGGGATTCTTCTCTAAAGGCCTATCCTCGACTCCTCTTGTCCCTTAGTCGCTTTCAATAAGTGTTGTCACGGTCTCGCCGTCGTGGTGGTCGATGCCCCGAATTGGTATTAACTATATTCATGCTTGTACGTGTGTACTCGTATGTTTGCACCTGTATTGTATCCGTCGTTACTCACGAATCACATAATTTTGCTGCTCTATCCTATATTCCTACGATCAATGCAGCGTTCCGCACGTTACTCGTAACTTTTGTATACGTGTCTGCAGTTGTCATAATGTCAAATGCTCAAATTGGACTAGTGCAATCACTAAGCCCAAAGATTTTTACTGTGCGTCTGTGCATATTTATTACCCTCGCACTATCTAATTCCCTTATACAGGGTTTATTCTGTTGTATTATGCAAATATGACGTCCAACATTTTAATTTATGATTATGTTTGAAAGCGAGATTATACAGTGCGAGCTTAACGACCGAGTTGGCCTAATCAGTCGCTGGCACTTGCTGCTGTGTGTCTACTACAAATTTTTTTGTTTTTAATTGCATGCTCGCCTTCTCCCACCACCCCACAAGCAATAGTTCTCGTGTGACTCTATAATAACGGTCTCGCCATTAGTTCGCACTCGTAGTGTGACCGGGTGAGGCGAGTAAAGCTACTGTCATGTATTTATTATAAAAATGCTGTAGCTGTTTATGGTCTAACGAGAAACATGTTTAGTGCGTCTAGCCGAAATTTGCGAGGTAAGCAATACGTATAGCATTGTTATCTCCATAATATACACATGCTGGCTGCGTAAGGGTAATAGCAATCTCTATATATACCCCCTTCGTGTCTATCTCAATATTACCAATTTTGACTATTAATTTTAGTCGTTTTATATACACGCTGTAGGCAATAAGAATTAAGAGTCACTGATTACCTGCACATTGACTGTACCATATACACATTAATATTCAATATATCATATAAATTTAAATATAATAAATATAAAATAATTATTTATTTATATTTATTGGTACAAATGGAAAATGGTCAATATTACATTTAAATCATTTAATATATTATCTTTATCGCCGTATATTATGAAAGTCACAAACTCATAACTATAGACTATAGTAGCCATCCGTTATTGACTGTTGTGGTATTTTGTTAGTCTTTTTTATCAAATCGTTCCAACTGAAGTCAAAAACGCGATTTGATGCAGTTACCAATGAAGTTGATGTTGATCGTTCAGTTGTGCTCTCCCGAATGTGATTTACAACGGGTATCACCCCATCCGACTCCATATCTACACAAGCGCAGAAATAAAATAGTGTACAAGTATACACACACTCACATATATATTATAATTTTGGGCTGAGGCTTTAATGTCTTTTAAAAATTACAAAGATGATAAAAATATATTAAATTATTTTTACATGAAATAATATTTTACAAGTGTAATTTTTTCGTTTTTTAATAAGTATTAATAGTCTTTGTATATAAATTTTAAAAAAAAAGTTGTAGGTACAGATAGCTAGATCTTAACTTATTATCTTATTATCATATCTTAAGTTATATAATTCATACAATATACCTATGTTATATATAACCCTCTTTTTACTTATTTTGAGGTAGGTTTGGAACATTAAACAATAATTATAATACTTTAAAATTTTAATTTCTATAACAATATACATCTGTATTGGGTATAAAAATGAATATATTATTATATATTTAACTTTAATTCGTCAGAAAACAGTTTTCAATGGTTTGAACCATGACAAAAAACAAGGTATGATGGAAATCGCATAACTTTTTACTTCTCCTAGCTATGACAAACAGTAGTTATCCACTATCCAGTTCAACACTTGTCATTGTTTGTCATAATTAATATACATATGTATAATGTATATACTATATATATATATACATTCTTGGTGTATTATTACTTATGAGGTGAACTGGATTTAATAATGTGTGCAAGATCCGACGATATATTTTCAGATAGTTTTCATTGTGCATCATACCACATATACATATAGGTGTAGCAATAGGACCCCACATCATATTTTTGGCCCTGGTACGGAACTAAATCCGGGCCCCTCTTAAACATCAATTAATTTTGAAACATTGTTCTAATATATTATATTGAAGCAGTGCCTGATTTAGGGGGGTACCAGGGTGACTAGTTACCCGGCCCCAAATTGGAGTGGCCCCAAAAGTTTTGCTAGTTTTATATATTATTATAATATTAATAAATGTATATGAGGCCTCTTTTTATTTAAATACCCGGCCCCAAAATTTGTAAATCAGGCTCTGTATTGAAGTAATTATTTGCACGAACGCCGGGCCCAAGTACCATGGGTCCTCCTGCTCCCCTTATGGGGGCCTTGAGTTATTTTATCAGATTTGAACAACGTGTCTATAGAGTATACTTGCACCGTAAATTACAAGAAAAGTTAATTAAATAAAATAATTTTTGACAGAACGTTTTCTATGAATAGGCCAAGAGGCCATTTTTTATTTATTATCATAAGTATAGTTTGTTGTTTATTATATTATTTATATTTTAATAATATATGTTTATAATAACTGTTTATGGGTAGTAGATACCTAGGTAACAATTTATTATTTTTAAAATATTTTTTGACCTATTTTTCAAATGATGTCTATATAACTATATATAGTATTTCTACTTCCATTACTTGATGGATGACGATTATAATATGAATGTATTTATAAATATTATAATAAATTATAGAAATAAGTGCACATTAATTTATTTTTATTTTTGGAACATAAAGTTGACATAGACCGTTATTGTAACTTTTCTGATTGAAAAATATGTCATCAGCGTTTATTGCTAATTATATTAATATAATTCCAACTTTGTTGAACACTTTATGTCGACGGCTTAACACCTTAGCATATTACAAGACACAAAATGTGAAATCATTCAGTCTTTTAGTCATTCTAACATTAATTGAAATATCGTTGTTTTTATAACTTATTTAACAGCTTATTAATTCTTCCAAGTATACCTTAGTATACATGTATTGCGGAATTTAAATTTTTTTAGTGGGAGAGGATCTAAAAAAATTTTAAGTACACCCTAAGAAAATGGTAATGTGATATAATATAGGTATGAGCACTACCGAAATCAGAAGCATGCCAAGCCCAAGGTACGCCACCGCGTTTCTTGATGACCGTCGTCTGTCTCAATCCGCGGTCGGCCCGACTTATGTTTGTTCGTTGGCGGATGATCGACGGCGGTAGTGCCTTGGACCTAAATATCAATCCGTCGTCGTCGCGGACCGTAGCCAACTCATCCGGTACTGACTTGTAGTCAACGAACCGGAACTCGTGATGCTTTTCGTCGGGATCTGCGTCCGTGGTATCCAGTCCCGAGGGCTGAATCGATAACTCCGGGAAGAAGTCTGAGTACGAGTAATCATCGTAGTCATCGCCAACGTCCGCCGCAGCAGACGCGATGAACAACCACAGCATTAAGTAGCCTGCGACTGCAGCAAGGTTAGACGAACCCATAATGAATATTGTATACTTGAGGCTGCGGAGCGAACAGTGATCGGTATATATCTTGTATTAGATCCACTGTAGTTAAATCATATGATCATATTGATAAATGATAAAACTAATAGTAAATAATAAATTAATAACGATCAAAACGATGATATAATATATTATATAGTTTATAAGTTTATTATTTTATTTTGGGATTTTCGTCGAAATGGTTTTTGTTTTTCTCCTCTCTATCCTCGTTACCTAGATGATTTTTAATTTATAATCAACCGTCGACTGCACTTTTAGTTTAGTATTTTATCTTAAATTATCTTATTATAATATATAAGGGGAAAAGATTTGATTGTTTGCATTGAATAGACTCCGAAACTACTGGACCGATGATTTGAAAAATTCTTTCACCGTTGAGAGCTTACCATCCCCGGGTGACATATTATATTTTGAAAAAAATTAGGAATCCTTCCTAAAATACCAATTTGTAATCCGAGGTGTAAAAAAATTTTATATTATAAAAAGGCGTAAGGTTTGTGAGGTGGTAGCGGGTAATTTCTGGACCTACAGCGAAGTACAGAACCGATTTTGAAAATTCTTCAACCAATAGAAAGCCATATTCTTTATGAGTGTCATAGGCTATAAATGTTTTTCAAAATTCAACCCCTATAGAAGTGAAAAAGGTTGTTTAATATAAAGAAGAAACATTGTCCGTTTGTTCTGTTTAATCTCTGGTACTATACTTAACCGATCCCATTTTTTTTTACTATCAGAAAGTTACACTATTATAGTATATTATCTCATATTATAGACTATATTTTATCTTGATAATGGCAGTGGCGATTAATTTTTTTATTGAAAATTTGAGATTTTGTATAAATAATAGATATAATATTAATGATAAATAAAAATATATTTATTTTTGTTTATTATATAGGGTTGCTATTTGGTTATACAATTATTAGTATGAATGAATAAAAATTGGTAATTTGTTATTATGTACCAATTTTAATAATTGTTTTTACCTTTAAAAAGCTAAAAATGCGAGAAAATGTTATGATTGAGTTTTGAGTAAAATTTTAGTCCTGTATTTTATATGACTGTATTTATTATACTGTATACTGTATGTATTTTTAATGGAAATTAAGATAGGGTAAATCAACAATCCACGGGAAGTTTTGAACATGGCTATAAATGTGGCTTTGTTGGGACAAAGAATTAAACACAAATTTTGAATCATATAAAGTTGGTATTTTTAACGGATAACAAACTGCACGAGGATCAGCTAATTTATAGGATATTATATTATGTATCATTTATATTTTTTTATTTCTTGAACTCCGTTTTTGACCAACAATAAAATGATTAACTGTTATTTTATTCTTGTTAAATAAATAAGCTCATGCAGTCACTCGTATAAACGATAGGCCGTACATTATAGTATAGATAAGTTTTTGTTGTAAATAATACTTATTTTATAATGACCTATGTCACCGCAGGTATTTTTTATTAATTCGTAAGTATAAAAAAATATATAAATTACATATTTTAAGATAACTGTAACTATAACTATGAAAAACGTGACAAAACTGCCATGACCGCATTCAAGGGCACCTTCATAAATATAAATCGGGGGGGGGGAGGCAAAGTAAAAATCTCTGATAACTTAGCACATACTATTTATTTTTTTGTGTTAACAACTAATATAAAACTATTAACCTAACTATTAAATTAAAATAGTTGTGGGCATGTCCCCTAGCACCCCCATCCGAGAGCCAACAGATTGCATTGCAATACTTTTAAACAATTCATATAAAATTTAAATACATACATATATTTTATGGTTAATACTGACTAGTGAAGTATTTGTGCACGCGTGATGGTTGCATTGCAGAAGACTTGGTAGAAAAAATTATAAAATGCGTCAATATTCAACGTCACGTTTTCTATAAATACATTTAAATTGGTTTAACTGTGGTATTTGCGCTGTGGTTTTTAAAGGGACGTTAATTAATTTATGTATATATAGAAACTCAGCTGAGAGCCGATAATATTAATATCATTATAATATTTGTTTGTTTAAATAAAAATACTTATATCAAATTATAAATATACATCGGGTATGTGTTAAATTTGAGAAATTTCGATAAAGTCTAAAAAATTATATCGTGCAAGTCTAAAGAAATTCATTACGAGGCATATTAACTTTAAACTGAAACTATGCATCGTGCCTCGGAAGACTGCAGAGGCTCAGACTATAATAATAATACTTCAGACACAATTTATAAAAAATGTATAATAATATATACATAATAATATAGTTGTTTGTAGTTTTGTACTGTTTATATGTATTTGGTATTTCTAATCAGTTTTTTCTGATTGTATTTATGAAAAAAATAATAATTTAGAAAACCTGTTACGTAAACAATAGGTACTTATCAACGGCATTGTTATTTTATAACCATATAATATGTCCATATTTGATATTGCTTAAAAAACAAAAAAAATTCAGACACACACCTACACATAAGTGTGATAAGATTTGTCGAAACGCAAAAAAAAAATTTACTTTTTATGCTTTAATTAATTACCTATTCTATAGCTAGGTGTTTAAAATAAATTATAATATATAAGCTACTAAGAAAATTTTCAGTGCCCTTAATATTTGAATGCTCATGAAATGTACATAACTCATGAAAAATTATGCAAAATAGATTTGCTTATTAATTTGTTACTTCATACCATAAAACCATTAACGACATAAACGGTAAAAGCAAAAACATTATATCCCTAAATAAACAACTCACATTTAACATAGTTTTTGGCTAAAGTTTAATAAAACGAACACGATGCCGTATACATTTAAAACAAATTAAACATAACTTAATATAATTTTATTTTAAATATATCTTATAGCATAGGCATGCTTAATGGGATGTCGGGCATACCATTATATCCCTAATCCTTTGCAAAGTTATCATAATCATAGTTTTAGCTTAGATCATATAGGTACAATGATCTAAGGATTTTAGTCATAAATTTGTAAATGGTTTGAATTTTAAATTAGAATCTGAATTAAGATAGTTCATGATTAAAATTTTAATATTTTGATATTCTTTTATTTTTCTGATAACAATATTGTGAGATGAGACAAAATCAAATATTAATTACATTTCTATAATCATCACAAAAAGGTACTTAACCTAAATCCTTTAAAATATATAATAAAATAGAACGCTAACTGATGGTTATATAGTTGAAGTCAAAATCCACCATTTTTATGAGAACCGTGGGTTTTGTTGTTACAAAACCTCTGCGTTATTTATTTTCAAACTATTAACAGAAATAAAAGAATTTTGATTAATTATTAGATTATCATTTGTTGTCTTTAATTCATTATTATTTACTATAATATATTATAATATAATCATATTTTCGTAGGTTTTTATTCTTTTATTTTGTTGCAATTGAATCATAATACACTATGATATATATAATACATTAATAAAATTAAAAATATTTAAAACCAAAAAATAAGTTAAAATATGTCAATTTTTTTTCTAATTTAGATTCGTATTTGCATTATAATGGGAAGAGTTATTTACATTTAAAGTTATTGGGAAGTTATTTTTTGTAGTACATATATTTAAAAATACTAGCATTCTCTACTAAAAAAGTTTGAAGATGCTGATGGTTCAAGAAGCCCCATGGTTCCGTGGAGAACACTTTGAGAACCTTTTCTATATAATAATGTACACCATATTCTCTAGCCTTTTTTTTTAGTACATTGCTTTGATTGTTTTATTAGATCTAAAATAGTAAATAATAATAATAAAAATCGAGTTTCCTTCTTTGGTGGTCGGTTCAACAATATTTATATATACTTGTTGTTTTTAAATAAATAGAATGCAAAAAACTAAACCAGGGATGGCGTACCTTTTGATAACTGCGCGTCAAATCAAAATGTTTGGTTTGATTTTATTTTTATTTATTATTTTATTAGTTACTAAACAGTTAACACCAATCCACCACAAATCACAAGCTCAAAAAACTGACAAAGATTGAAATATAAACAAATTGTAGTTACTTACTAGGAAGTAGGTACCTACTAACCTACTAAGTTTAAAATAATATATTAACGTTTACACATAAATATGAAATAAAAATATTCAATTAATTACAATCAGCTAGTTTTCGTCTAAAAATACAAATGTTGTTGTACCAAACAAATAATATTAGTATTACCAATAACCTGATGACATGCAATATTGAATATACTACCTAAAACAGTACACATTCGATAGTAATATATATTTTAATTATGGTATTTAGTTTAAAATGAATAATTAAATTCAATATCTTGATTGAATACTACAAATTTATAACTGTACAGTCTGCTTGACACGGAGTTTCTGTTGGCGGCAACCTAAATGTGCAATAATAGTGAGATGATGTATCTGTCTATATTTTCATTTAGTACCTAAAAATATATTACAAAAATTGAAAAACTACCGAAAAATGCTATAAAACGATTACTAATACCTAACAAAAAATGCCAAGGAGGAGGGATCTATCTGAATTTTGGACTAATGAGTCCAACTAGAGTGGATACTACTCACAGATAGACAATATAATTATCAGTAATTATTTTAATTAGTATGAAACGAAAGCAAAACTTTTAATATAAATTGCTAATTATTTTTTAATGGAAAAATAATATTATTTCAAATCAAATCATATTATCTACGTTTTTAATTTAAAAATGTGTACACACATGTTTATATATTATCTATATATCAAATATTCTATTAGAAAAAAAATTTAATATTTAACAACATATTACTGTTAAATTAATATAAAAGATAAGAAAAATAAATGGTATTAGTTTCTCTCATCAATTCAAATATTTTTTAAATGATAATAAAATAAGTAGGTAGTATGATAACTATTAATATCTTACATTTTATATGAATAATAATATAATACAACTATGTAGAGTTTGGACAGAAACATATTTTTTCTTACTAATAAACTGACATGTATAATATTAATTACTAAAAATAACCCTTGTTACCTAATGTCCTTTATCGCCGAAGTTAAATTTTTACTAGTTCAAAAAAATTTATTAAATTTAAAAAATATTATGGAAAAAATTTAATTTGTCAACTTTTAAACGTGTTTTGGGATCAATTGGACATAACTGTAGAATACATATCTATTTAACATTGAGTCGTTGATATTTAATTTTTTATTAGAGTTAATTTTTCTATTTCAGTAATTTCCCAAACATGAGAAAAAACTTCATAGAATTAAAACATTAAGTTAATTATTTAAATAATTTAATACTCTTTAGCAATATCAGAGGCCCATTCAAAATTTCTCATCAAATACTAAAATAATTTTTTTATTTCTTTTAAGTTTAACAATCTTTAAAATCCAACGTAGAACTATGTAATATGTAACAGTTTGATATGTGTCTTATAATAGGTTGTGGTTATACCATGTGTATACATACCCCTTTCTGGATATTTTCTGTCCTAGAGTGAAAGTTATAATAATTTTCTTAGTCTCTTCTTTATCAATATTTATTTAATTTTTCCGCCTAATTTTCAATTTCTTTAAAACCGTATGCCACGCTAAAGCAATGTTAAACTTGCTTGTGCCCAAGTGTCGGTCCTGTGTGTATGTATATATTTAATAGCTGTTATGATGATATGGTTAGTTATGCCATAAGAATATTGGAAGTAGTTTTAATAATGGCCACAGATAGAAGCAATCAAAAATTAGTGCTAGGCGGGCACGGAAGCAGGTGACCAAAATGAAGGAGTAGGAGTTGGAGTTATTTTCCACTTTTCCACACAATCAAATAAATAGTAATTTAGTTAGTATTAACTATTAAATGAAGAATTTGTCTAATAATGAATAGTAACTATATGTACTTCAATATGTAGTCTTGAATAGTATATTATTATATGAGTGAAGGCATAGGCGTGCGCAGGGGGTATGCAGGGTATGTAGCTGCATAACCTGAAGTTCTGTGAGAGGCGAACATCGACTCTGGAAAATTGAAACATCCAGTTATCAGTTATCAACTTCCAAGTATTTGCAAAATACATACTTCTTGTATTATTTAATGGTATTTATTACAATTTTTTTTAATTAAACAGTAGGTTTTTCAATATTTGTGAATTGTGTATACATATTATCAGAATTTTACGAGCTTAAAATAACTTTCAGGGCGCGCTATTGTCAGCCTTCTGCATATCCTGAAAAAGAGGCCTGCGCACGCCTATGAGTGAAGGTATCCCATACATAGCAGCTGCGCTACAGAATTGCCCACCAGTTGCACCCCTTGGCTCATGTTTAAATAGGGTTTTATGAGTATTTTTCTGTATAATTTATTAGTTTAACAAAATTTATATGCTAAAAAATGAATCATTCATTACACAGTTGGACATAATATAGTAGACAGTTTAAGATACATTAATAAGTACAGTAGCGCCGAACCCTATATTAAGGTCGGGCCATGGCCCGACATATTTTGAAAATTTAAGATAGGGCCGCTTCATATTGACCATTTTCCTCTCAACGGTATGCCATTTTTTCCGATATTAAGATGTTGGGCCTCTTGAAATATTTTTCGCCCTACTAGATTTTTAGGACTTCGGCGCCACTGAATAAGTATGAGAAACTGCTCTGATTAAAGTGCAAAAGAGTAAAAGCAAATAATAATAAATTGGTTCTTTTATTTTCTGATTTTCTGTATAAATAATGAATTGTACAGAATTCTATATTGAACACTATACATTAAAAATTATTAAACAAAATACTCGGTACTACATAGCACAATATTATAAAATATCGGGGGAAATGTATTAATTTAAATAAACATAAATAATTATTAAATAACAATAAAATTTTAATTTTTTTTTCAAAGGGTTCTCTATCTATTTAGGTAAAAAAGGTGTCTAAAGATACCACATCATAATAATTTACCTATTAGATCCTAACGAAAAAAAAAATTAACAAAAACTTATAAAATAATTTTTCTAACTACTATTTTGTACAAAATAGAAAAGAACAAAGTTAACACTTAAGAAAATAATAGAGTAAATACAATACTTAAAATTTAATAATAATAATAATAAGAATAATAATAATAATAATGATAATAATGATAAAAAATATTTATGTATTCGAAAGATCTTTACTGAGGGAACTTAAACGGGGACATCATAATAATAGTATTTTATTATTTTTATATTATTTACAAAATAGTTTTAAGCCTAAAAAGTGTCAACAATGCTGGTATTCACAGTAATCATTTTAAAAATCAAAGTATCAATTTATGAAAAACAATGAGACTTTGATTAAAGCATAAATGACTACGAGTATTAATTTTAAAACAGGTGTTATATATATTAAACAATTAATTTCAATTATTAATTTAATGTTTATAATTTCATACATTTTGAAAGTAAAAAATTTTAATTTTTAGATTCTGTTTATATGTATATATAATATGCTACGTGTATATTAATGTTTATAGACTAAGTCACAATAGTCATAATATTAGATTGGAAATAATTATCACAAAAAAATGTTCAATAAACGCTAGATAAACACCTGGAGTTTTTCTACTACACCTAATGAACACCGAAACGATGAAATTCTCATTTTACATTATTTACTAGTATATAACTTCGTAAACAGTTGCTTTCTTATCTCCGGAACCAGTTACGATATATTTATCGTCGGCCGATATGTCACAGCTCAATACCGAAGAAGATTCTTTAGACTATAAATATAACAAAAAGAAACAAATGAGTAAAAATAGCATTAAAAAAAAAGAAGAAAAAAGATTTTCAAAGGAATAGAAGCGACGCTCACTTGGAATATGGAAGCGCCGTACGGTGTGCGCCATGCATTCAGCAAATTGTCTTTGCCTGTCGACACAAACCATTTACCGCACGTCGCAAAGCGCAACGACAGCACGCACGACTCGTGCAGGTGCAATTGGTACTTGTCTGGTTTGAGGGCGTGCAACACTTCGACGTTGGAGTTCTCCATGCCGACGGCCAACCATTCGCCGGTAGGGCAATATCCCAGCGAGAATATCTGCGTGGTAAAAATTAAAAATTAATAAAAAAAAACGACGAGTGATATATTATAATATGACGATTTTTATGTTAGGTAAACAGTACAGTATGGACGTCCCCAAGGGGAGGAAGCAGGACAAGGCACTAGCTCCTCTCAGAATTTTAAATTTATTTTCCTAAGCATTATCTGTAACTCGACATTTTAGTAAAATAGATAACTTATAAAATGCATAAAAAAATCTTCACTTATGTTTTAAATTAATAATGTCCCCCACCCCAAGAAAAACTTCTGGAAACTCTCATGCAGTACAGGTAGGTAAACAAAAACGGATGCGATTTCGTGTGAGAGACATACCTGTGACGAGAAATCGTGTTGCTGTAGCTGTCGACCTTCTCTCAGGTCCCAAGAGCGGACGGTGTTGTCCAGACCACCGGTCCATAGTTTTGAACCGTCCGAAGATATGTCGATGCACGACGCTCCGTCCGTGTGCCCTTGGAACTGTCTCACCAACGTCTGGTTATGTAAATCCCACACGGCTATGTTGCCGTCCGAACAACAGCTGAAGCACACCTGCGGAGACGAGGAAAAAATGTAGATCATTATGATTGGCGATCGAGAACGGAAAACCATCATCGAGGGACATAATATGGCGGTATTCTTCGCGTACCTTGGAATCCGGACTGATGGCCAGTGCGTAGCACGCTGGCGCGCTGGAAGTAAGCTCGGCTTTTATTCTCGGCGTGGGCGAGGCCAGATCCCATATGCTCAAATTACTGGCTTCTCCACCGACGATGAGCGTCCGGCCGTCAGGCAACAGTTTTACAGATCTTATGTAGTTATCACGTTGCTGCAATCAAAATAACATGAAAAAATACGATTATATTATTAATACACATCAGTACATCACTGATATCGTAAACATAATTTAGTAGATACGACCATTTGCCGCCCCTAATTATTGATATATTATATACACACATTACATAAACGATTTATTGAGATGCTCTAAAATTTCATAGATACAAAATTGTAATATTTTTAATAGACCATCTGACATTTTAGTTTGTAAAGATCGTCGTAAAATTTACCCAATTTTCAAAATTAAAAGTGGATATACTGCTCTGCTATACACGCAGTAGTTGTCGAGTATGTAATTACTAATTATAATGGATGTGTTTTATTTGAATCCAATGATAAATCGTTACATACGAAAAGCAATTCTGAGCGGAGACGTTGTGTCATTGCTAGCATACTTGAATGAATAATATAATTAAATAATTTTAAAAAAATTGATAAAAATCTAAAATATCTTATAGTTTTAAGTATCGAACTTATCGATGGGTTTTTTTTTTATTTAAGTAGAAAAACGTATTGTGTATCTCCTATTAAAATATCTCATTTTAGAAATGAAAATAACATTTAAGAATTTTACTGAAAAAAAATTTGAAAATTTTCAGGATTATGATGAATTTTTTCAAAATTTTAGCATTATAATTGCATATCAGATATCATGCCTTTGTAACTTTGAAATTTTTAAAGCTGCTATTAAATAATCTTATGAGGATCCTTGCGTTAAATTTTCAAGCTTTTTTACTAAGTGAAAACGATTTTAACGACAAAAAATAAATAAAATAGATTTTTTTCAAAAATTGGTTTTGCGAAAATATTATAATTTCTCCTATTTTCTTTATATACCTCAACGCTTTCGAAAACTACAGTGAATTTTAACATTGACCTCCCAAAACACCAGCAAGATTCAATTTTTATCACAAAAGATACTGATATCGAAAATTGGACTATTTTTACTAGGAACCCAAATGTTGACGATAAACACAAAAACATTATTGTAAAAAAATACATTCATCACTAGGCTAAGATTCTAATATTGTTGTATTTTACTTATATAATCCAAAACTATATAAATATTTTACCATCAAGTTATTCCTCCAACCAAAATATGTTTTCTTGTAAGTTTGTATACATCATTTATACGTACCAAACAGTCTAGTTGAGATACGGGTGACTTGGACCCAGGTTGACTGATGTCCCACACCTTTACACAGCCTTTGCCGCCAGTGTAAACGTACTTGGTGGGATTGCTGATGGTCACGGCACACACGACTTCGCCGTGCCCGAGAGTGTTGATCTGGCGGGCATGTCTCGGGATGCCGGGACCCATTAATGCGTCAGGTGGAAAGGGCACCGGTTGCATTTGGCCTTCGGCACTCACATGAAATGAATAAGCCCTTAAAAAAAATTATATATTGTCAATATTCACGTCGATCGTCTTCGAACGGTGGATGGTATATGCAGGATATGGCTCAACATAATACTTCACAACTTCGATAAAGGACCATTTTTATTTATTTTTATGAAAACACTCTTTTTCTTAAGGAACTCAATATTACTATATTTCTTATTCTGTTTTCAATAAATCACTCGAAAATAGCTGTTACCGAATAAGTGATGGCGATGTGTTAAAAATGCTTATGCAAGTAAAATTAGCGACTTGCAGTACTTATTTCAACGGATATTTTTATTTTATTAAAAGATATACAATTAGATTTTTTTAGAAGGAAGCAAATAAGGTTCAAAATTTTGTTTCGTTTATCCTGCCAATGATATCAATGTATGTGTGTATGTCACCTGGATGTATTCAACACGTGATTAAGAAATGTACTGGGTTTGGGTAAACTGAAAACATATCGATAATCTAAGCGACATAGCATACATGGATAGTAGCTAGGTACGGGTTCTATCTGAAAGTTTGACTATTTTGTGATAAATATATAAAGAGATAGGTAATGAATTTCCGAAAATAGGATTCACAAGACGCTTCAGGCGTACAAAACAATGATTTTGCTTATTCCGAAAACCTTGAAAAACGTCGCTTAGACATCGATATTAAATACATAATTTATTAAATATTTGTATCGAACTTGAGCGCTTTATGATCCTCTGCCAGACACGTGACACAGATATTCTAATAATGATATAAGTTATATCACATAACATCATGTTTTAAATATTAATGGTATCAAGTTTACTTACGGTTTTCCGCCGGGAATTCCCAGCCCAGGTCCAAGGGGTGCTCTCATCTGTGCGTGAGGATCGTAACCGACCTGCAAAAAACGTCGTCGATTAAGAATTATTATTGTAGACTATACATTTTATAACACACTCTAAGCGTGTTTATTAATAAATCATAATCTTTGTCGGTATAGTAATACTCACCAACGCCGGCCTAGGGTAACTGTTTAACGCAGCTGATGGTGGCAAGTTGTTGTGTAGGGCGCCGTAAGCGCCTGCAGCAGCCGCAGCTGCTTGAAGATCATGCGGATTTGCACCCCCGGCCAGGTAATGCGGGTATTGCGCTGCAAAACAACGAGGAAAATACAAGTTAGTTAAATGAAAAATAATTTGCGATTCGACGTCAGATCGAGTCGCATAATTTTGCGGTTTTTCTTAATACCTAGCGAAGGTCCTTTGACCCCCATGGGTTTCATTGAGGAGCCAGCGGCCCCGCTACAACCGCTTCCACCGCTCGTCGGCGTGATTGATTTGGATATCGGTGTGCTAGGTTTGTCTTCCATCTTCTTGGTGGAGGGAGTGCTGGCATTGGACGAAGTCCCGCTCCGCGGGCTGTAATAAATAACATAATATAAGATATGAATAAACGAGTGAGTGCATCCGTTGTTGAAATAAACATAATAACAAACATAATATTACCTACGCTTATATACGTATATACTCTAACAACGTGTACAAGCGTTGATAACAATAATAATATATTATAAAACATTAGTATGCAAATTATACCTGTGTGGTCCAATGTGTTCCTTTTTGGGTTGTAACTTGTCAATTCCGTTTTCTCTGGGCGAGGCTGTACCATTAAGCGGCGAGACGGGGTCCTGTAAAACGGAATATTATACATTATGTTAATACCTGCAGCGACATTCTTCGACTATTATTACGAGGTTTCGTTATCCTATTATACACGGCAGGCAGTACTTTTATATGTAATTTTTTTTAAGCCCAACTATTACTCGTTGAACACAGTTAAGTAAAATATAATGTAGAAGATACCTACGTAAAATTTATTATAAATATACCTACAACAATATTTTAATGAAATTTTTTTTTAGGTAACACAAAAATTAGGTACATCGAATAAAGATTCAAATCGTACTAATTTGTAAAAGAAAAATCAAATAATTAAATATAGAATTCGATATAATAACACGGCAGCAAATATCAAAGCTTAAAATGAGCGCGAATATGGTTATAAGTTTTTAAAAACGGTTATAAAGCTAAAATAAAATATTGTATATTATAAGTATATTTTGTATTCTCCTTTTCAGCCTCAGAATATAAAAAAATTGTGATTTGAGAGAGCGTATATTTTGTAACGGGACAAGGAGCAGCAAATTATATTGTATATAAGTATCAAGTATATAACATACCTCACTGGCATCGTCGACTACCAAGTCTTGATCGCTTTTTTCACCATCGCTCGCCTGTAAACGATAAAAGAAAAACATAAATAAAAAAAACGATTTAGTAATACGTTTGGGGGAAGCGTGTGATGAGTAAACGGAGTATAAAAGCTTAATGGTCGGGAAAAAGTTTGGCGAAATGTTATATCATGGAGTTATACAAGCACATGTAGCGAATGTGTGTGACTCTCTCTCTCTCTCTCTATATATATATATATATATATATATATATATAAGTAAAAGAGCTGAACTTACGTGACAATCTTTTTCTTCTTTTTTCACTTTTTTGTGCGGTTCAATATCCGGTGAGCTCCTGACGCGAAATTTCTCCCTTTCTGCAGGTGATATTGAACTCCTCTGTGTAAACAAAATGAAAAAAAAAACCATGAAAATAATAATAATAATAATAATAATAATAATACAAATAATCAAGGATTTCTGTTGTTGTTGTACTCGTCTTTGGTGGGTATAGGTATCATATACTTTACGTAGGTAGATCATATACACACACAAACACCTATATTTATTCTCATTCTCTCTATATATGATTCAGTGTGTGATTTCGGCCGTTCGTTAAAAAAAACCATTGCAGGTAACCAAATATTTGAATTGAATGAAACTTATATGTACAATTATGTGGTTTTATCCGTCGTCGTATGTCGAGGGTTGTAGGAATGTGTGTTGGTGAATGGTGGTATACGTGTGTGTATCACGAGGGGAAAATAACATTTGTCGAAGTGAATACGAGCAAGAAGAGTCGGGAGGGTGACGCGCGACGGCGCGGGAAATAAATAAATAACGTTGTGTAGTGTCATAAAAAAAGAAAGACGGAGAAAAAACATGTGGCGCGTTGGTCGTTTTCGCCCAAGACCCCCCGTGGTATACTCACACGCACACACACGCGCACGCGAGCGCGCGCGTACCCTAAGGACCCAATAAAAACATCCCCCCCACCCGCGTCCTCGCATACGTACAAGATAGTTAATCCAATTCCCGGGAGCCATAAACTGGCGAGTGAGGAGATGGGTGGGTAGTATATACCCGTAGAGAGTACAAGCGTATAATGCGTGTATATAAACTACACGACTTTGACGACGGCGAAGCAGACTACGGCGGAGGCGAGGGGATGAAATAAAATAAACCTCTGGCGCGCGCGTTTGCCGACGCGAGAGGGGAAAAAAAATAGAGAGTCAATTCCCCGGGGGCGCTAGAAGGCCAATTGCCGGGTGTGGTGTTAATTGCTTTTGCCTGCGCCCGAATCCCAACGAGACTATACGACGCGATAGTTAATTTATATAGAAGGCGCGTCCTGCAGCAACGACGACCGACTGCGTTGTATAAATTTTGTTAAATTGAAACATTTTACGGCGGTTCGCCACCCTTAATCGAGTCATCTATACACATAGCAGTACGCACTACATATATTGTACTATAATTTATATAGAACATTGGTGTTATGTACGTGCGTGATGTTGCGGCCTCCATCGGTTTTCCGCGAGACTTGTGTTAGAAGGGTCTATTCTCTTATCTTATACACGACATCGAAATTCGTTTTTAACGAACACAAAATCCAACGGTAATAACAAAATCGATCGTGAAAACATTATCGTAGAATTTTCAGCCCGATTCTTCGATGTAGGAAGGATTTTATTTTTAACAAAGAGACACAATACGTGTCGCACATCATCACTGTAAACGCGAAATATGTAATAAACTTATAACGAATTTCCTCCGAAAAAAAGACGTTTTATAATGTATACATATACACATATAGGTACTAGGTAGTCGGGAAGTTTTAAACGAAATTATTACTATGACTACCTTTAATATGAGTATATATACACAGCACTCACTTAACCCTCAAGATAGTCTTCATCACAGTCAATTAAGCGCGCGAAAGTTCACCGTGTTTTAACAAATTTCAATTATGAATATTGTTTTACAAATTACTCAGGCTGCTAATGACGACAACGACGACAAAGCAGAACGTTTAATGAAAATTTCATTTTAATTGAAAAGTATCCACATTTATGCTCATTATAACTGTTATTATAAGTAAATATATATGCAGAAATATAACTGTACATAATGCTGAAGATCAAAACTTGTACGATTTTTTATTAGTGGGCTCAAATAAAAATCAAACACACATCGAATATTATGTATACAAAACAAATATATAATGTACCTACTCATTAATAAATATGAGATTATAACGACTAGCCGTAATGTGACGAAAGTCTATTTAATAATTATAAAAAAAAAGTTTATTGTTATTTTTATTATTTGTCATAAAGACAGAAAACAGAATAAAAAACGACTTTCGGGAACACCAAAATACTATACACACACATCATATACATAATAATAATATAGTGAATTTTGTAATGAATGACACTTGATCGTTTGATATTATGCATTATAATTAATACGATAAAATCGTATATTATACAACAACGTTATGATGAAAATGTGAACACATTCAGAGATGACATGAGGGATGCGTGGAGGTGTAGAGTATGGAAACACCGTCGTTGTTTTCCTGCGGCTGCGAAGCGAGCAAAACCGCCACCGCCGCAGCGTCAGCGTCATACAGCGACGACGGTGCAGTGTGTAATATAACTTCCGAGACAATTGACTGTGTCTGGTGAGCGAGAAGTGAAGAAGCACAGCAACAGTGGCGGACGAGAAAGCTTTTACCGTACATTCGCAACGAGCGAAAACGAGGTATAAAGTGAGGGCGGAAGAAGGCGCGCGCGCTCTACGAGGTTGTTGTTAACGGCGGCGGCGGCGACGGCGGAACTGCGGTTCTCGGTTTAAACTTCATCGAGAACTAATCGGCCGTGTGTAACGCGCCCCCTCACCCACCCGTCCAGACGGAGGGTAAACTAGCGTAGCATCTCGCATATATATCGTCCATATAAATTTATATATATATACGCACGCCAGTACGGGGGATGAAGCGGTGGTTTTAATTCATTCATTTGCAAACTTGTAATCGGCTCACGTCGTCGTCGTCGTAGTTGCTCTGACATTATAAATATATTTGAGTACCAGCAGCAACGGCGGCGGCGACGGTAGCGGAAGAGTTTTTGCGGGCCGGAGAGAGAAAGAGAAACGGACAGACAATGACAGAGTGCCAGAGACGGAAAATAAGGGGAGTTCTGCCGCTACTGCACGAGGAGCTATATTATATATTGCTTCAAATGGTGTTGTGTGTGTGTGCGTGTTCTTTCTCGTGTATATATATATATATATATATATATATATATACGCGCCGGAGGGTAAGACGTGAGGGCGGGATACCGGCAACAAAAACCTCCTCGCCCCACACAGACTACCGCCGCAGCCACGTGATGAATTCGCCGGCTGGGATTTTCGCGTATTTCGCGTATTTCGCCCGGGGATTAATAACACGCCCCTCCGGAATCCAATCACGTCTCCCGCCGCACCATGCACCACGGACTCGGCATCGTGTCTCTTCGCGTGGCTGCTGTTTTGATAACGATCTCCTCCGCTTTTTCACCGCTTCCAATTCATCACCCGCTCTTCCGCGTAAGACTCGCACACACACACGCGGCAGTCTGACAGATGATATCGCGGTCGGTCTCCCTCCCCCTCGGTTTATAATATATAACATCTACCTTCGCATTGTTGTCGTCGTCGTGTTGTTCAGTAATAATAATAATAATAAAAATAATAAAGCAAAAAGAGGGCGAAAAAAGACGTATAGTTCTCCGAAAAGGTTGATAACAATAAAAATGCGATAGAGTGAGTATACCGAGTGAGAGGAACAACGCGGGTTTATATATGTATTATATTATATGATGGCAAACACGACCACAAAATTCCGCTCAGACCCTTCGTCGGAGGAAAAAGCCGAATTTATCAATTGACCCGACTCGTTAAGATCTTTACAAGCGGTGATTTTTTTTTCACCCCGAAATAAAATCTAGGGGACCGCGACGACGTATATAACGACCCATACATATTATATAAATAAGGGATGAGGGTAGTACGCGTGATGGAAGGGACAGATATGACAAAACGATCAGCTCTCGTCCATGTAAACGATGTACAATAATATTATTATTGGGTATTCCACGGTGTTAAGTATAATAAAATTATATCATAATAATATAATCTATATCCCGGCGAGTAGTTGTTATATTATATTTTGCAGATAAATAACAGGAAGAAATTAATATTCTATTAAAACACGACTTTTGCATATATAATATGTGCACGAAACATCATTGTAGATCGTCGCGTATTGTAAACATAAACTAACGTATGGTGAACGTATGATGGCGTGTGTGTGTGACGTGTGTGTACACGCGCGAGCGCCCGCGAACAGGACACGACGTGCGGCGTTTTGTGTAATTAATTCACACGCGATAGTTTATAATATATATTATGCCAAACGCTGCCGACGCCCGACGACCGCGGTGGGTTTCCGATTCCACTTGTCTATCGTGTCGTAATATTAGTTATAATAGTATAGGTACCTACAATAACAAACGTTTAATTAAACATCAAACGACCCGACGACGACACAACAACGTTATTTATTCGGTTTTACTTGTTAGGCACAGCGAAACCAACCGTCAGCGCCTGATTACAAACGAGACAACGACGTGCAGTAAAAATATACACGTATATTATATTACACGGAATTACAGAGGGATTCAGAAAACATGCTCAACATAATTTTTTTTTAAACATTTATTCAATTTCCAATAACAAACTCCATTTTTTCATGAGAGAACCACTTTTTTTACTGTGAATTTCGAAACATGCAGATTATAAACTATTGAAATATACAAATTGGAGGATTATGTAATTATTATTATTTTTAGTATAGTTATACATACATATATTGATTGTACATTGATTGAATATTATAATATGGGTACGTTTTATTATTTTGATAACTCAAAAATAACTACTCATTCGAAATTCGATTTAGAATATTGAGATACATCAACAACATTTAAAAAATCATTTGTTCATATAGAAAAGAAGAGCGGTATTCATAAAAAAAATTTGGATTTCCATGTCATTAAGCACATTTAAATATTACACGAACTTGAGTTTGAATGAATATAGGTAATATTAAAAGATACAAAAATGAGGACTGAACATACGTAGTATAACACGCTGTATATATACTTTATTAGTTATGGTATGTCTATAATAACAATAAATACGTTACGCAAGTTAGACAAACCCGTGTCTTAATAATATTAATAATATTAACGCTGTGTATAGGTTTATTATATTGGTATAAGCTCTAATAACACGCGCATACTACATTACTACCTTTAATAGTTTATCAATGTCGGATATTTACCTGTGCAGACAAAATATGTATACTGTTAGGGTACACGGTAGAAGCTAAATTAAAAGTAACTTAAGAAATCTGATTCATTGGGATGAGGGGTAATAACGAAAATAATTGTCAAGTCGATCCATTATTTGTTTTTTTTTTTTTTTTGACGAATAAGTAATTAGTTTTGACGGGTTAACGGAAAAAAAATTCGAAGCCAATACTTAGATAGGTATACACATCGTCACGCGCCGTACGACGTATCCCCATTCCCCACCTATATCAACGAATTCATAGTAACTGTGGACAAACAATAACCGTATAATCGAGAGACAATATACATATTATTATAAGCGTTGTAGAAGAAAATTGTTTTGAAATCGTTCGGCGGTGGGCAAAAGTGAATAAATTATGCGATTTTGTGTGTGCAAAAAAAAAAAATAAATAAACAAACGTAAACGCGAGAAAATAATTTTAATTTAATGCGACCACCACTGTTGACATTTCAAACAACCATATACATTTTATATGTAGGTTGTAATACACACTGTCTTTGTTACGGCGCCATTTATGCGTGATTTGTTGTTTACGAGTACCTACAACCTATAAGTCCTATATGGCTATATTAGTACAACATTACTACATGTCTACACACAACTAATATTATATTATGATAATTATATTATATACGGTGAATAGTGGTATGTAATATTGAACGGCATACGTTCGCGCAGGTATAGTATAACATTATCTCCATGACAAGGTAAATAGGTATATGCCAGAAACTTTGTGATACGCACCATGTTCGCTGATCACTCCACATTCCATTTATTCGCTTCTTCTTATTGTTAGAATAAATTATTATTATTATATATATAATTCTTGTTGAATTATGGCGGGTAATTTAAAGGGCAATGAAATGAGGCGAATCTTGAATACGGCTAATGAGGGTGGGATGCGTCAACCGGACTACTCAACTCGTAATGTTATACTGAACTATATCGGTATGTATTTAATTTGTCACAGTTATCGTTGTTGTTATAATCTTTATATGATTTCAATTACACGGTGTGGTTCATCGGGTCTAATATTGGCGGTTTTCGATGATGCGGACTCTCCGGGGTGGGCACGTGTTTTAATAAAACACTCGCGCTCACGTCGTTACACACACGTGCATTGGTTTATAGTGGCGAAGGGATAATGCGATATATACACTGCACGCCCAACGTGCAATAATATAGTTGTTGTTTTCGGAAAACTCAACTTCTCTTCCGTACGCGTGGTGGTATAAGATATATATATATATACACATATACGGTCCGTTGCGGTTTATCGATTCGGTTGCGGGTGTGGAGGAAGAGATGGCGGAATGAACACAAGCATAGGGTCGGTGGCGGAAAGTGGTATCCCCTATAGTAATACCGCGGAGATTAGTCGTTGCGTCTCCGAAATTAACCCTTTCGGCTGCCGTCCTCGTGTTAATGGTTCCGATTACAATAATTATTACACGCCGAGCCTCTTTGAACCCCTGCCACCACCAATCCGTTATTAATTAACAATATCGACCGCGGTAAAAATAATACCTCTTGCCGCAATCCAGAGACGTTTATGTTGTTTTCACAACACTTTTGCACGTTAAAAGATATAAGGACTAGGGAGTAGTAATATTTATTTTAATATAATAAAATATACTAAACGGTATGGAAAATAATAATCACTAGACTGTTACTGTTTAGTGCAGATGTATAAGAAAAACAATTTTTTATGTAAATCGTAGTGTACAATGGTCAATGAGGTTTATCTGAGCACCAGATCGGTCGAGTTAATCGCGTCCCCTATATAAACATTATTATATTATATATTACGCCTGTGTCTCGTTACCCGTAGAGTATTATTATTATTATTATTATCATAATACGGTCTTGGTATACCGGTAAATCCGGTACATGAACGATCTTTCTCTTTTTACGACCAGATGCCTACGTTAAAAACCGAATAAACTACGACAGTGGTATACGCACTATTAGAATTTATAATATACCTACATATACGTGCGTGTGCGTGTATCGTACCGTTCATTTCATCATATAAAATCCATAATATTAAAATATGATAGAATGACGTGATGAGAAAAACTTATCTATATATCAATAAAGTCAATATTTTTTCATTTACTTCACGCCGTAGTTTACAGCAATATACATGATTTTCCATGAAGTGATTTTTTTCGATACAATTCCGCAAATTGAAACAGATGAAAGGAAAGAATCAATTAAATATACACGCATATATTATTTGTTCACTGATAATATTAGCAGAACGTTTCAACGAAAAAAAAATAACATTAATAATAATGAATTAAATGCAATTATACGCTCAATATTATGATGTGATGCTGTTGTAATTTTTATTTGTGATGATATCTATATATAATTAATAATAACATTAAATAAATAATAATAAGTTAGGTTTTACACGGCCAGTCAGTATGCGACATGACTTTGCAGGAATATCGTTAAAAAGCTGTTTAAAATAATGTTATGATTTATATCGTATATAATTTGAAATGTCATACACATTATATATAAAATATACATGTTTATATTACATGTCTAAATAGTATTAAGTATATTTAAAATACATATATTATGCATACAATATCGATCATATTTTAATCGCAAACGATTAGAGTTCGACGAAATTTAAAGATTCCCCATGTTCGTTTCCATATACGAACCACACGCATAAAAACGTCAGTAGCACAGAAAAAACAGTCTTGAGGGATTTTTTATATTTTTTTTATTACTATATGTCGACCTCGTAATCCGTTTCTTCGAAGTCTTGTTTTATACCATTATTTGATTTTTTTTTCCACCCCATCCGTCGGCACAACTATATGCGAGGGTATTTTATGTACGCACACACATCACATAAAGCCTGCGAGGTTATTCCCTAGAAAGGCCGACTGGTTGATGAAACGGACCGGAAAATAACGTTACCGCATCGGGTGCACAGCTCTTCCTCCCTACTTTATCGTTACGCCCTTAAACGAGTTTACCCTCTTGTAACACCGCTCTGACGATCGAAGGTTCATGTATATACATATACATGGCGCGATAGAGGAAAAAGAAAAAGAAAGGAAAAAGAAATAACCTCGATTTTTCCACGTTTCCCATCCCCACGGGGGATCGCCGTTGTCGTAGTAGTATTGTAAAAGTATAGTCGTCGAAAAAGGGCCGTCCGTCCAAGACGAAACGGATTGTTGGCAAGAAGAAATATCTCGAGCGGAAAAAAACTAATCCTCGATTACGGGGGATTTCCACGGATTTTCTCTCTGCCGTTTTTCTTTTTTTCATCCCCCAAGTTTTCTACACAAACAAATATACGATTTGACGATGACGATATTATATATTGTGTACAGTAGTCCACCCACGATTCAATAACTACACAGTATATATAAATATATTATACACACTATATATTCTCTTTCAGCGTTTTTTTTTTTACTTTACAGTTTATCCTATTCGATACTTTACTCGAATATAATATACAAATAAATCCCATAAAATATAGAACAGTCGACTTTACGGTGATTTTATACTGCGGTCGAGCGCAAGTGGGGTTGATTGAGTGTTTGCAGTAGGTACCTGTGGCCGCGATATATAGAAATGCTTATGCGGTTCGCGTGTGTAATCGGAAACTTATACATACACCTAATAATGTAGTTGACGGACCCTTCGACTGCAGACCCGTATTGGATTACGAAATTTATAATAATATATCCAACGAATTACGACAAACCTATACGTGGATGGACAAGATGAAATTAATATAAATAAATGGCACACGTATTATATTATTTTGTAAAATATATACGGGTGTAAATAATATATTAGTGTACACGTCAAGAAATTAATAACTGTTGAAAATCACGGGCGGCCGCGTCAAAAACGGTCCGCGGGGTGCGGCGACAGAATAATAATAATATGGGACACAACGACGGTCGGTTCTTTTGTGAGAGGAAATAGAGGGTAAAAGCGGGACCGATCCCTATCGAATTTGACACGCATTTAAATTCGTGGGGAGTGCGACCAGATGACATATACATATGGATGAGGTTCGTTCCGATATTAAACACGCAGGGCGGCCACCGACCCTTATTCTGCGACGTCGGAAAGGGTGCGTTGAAGGGTGGACGACCCCTACATTATACACACTGCAATAGCTGTTTGTTTGATGGTGCAGGGAAACTACCACGAGGGGATCGAGAACGAACGAGCGACCGGAGACGGCGGTGGCAACCGGAGTAACAAGGCGTCCCTTCATTAAGTGCTATCCTGGGTGCATTAATTTAATTTTAACCCCCTTTCTGCTGACGCTGTTGCCCGGACGGGAAATTTGTTATGGTTGGAGGCTCAAAGATTTATCCCTGGAAAGTGGCTATGTATAATAGTGAATGCGACGGTGACAACGGCGAAACCAGTGGATTACACGCGAAAACCTCACTCATTTTAGTACAACAACGTGAACAATGTGTATATATAGTACATAATATATACATACTAACTATAAACATATGTGTACGTAATATGATTTTCAGTACAAATAACGTTCGATTTAACATATATTATGCATCATATTTATTACTGCTATAATATAAACTCTTACAATTACGTAACTATAATATATTATACTCACGTGTCTTTCTTCCGCTGAACTTAATCCTGAAATCATAAAAAAAATAATAACGATTAAATATTTAATTTCATAAATTTATTATAATACATAATAGGTAAATACTATGATAAAACTAAAACTTAGTCGTTTGATACGAGAAGCGAACGGTATATTGGGACTTAGATATAAATTTATTCTTTACTAATGTATACTATTTAAAGTAAAAAGAAACAACAGACATGTAGAAAAAGAGATAATAAATATATTATATCGAAACAATATAAAATATAATGATGTGTTAGTGATGTGGAAAGGGAGACGGCGAGAGAAAATTACAACAATGTTCCAGCCGATCGATAACAATGCGTAACTGTATACATATTAAATCGTGTCAAATCGGGAATTTTTATCAAAATAATGTCGAATTCGGGCGAAACATGTGTGAAAGAAAATGCGCTCTTGACCTAAAAACGACGACGTAAAAGAGAAAAAAAAATTGCAATCTCAACGCGTTCGATACAGAAAATTTGTGTTTTTATTTTCCTAAAACGCGCAGCCGTGTACATGACCCCGCGCCCGTGAGACAACAGCCAATTTATTGCACACACGCGGCGGCCTTGTATACGAATATAATATAATATTCATGTATTATATGTATATACGTGTGCGTGGCGTTTATATTGCTCGAAGGGGACACGGCCCGCCGCCGTCGATTATGGGTAAGTGGCTCGGAAATAAAAAAAGAAAAAAAGAGGGATACGCGCGTATAACAATGGTCCAACCAATCTCAATGTGTATAATACATACATAATGCATGTATATATATATATATATATACCGCCAAGTAACTTTATTTCTAGTGGTATATATATTTACATTATACGAGGCAAACCGATGTGTGTGTGCACATGTGAATACCTACATCTACGATGGAGAGAGGTTCGGCGGCAGAGTAAAGGGATTCTGCGGAAATTATAAAAACCCTTTTTCACAGTATATAGGCCACTCGAGAGAACAGCGTACCGAATACGGCCGTAGCACCCCCTATCTCACTACTCTATATATACTCTAGTCTACAACGCTCTACAGCTCGATGCTTTCCTACTCCCCTCGCTCCATCACCACTAGCAAGAGCACTCAATCCGTATACACTCGCAGTATCCCTTTGAAGATGACAACGAATATTAGTCTCAAGCACTGGGGTATACATTAGCATATTAACACTTCAGGCTGCAGCACGGGTCATTTAAAAAAAAGCTTCTCCGTCAAAAGAATTCATTTTTGATGATGCATGTATAGTAAAGTTGGCGATATTCACTGAATTTCATGATTACCGCACACAAAGCCACGAACAAATCGCCGCAATAAAATATAAACTGTAGCGATGATAAGTTCTAGATTCATATAAGAAGGCGATAAATGTTGATATAACAAACACTTACCGATGGCGGACGAAGGCTTGTCAGAATCGGCACCCCTGTGCATATCAGTCGGTTTGGCGCCCAGCATGGACAGCGGATGAGAAGCGGAACCGGCGGCACCGGCCAAGCCTAGCAAGCTGGCGGACGCGGTTACCGGTGGTCCCGGAAGTCCGGGATGAGGCATCATTGGTATGGGCGGCGCGTGACCCGCATGCGGTAGCTGCTGCGCGTGCATTTGTTGCTGAAACAGAAACGGATGTCCGACGTATGTACTTTAACGCCTATATGTGTATTAGTGGGGTTTTGATGGGAGGAGGGTATAGTGTCGGACGTTGGTATTGCACGTCCAGAGATGGTGGGTCGTAAGTGTAGTATAATAACATGTAGTTATTAGAAGGCCATCAAAACGTTCATTTGAGGGATGAAGAAGAAAAAGAAGTCTATATTATATAAAAGGACAGTTTAATAACCTATATATATGTGTTATAACTCATAATTATAAATCGATGGGTTTGTAGTGAAAATTTACGTAATATATCATATATATATAACATATATATATATAACATATTATGTGGTTCTGTATAATATTTTTATAAATCTGAATGTGATTCTTACCAATAACCTGGGCAGATCTGGACGTTGTTGCTAAAAAAAAAAAAAAAAAAAAACGACATGTAATAAACGTTTTAGGCCTAAAATAGTTTTTAATCAGATAAAGGTATACGATATCCCCCTATCTGTCAACTATAATCGCTTCAAATAATATTATACAGAAATATGATACAATATTTGGTGTCTACAAAAAATATAATACATGAAGAACCTTTGTGTATATATGTATATATATGTATAAAGTAAATATAACTTGTCCAAATTATGGCATGTATAGTTACATTAAATATTCAAACAATTTGTTAATTTATCGTGAGGGAATAAAAAAAAATTGTGAGTTTACATTTGATTTCGTTATTAATGGTCTTTTAATATTATGCAGCAATAGTTGTTTTGACAAAACGGAGGTATAGACGACGTCTTTTCCACCCTATCCTAAAGCTGCTAAGACATATTATAATGGTGGAGGTAGCGTATATATTCTCCAAACAAACCGCTTTGTTCAAACACTCGAAAAAAAACCGCTCAAGTGGCATTAACACCGGAGGGGGTTTTCTTTTCGAGTGCGGAAACAGAAAACCTTTCCCACCACCCCACGTTGTCCGATATATACACACAACGGAAGTCTTTTGACGGATGCGAGAAATAACAGCAACGGTGCGGCGGCAAAGACTGCATACACCGAACAACAATGGACTTGACTGTGTGAACGAAATTTCTTTATGTCAGCACTATACAGCAAAGGAAAGGACAAAAAATCAAGATAGGTTTTCCATTTCATAATTATTATTTAAACGTTTGCGTGTATGCGAGATCAAAAATAAAGTGTTGTTACGTAACTTAAGACTAATAAGCAACTCGAGTAAATAATATAGAATTATACGAAATCAGGATATCAATGAACAAATCGATACATACAAAGAGAAGGTAGATTTTAAAATCAAAATAACTAAAAAAAAATTACAAATTAACGTCCTACATTAGCGTCGTATATGATTAGTCATCTAAAAAACTGAATAATATACCAGATATACAAATATTTTTTAACTGTACATTAATTGATGACACAAAAAAACGGAATGAACTTGGTATATTAATATTTAAACGACGGTGTTAAAATCGTTTTGGTTTATTCGAATAAATTTTATATGTACAGTGTACACCCATGAGTTACACGTGCACTAACGATAAATACGTAAATCGTTGTGTGTGAGGCGAGAGGAAATATATGCATGTTTAAATATGTGTAGAAGAATTTGCACGTATAATAAACACACACAATAAACAGTTTAAAAAAATCATTGCTCTGTTTTTGCGGCGTGCAGATCGTTTTATGCAATGATTTATGCACGGTTAAAAGTCTGTTTGGCGGCGTTCTCAACCTATACACGAACAACTACAAACTGCAAGAGTGAAAAAAGAAATCACGTTTAGCAAAATATAATATTTAAAGAGTCAAAAAATGAAATTCCGCTAAGGTTCCAGTGAGAAGAATAAATGCCGATAGTCAATAATGCACATATAATATATAGGTTCTTTTTTACAAATATACACTTTTTAAGTAAATTAAACGATTTTTTTAATATAGCTATAAGTACATAAGAATATGTAGAGCTAAGGGGAGACAAGATTCTTCATCGTATGCAATGTAACCTGTATATAATATACATCGTATATTAAAATAAGTAAAATACGAAGTCTCTACACTGTTTTTAATAACTGTAAAATGTATTTTATTTTTTTCTATCATCCGGGCGGGCGCACAACAACAATTATTGTTGTACAGCAAATGAGTAGAAGCTGAAGTAGCTGTATACATTACAATAATGGTGTGCGGTAAAACTTTGCAACCCTCTTCGAGGCAGGCCACGCGCGAAAGTATAAACGACGCATATACATTATCTATATACATAAGAAAATGGGACCGGAAGCTGTGTGGGGGAAGAGACTCTGGGGGTGAAGGACGCGGCGGCGATAATAATTACCGGCTGCCGACTAACGAAGTGCGTTGAGAAAAACCGCACGTCCGGAACATTTGTAGTGTAATACGGTTGTACGGAAGGCGAGGCGAGGACGTAGCGAGGAGAGCGCAATTAGCGGAAGCTTCTCTCCGTCGACAGAAGGGCCGTCGTCGTTCATAACCACCGCCACCAGCCCGCAACCGACCCCGTGGTATACTCGCAGCCGCCGTCATTATTAAACGTTGAGAGGTTCGCCTCTCTCTGGCAGACGCGACGCGCGGAGAACATTAATCGAAAATATCTCTCTATCTCTCACCCTTCGTCTCTTTCTTTTTCCATATCCCACACTATGCTTATGTGTATACACCAGGTAGAGTAAACACGATAATTATGATCTACGCCAGCACAGCTATCGTCGCAAATCGTCTACGGAACGTTATCGCGTACAAACTATAAATCGTTTAATACGCCGCACGCCGCCGTCATTTAAGAAACGTGTGAATAATATGGCTGCTGGGGATTGAATTTATTATTATTATGCGGTGTTTTTTTTTCATTAATTACGCCCATCTCAACTGAATCGTGGTACACCGGAACGAATCAAACAGCAAACAATATAATAATAGTGAAAAACAAAAAAACTACCGACCCGGGGCGTTGCGATATAATAATATTGTATTATAACCTCGGAATCATATAGCCAAGAACGCGACGGGATGAAGGGTGAAATCGACAAACTCACGTAGTTCGGTACGACAATATCGAGCCCAAGCTCGTTATATGCGCACACCTCTCATTCCTTCCAATATATATATATATTATATAGCATTATAACAGCGACGATATCGTACCTCCCCCCTTGTATCACGCCACCCCTTAATACCACTACCCCATATGCCCACGTAGACGACGACGTTTTATTCGCGACGCGCCTCCGAAATAGGTTCATACAATATTCAACGCGCGTTACCGCCGACGCCGCCGCCACGTCCTGAACTTCCGACGCGAACGTGACCGGACTGGCTAACTGGATTTCGACCCAACGGGTCTGACACCGCTGCCACGGTTGTCGCCGTCCCCTCTATCGCACGAGACAACCATACTGCACGCGTGGTATACGTTTTCTTAAAAACCAACAACTATTGCTGCTGCCGCACGACGCGTCGTTTAATTGCTTCTGGGACGACGCGACGCGATGCGGGTTCAATATTATTATTGAAAGAGACGGAGTACAAAAAAAAAAAGAAAAAAATATTTTCTCCCCCGCCAACATCGATTTTTTTCGTTTATATGGCCCTACACACCTAAAAACGATTGCTATGAAGCGTTATATCATATACGTTGATTATACACTCTTATATTATAATTTATAATATAATATCTTACCCCTATGATGGCGTTGAGTTCAGTCATGGTCACTTGTTTCGCTCTTTCTACAGCTGTGGCTACTTGCTGTTGGTGCTGCAACAACACATAAAATAAACGCATTATTACGCTGTGTACGATATGATGTTTTATGTCACACTCGTTTTATGAATATATTTATAAGATGAAAAAATCGACGACAAAATCACTCACCTCTTGCGAGAGAAAAGGCATTATTTGTGCGATGATGGCGTTCAAGCGCTTCGCAATTTCCGTCTAAACAAAATTAAAATCAAATTAATATTGTCATTAATATTTTATGCACACATAAATATATATATATTGTACCGAGATTTCCTTCTCCATCTCCGGGAGTTTGCGCGCATCGCCGCAACACGTCGTTAAAGACATTAAGCGCAGGAAATTAATTAAGAGTCAGTCAGTGATGGGTGATGAGAGGGTTGACCGTTTTTATTTTCAATGTGTATAATATGCGTGTGCTTGAGGGGGACGGTGACGACGACAAACAGCCCGTTTATGTAATATATATTATAAACGCCGTGGAAAAACAGCTTATATATACTGATTGCTACTGCAGTGGCGTCGTTGCCGGGGTGAAACGGTTTTGTGTTATCGCCCTCCGGTATTACGTGAGCGAGCTACCCTCTTTTTGCCACCACCCTCATCGTTCGTCACCGCCGCCACCGGTGCATGGTCTTGTATACAGTGGCGGCGGTGGCTCTGAATGGGTCGGGTCGGATGGAGGGGAACGGAAAACCGTCAAGGCTCGAGTGTTTCGCGGGTATAATGTTTTCCTTCGGGCTTTGCCACTCGACACGAGTGGTGCGGGACAGCCACCGCCACCGCCACCACCCCTGCAAGCAGAACGCGCAAACGACCCTTGTAATATGTGCCAACTCTCTGAGTTTTAATAGCTATGAGGGAGGAAAAACCTCACCCTGGTTATATAAATAAGCCGCTTCCCGGTCTGCGTTCTCCTTTTGTCAGAAGGGCTTTATATATACTTTTCCCTCTTTTTTACTCTTCTCTATCGCACTTTTGCTCTCTCTTTCTTCTCTAACCCTCGAATCTCGTCATCATTCCTCTATATTTATTTTCTACTTTTTCGACTTCAACTTTCCTATTGCACATACTCGTAAAGTACACACCGCATTGCATCTCCACTAAACATCGTGAACGCCTATATACATAAAATATACTTTTAGCGGGAACTCACTTCGATCGACCGCCGCCAAACGACGTCGCTAAAAGTACGCGGTATCTCAAACACTCAATGATGGTAGATACGCAAGATTGTATTTACGTATATATACAGCATCCCCACTCTGTACACATTATACACATGCACATCATTATATCACGCTGAAATAAACACAACATCACCGTCACAAAGTATTCATGGTCAGTTATAATTCGCTTGAATACCATATAATACATAGTGTAGTATTATGATCGTAATAATAGCTAGTAGTATATATTATACCTAAGCATAATTTGTAATGTTGCAGCCAAATACTACGATTAATTGCACACCACTGGTGTGTAACAGTCACTGTCACGTTAAGCAATCTCTCTTCTTTCTATTCCTCATTATTCTTTTTTCGCAACCCCTCCGACCAACCACTACACCATGGTGGAATCTGAAATATATTTCAACGGCGGGAAATATACCTCCGGGGCACTTATTGTTATTATTATACGGGAGCTCGCCCGAAGGGCGGCCGAGTTAATCGGGGACTCGTTAAAAAACCGGAGGGATTGGGAAGATTACGTTGTGTTGAAAAAAAAAGTACTAGGGTGGAAAACAGTCCAGGCGATTACTTCGCCGAAATGAATTTACAGCGGATGACAGCAGGGGTAGAGTGAAAAAATAAGAGAGAAATCCTTCGCTCCCTTTTGCTGCTGCAGTAAATATATATATATACATATATATAACAACTCTCTCCCTCACCATGTATGTCCGCTTTTGCCATATTTCTCCCCCGGCGTTTTGTACAAAACGAAATATTAATTCAGTGGGATGACGGTTTTAACGACCCTTTGCCAGAAATTTGCACTGCAGCCGTAACGGGATTAAAAAAAAAAACATGCAGGAGTCGAGAGCTGGAATGGGAAGATGAAATGATTGCGATTTCTTGGCGTTACTTAACACGACACAAGGTGAAAAGAAAAAATATATGTTATAATTAAATACTTGCCTGTTTGTGCATTTCCACATTGAGGCCGTAGGACATCTCGTAGTACTGTAAATAAATAAAAAAGAATTCAATTAGAATACTGCAGAAACACTCGACGACATATGTATCAACAATCAATCGTTTATCGCGGATACGTGACATAGTCTCTCGACATACCGTTAAGCCAATCGAAAGACAAGCATTACAATGACAAAAATCGTTTTATTATTTTTTTAAATGAAATAATAATGATAAGTCAACACGCATTTTTATAAGAGGTCAAACGAAATTTTTAAGAGCATTTCGAGATGCATTAGAGGCAAACAACGAAACGTAAATCGAAAAAAAATGATTGAATTTTTAGCCTTTAAATAATATCCATAATTTATACAATATAATCGAAAACATATAAATTCGAAGTGCATAATTTATTACTTTATTTTATACAGCTAGTGCAGCGTTTAACAAAATATTATCTTAATTAAATATTAAAACTACTCGAATTCTTAGAAGTCGCGGCGTCGAACTAAATAGTTCGGGAAGAAACATTCGGGATACATAAATACGTAATAAACACACTACTCATCAAAGCTAGTAATATGTTTATATACTTGAAAATAAGTTTTCGATTACGCAGAGATAAGTTCAGCTCTGAAGTAATCATATAACGTGAATCCATCGGTATATCGAGTGGACAAATGCGATGTTTCCGTCTACTTAAAATGATGTTTTTTTTAATAAATAACCATCGCTGAGTTGTACAATATTTATGTAGGTATAATAAAAAATCATGTTTTCAACAACAATGACAATAAAATTACGCATGCAAAAGCCATCTTTGAAAGCTACACAATGATATAATAGCATCTGGTGAACACTATTTATAGTGACCTGTACTCACCATCACGTAATGCCTTTGCATTTCGGTTTTTTCTTGGACGATTTTTTCGACTTCCATTTTGGTACTGTTTTGATGGCAAGGGACAAACAAAAACAAACCCAAAAAATAAACAAGCAATGTTAGTATAATATTTAAAAAAATATATTAAACAAAACAAATATTAAACAATACAGACAAAACAAATATAAGGGATGTTTGGATGTAAATATCGAATAATTCATCGTCCAAAACGTTTTTTTCTCTCTGTATATTATAATCTTTGATCGTCTGCACTCTTCATGTTTATAGTCTCAAATAAATTTATTTTAACAAAAATACCTTGTTTACCACTGCAGTTATTCGTATTATATTAACTACATTATGACATTTTTTTAAATTAAAATACATATGATATACGTATGATTTGTTAGTCTATAGTGGAGGCAGAGTGCATTACGTATATACATATAGAGTACGTCGTTTTTAATGTTTTAATGTTTTAATTTGTATATAAGAATCGCTTTAATAATATGTTATACAGAGTATAGACATGTTATCACCACCCCAATAATAACTAATATAAACACAAAGCGATTGATTAAAATGGCTTTTAAAACAATTCATGAGTGTTTACAAAAGTAGTTCCAAATACCTAATTATAAAATGATATTTTTATAAATAATCAATTTTTTATCATTGTTTTACTTTTTAGATTTTTATAAACAATCTATATTTTTAATTTCAGATATCATAATTTCCTAAAAAAAAGTTTAGGTATGAATAACAAGTATAAAAGAAAATAGTATGTTATAAAACAATTATTTAATTCATTTAAATAAAAGGAGCGGACCACATTATTAATTTAAGACTTCCTATATATTTTATACTTATACATCAACGTAATATCCTACTCCCGGCTGTGACGGAATTAAAAATAAAATTAAGAAACTACAATGATTTTTTCTTATAAAATTGCAGTGTTTTATTTAAATACTTAAAATATAATTTTTTTTTTTTTTTTTTTTTTTTTTTTTAAATCACAAATTAGGATTTGGAAATTTAGTGTATTTCGAACAGATAAATCCGAGTATATGTATACGAATCAGATTATGATAACAAACACTTCAAACAAAAAAGAAGCAAAAATATGAATTGCATGATAATATGTCATTATTAATAGATGTGTATCTAATGTATACATTTGCCTATAAGGCCGCGATAGCAAGAACGCGGGATTTCACAGACATTAAGGGGGTAGTTGTCGTTGTTAATACCGACGACAATATCAACGGCTCTTAAGCATTGCGTACAGCGGTTGTTCATGCTACATAATTAATTGTCCGGGACCTTCACGCTCACTCACCATTACGTAATGCCTTTGTATTTCGATTTTCTCGCTGGCCAATTTTTCGCATTCCATTTTCAGGCTGAAAACCAAACCGTACGTGATAGATATACGTGTGCAACTCGATTATCCGTAGGTATATACTTCGTGGGTATGCGGATGAAAATATATATTATAATTTATAGGTCATCCTACTATAATTATTATCCAAAGAATAATGACAATATACTATAAATATATATATATATATAATATATGTATATACATAATACACGAGACTTTTTTCGGGGGCAGTTTTGTACCTAATATTATATATATATATTTATATATGTGAATTTAAATGTAAATTTTCTTTTAAAACAACTCCTAGATATTATAAATGTTTTGTACTGTAAAATATATTTTCCTTGTTATATATTGTATAGATCTATATGAAAGTAAACACTTACGTGTGGTACTGAGCTTGCAGAAAATTGAATTCTTCTTTGATCCGGTCACATGATTCGCCAATAGTAAACTTGAACGGCTGCCCCGGCTGTGGTGGGCCCTGTAAACCAAAGGGAAAAAACAGATCTACATTAGTAATTGTATTATTATGCGATCTAAAAGTATACATGGACAGTGCACGTTGGGTACACCTGCATGTGCGGTGTGCGCATGTATATATATTAATATATTATATTTTTATGTTGGATTTCATAAGATCCAATTGAGCGTGTTACGTGCGTGCAGCGTATACAACACTCGAGGGAGTCCGAGGGAAAAAAAGTGGAAAATCATTATTCGACACGGAAATTACGGACGACAATGGCAGCAATATAAGGCTAAACGGTCCAATAACCTCACATATCGTGTTATCATTGGGTTAGTGCAGCGTTGTAGTTTATATCGACGGGGTATTCATGTGGTACGTGGGTCGAGGAAAGATAAACACTATTTAGTCTTTAACGCGTTATATATATATATATATATAGGTACCCGCAGTTGCAGTTACATAAAAGCTATGTTTTTATGTCTTACTGTGGTGGCTTACGAATATACATATATATATATATATATATTATGTAGTATTATTACAATTGCGACAGTAAAATGCGAGAGCGTTTATGTACAATGATACGGATAAACACGTTTTTGTACGTATATATGTTATATCTATATATTGTTGTTTTTTTATTATTGTCACGTGATAAAGGCACGATAATTGGGCGCGTATTACAATATAATGTTATTATTTCTTATATATAATTATAACGGCATTGCTACAGTATATTAACGTATAGACTGCAGTGAGTTGGATTTAGTATTATAGTAAACGAGTAAGCGCTAGCCGAAATCCACAGCAGTCGATATGAATAACAACAATTTATATAGGTAACCAATAATAACATTTTAATATAACAAAACAACTTGACATAGGTAACAATAATAAAACATTACAATATTGTATACGTAAATATGTACCTATACGATAAAATAAAATGCATGAATATAATATAACAGTAAGAAACCGGAAGCTACACCGCCAATTTTGATCAGTCTATCCTAAACTGAAATAACATATTATCATAGAATATACAGTACTAATATATACGTATAAAAAGACCCAATTTCAACGATATAAGTAGTAATAAAAATAAATCATTACAAATGAGCACTTAAAATTATCACAGAACAAATATATAAGTTATACAAACAGTAACAACGATTCATACATTTCTGTACTCAGGAATACCGAAATTAGTGTAAAGAAGGTAACGTATGGAGTAACATCAACAGCAACACTGATGGCGGCGATAGCAGCGATGATAAGACAACAGCGATGAGAACATCTAACGCCGCCGACGAAATAGGGAGACGTTTAATATATGTGTAAAAGAAACACGACAGAATGGAGTTAGGGTAAGACGGGAAATATGAGATGAGACGGAGATGGGAAATTTTGGAAACAAGTAATCGAAGAACCCGATAACCTTTACCGTATCCTTAAAGTCAATACCAAATGCAGCGGGGTGGATGATGTGGACAGGAATTGGGGACGAGTGCCGTCGTCGTCGTCAACTTCGTCCTAACAGAGTCGTTAGTACGACGATATGGTGCGACTAAGTGGGTCGACTTCGTCGGGAGGGGCGAGTGATATGGTATTAGACGGTGTGCTTGTGATGATGTTTGGAGTGACCAGCGTGGTGGTGGCCATGAGCGGCTTTGCCGTGATGTTGGTGAGCATGTTCAGCGCTACCACCGTGCTTGTGTCCGTGTCCGAACTTGCCACCGTGATGGTGTTTGTGATCGGCGCTACCGTGGTGTTGATGTCCGTGGCCAAACTTGCCGCCGTGGTGATGTCCGTGTCCGAATTCTCCGCCGTGGTGATGCGCGTGCTCGGCGCTTCCGTGGTGTTCGTGTCCGTGGCCGAATTCACCGCCGTGATGGTGCTTGTGAGCGGCGCTGCCGTGATGATGATGCTTGTGCGCTGCGCTTCCGTGATGTTCGTGTCCGTGTCCGAATTTACCACCGTGGTGGTGTCCGTGTCCGAAGTCACCTCCGTGGTGATGTTTGTGTTCCGCACTTCCGTGGTGCTTGTGCCCGTGACCGAACTCTCCTCCGTGGTGATGTTTATGCGCGGCGCTTCCATGGTGCTCGTGTCCGTGTCCGAATTTGCCGCCATGGTGGTGTCCGTGTCCGAATTCACCGCCGTGGTGATGTTTGTGCGCTGCGCTTCCGTGATGTTCGTGTCCGTGACCGAATTCACCTCCATGATGGTGTCCGTGTCCGAAATCTCCACCGTGGTGGTGCTTGTGCTCAGCGCTTCCGTGATGTTCGTGTCCATGTCCGAATTCTCCGCCGTGGTGGTGCTTGTGAGCGGCGCTGCCGTGGTGTTGATGCTTGTGCGCAGCACTTCCGTGATGTTCGTGTCCGTGTCCAAATTTACCGCCGTGGTGGTGTCCGTGTCCGAACTCGCCGCCGTGGTGATGTTTATGTTCCGCACTTCCGTGGTGCTTGTGCCCGTGACCGAATTCGCCGCCATGGTGGTGCTTGTGATCGGCGCTACCGTGGTGTTGATGCCCGTGGCCGAACTCACCACCGTGATGATGTCCGTGCCCGAATTCTCCGCCATGGTGGTGGGCGTGCTCGGCGCTTCCCTTATGGTGGTGCTCGTGGTGCGCCTCACCGTCGTGTTTGTGCGCGTGTTCCACGTCACCGGTATGGTAATGGGTGTGTTTGATGACTCTAAATATAATATTACATAGACGAAAAAATTAAACTTATTATTATTACACATACCACACGACGAGGGTGGTACAAATATAACACTACGTAACGGTTAAACGTGTATATGTTTTACGGTATACACGACTACGTGATCGTTTAACTACGACAGTATAATATATGAATAGTGTGCCGCAATCGACGACTCTTACCCTTCTGCCACTTCGTTATCGCTCAATTTGGCCGCACCAAAAGACGTCAAGCCGACCAAACACGCGATAGTTATCTGTAAAATATTTTTAAACGGTGTGTTTTTATTATATATATGAAATATTCATGTCGTCGTTCAGTCGTTTCCGGGTAATATGTGTGTGTACGTATAACACTGTGTCGGTAACGGTTAAAGAACGTATACGCGAATCACCAAGTGGGTGGTGATGGTGGTGGAGGTGGATTTTGCGCGAGGTGGTTGTTCGGGGCATATAGCTGCAGCGATAAAAATCCACTGCCGAAAAGCCGTAAAACCTCGAACAAATTATTTGAAAAACATTAAAAAGCCAACGCTACTTATGTTTCATAAAACTTTACGACTAGTTTTGTACTTTTTTCTTGCCACATGTATACACGTGTATCAGTGTGTGTATGTATACGGTTTTTCTCTTCTCTTTTCTTTTTACGATCGCGACGTAGACCGCCAGTACTTTACGATCCGTAACGAAGCGGGGCGTCCCTTATACTGAGTTTATACGTCGTTTCCCCCTAGGAGGATTTTATGGGACGCTGAACGGAAAAAAAATAAGAGCAAAAAACTTGGTTGTTTACACGAAACGTCGTCCACGCCGTGAGTCGTCGACGGGAGAATACGGTAGCGGGTTTTTACGGTCGCAGACTAATAAAAATTTATTGGAATTGTAATAAAAACCGAACGGCGTTTACATACACCTATATGGCCATACATTTTTATATATTCGGGTACACCGTTTTTTATACAAGGTACTGACTTCGGATGTACAAGTTGCGGCGCGGTATATTCACTTAAAAGTGCGATTGAACTCGTAAAAATGTTCCTTCAATGTATGTACCTCTTATACTACGGTTAAGTTATAGAAAAAGTACGTGTATGTGCGACACATGTATATTCTATTATTTTTTTGTGTTGAGAATAAAAATGTATAAAAAGTATAAAAAGTTCGAGTTCGAATATGAAGTTACTGTATTTCAAAAGTAAGTTAGTAAAATAGTATATAAAATATAATAAGAAAAATTGTACTTACCAGAGGAGTTATGGAACCCATGTTTGTTGAATATATATTTGTATTGTCACTATATTGTTAGTCAAACGAAGGAAAGACTGATTGTGGTACTGTTACTGTGGTCGTCTGGAGTTTATATATGAAACCAAAATCCCACGGTGGTGGGAAAATCGGCCCGGAAAAGCGGGTAACAAACCACCACCACCGTTGTTGTCGTCGTCAACCACTACTACTATAGCACTATACCACGGTAACAATAACCCCGCACACAGGCGCGGTATGCACCTTTCACACGGCGGCTGTGATTTCGAAACACTCACTCACTTGCAGCAGCATTGGAGCCGCGGCCTCGAATGGCCTCGCGCGGGCGGAAAATCATTTTTCACATATACATTTTCCTTTTTTTCTCTCCATCAGCGTAAGGTTACGATAATAATGGTCGACCTCCGAGTACATATACCGTACGTATACGTACATATACACCATGCCGGCACCGACGTCTGCGATTCGTCACAAGTAGGCAGAAAAAAATTATACATAAAATTCACCAAACGCGTGTATAACGCGCGTATATATGTCCATAATATATACATGGTCGTCACACAATAGAAATACACGACACGTTCGAAATACGACACATACCACGCAAATAGCCCGTGAAGCTGTTTTCGCAACCCCTGACGACGACGACCACGACGACCTGCACCTGCATATTCGCCTATGTATAATATACGCACACCCCACGTCCCGTAGATATAAGGACCGTGTAAAAACGGTATACGGCCGTCGACGATAAGGAAAAGAAATTTACAAGGTCGGCAGTGCCACGGCAGACATGCGGTACACTTCATATACTATACGAAATAATGTGTTAAAAATTTCAACGCCAGTGTGCGCGCATTGCCCCATACGCGCTTTGTCGTGTATAAAGTATATGCTATAATATTAGGTATAATAATAAGGCCGTAACGACAATAAACTCCGACGATTATACGATGACGTTCACCATTCGATGTGACATATGCGTATAATCCACAACTTTGGGCTTTCCATTTTTTTTTTTTTTTTTTTTTTAATCGTGTATTATGATTAACGGGAAGAGAGTTTCATACATAACGATAGCTGCTCGCTAAAGCATTAATAATATTGTGTTGTTTGAAACGCATTTATTTGTTTGATATTTTTACGTCAACGAATAAAAAACGTACGACAGCGAAAAATGTTATACTATCAATCGCAGACTGCATAATATCTCGAGCGCTGTTTAGAAAACTTCAGAAATAATCACGTTCGTTTTTGATATCTATATATTGTAATATTACAATAAAATGTGACGAAAACATGTATTAGAACAATATCTTTACACCTACTTCGAGAAAATAAACTACACATACTACTTACATACCAAATCACTTAATGATACTTCGACATACAATATATATATATTACAATTAAATACTTTTTGAAAGATAAAGTGAATGATAGATAGGTATACACACTAAAAAAATATTTTTAATTAGTTGTTAATTTCAGTAGATATACATTACCTATATAAGTGTCCACAATTTACATCATGGATTGTACATTGGTTTAATACTCGAATTTTATATGAATAAAATATTAAGGTAATAAGTACTTAATTAAATTTTTATAGTGTCTTACACGACATTATACAGCGGATAAGAAATTTAGGTCAATCCCACGCCCTAATACCTCTTATTAATCGAAACACAAATATTGTTAAATGCCTAACAAACATAGTTACTGTTTAAAATACAGTCAATGTCTAATTCAATAGTTTAATAATTTTATGAAGTATTAGTTTTCATATACGTATTTTATATTATACATAAAATTGGTTGATTTGAATAATTTACAAAATTTGTTTACAGAAGTGAGTGTCCTGTAGCTTGGCATTGACTGCAGCTTGCTATGTCAAAGCAAGGGATCTCTATTCTGTTTTGCATATTGTATTTCATTATACGCTATTTTAATGAAATACAATATATGTCTTCGATATTTTGGAATTATTTTTATATAAGCCTACCATGAAGTTTTGTACTTTCTTTTAAATTTTATAATAAAACATAAATATGACGTTAAATATACAACATTGCCTCCGTATGATGCAGGCTGTATCTACATTACAATTAAAAGTGGATTTACATTTCATAATTTACATTTTAAATATAAAGCCAACTTTAAAATATCTTCAAAAAATTGCCAATTATTTCACTAAGAAGTACGAATCGATAATATAATGAAATATCACGTTAAATATTGTATGTCATTAAATTTCATTATAACTAAAGTTATAATTTTCGTAAAACTAATAACAATTACGAGTATTATAATTTAGCAGAATCGTGAAAATTTTCAATATCCATAAATCATAATATTCTTAATAATAATAATAATTGGGATGCATGAAATATGTGTGATATTTATATAATATTGTGCAATGTGCATGATGCAGTGAAAAAAACGTAAAAGTTCTGTAACTGCCGGTTAATCTTACGTAAAATGACTTATTACCTGTACCTTGTTATCTTATCAATTTTTTAAGGTGTTTCAATTTGTTTTTGCATTGTCGTTAAATTTCTAATAGAATGCAAAAAAAGCTTACATAATTTTTTAAGTCAGGAAAATGTATGATATTTAAAATTACATCATGGTCTTTGACGTGTCATATCAATACATGAAAAATGTCACTCAGACACAATATTTACCGTCAAATTGATTATAGGACGACTTGTCTAGCTAAACTGGAACACGAAATACCAACATAACCTACATATAACCTATATATTCATTGAAATAACCATCACCATAATAAGAAGCATGGAATTGATTGAATTTTGCGAATTTTAAATAGTAGTTGTACGTGTGTATTATATATACCTGGTGTTATTGTATATACCTAGTATTATGATGTCACATTTTCAAAAAGAATAATTGATTAAAAATATTATGTTTTCGAATTTTCAGTCGATAAAATTTTAAAAAAAAATGTTTAAAATAAATTGACAAACATGCAGTAGGATATACATCCTTACATAAAAATATGTATTGAAGAAGCCAAATATAATATATTGGTAAATACGTACACCACTGTACACACTGTATGTAATAGATATTATTAGGTAATTTAATAGGTACTATATATAGATCGATGTGTGATTCGTGTGGCAAAATGGACGTGACGTTTAAAATTATGAGACTAAAGTTTATACTAGGTATATAAGTATGAGACACTTAAAATCAAAAACAAAACAATTATGAAATTGAGAAAACAATATATGAACGAATTTATTATTTATATTCGAATAAAATTTCAAAAGCAATGTTTGTACAACTGTATACTTGTCCATTAACCTGGTTGAAAAATGTAAGCTGTAAAAGCCTCAACGATTTAGGTACCTACTCAAATATTTTGTATAGAAAAAAACCTGTAAACAAGCAGATAAGTAAAAATGTATAATAAAAACGCATTCCCAAATTATGATAGTAAAAAAGGATTTTTAAGCGATATAGGATTTGAGACAAATTAATACCGTTCAATGTACAAGTAATATAATGATATCAGGCATGTTTATATAAAGTTGTGCTTACACGCGATCACCCGAAACGTCATATAATAAAATACGATTATGAATTTTAAACACGACTATTTAATCCATGAGTTTAAACCTGCATTGATTACAGAATATAAACTATCTATAATGCAGGATTGAAAAGTATGGTTACTTAATTTGTACCCTTAATCTGTCAGCTGCATGTCGATATTCGGTTAATATTTTTATGGACACTTATTATTTATTGATGCGCGGAATATTCCTCATAGATATAACGAATCAGTGCCATTCCCCTTTTTTACTTTTATCTGAAGACTTTTATTTAACAAGAACCGCTTCAAAATATATCTTATTAATTCCACATCAACGGACGTTAAAAAAGAGGGGCTGCAAACCAATACATAGGTTTTACGACTATTTATTTTTCTCCGGGGACACTGTTTTTTTGTATTTTATCATTATTATTTTTACATTAACATTACATCATAGGCGTATTGTATGATATTATATCACATTGTACTTTATATATTATAACGTATAATATATAGGGACACTTTTTTAGAGCTCATTAAACCATCGTCACCGTCATAAATTGTATTTTATTTTTCCTGGACGAGCACTGTTCAGTGTTCTATATAGGGACATGATAAAACTACAGCACAAAGATATATTGTTATATGACACAGAAATGAGTGCAAAAATAAAGTATTAGACTCCGTGTTCCGGTCCCGTCGACGGCATCTGTAGTAGTAGCCGCGTGTCATCCGGTGCGCAGAATCCCGGTCCGAGTACCACGCCACCATCATGTAGTCACAGCGCTAATTGCCGCTTAAAACTGCCCCGGGGTCCCACCGCGGTGAAACTGTTGTGCGGTGACGTAGGCGGGGGCTGCCGTGGCGGCGGAGGGGAGAGACGTTGAGACCGCAACAGGCGCGACCGAATAGCTCCCACCGATCTCCCCCGAGAAGAAATTTCCCAGTTTTTCACACCACATATAAATATACATAGTATGCTCAACGTGTGAGTGGAAACAATAAATTATATATATATATATATATATATATATATATATATATATATTTGATACGCGGTGCGGACTCACTCGCACACAGACCGTAACTCAGTCACGAAACCCGACACTAACGGACATCCAACAAACCTAACTGGTCTCGTTTTCGACCCATAGTCGTGTGCGCGGCAGCGATATTAGAATTTTCTTTTAATAATAAGTGCAATTAAGTCTTTTGACGTATCAATATAAAATATAATTAAACTCCACGGGTCGCGTGAATGTGCTGCGGGGAAGACCAAAGCGGTGACGACAGACGACGGACGAGGCATACAACAGACGACGAACACCGCTTACAAACATCATATAAGACGAAACACGCGTATGTTATTTGGGTATTCGGACCTGGCTGCTAAAGATAATATTATAACACTTGGAACGAAGAACACGACATGTTGCTGGCGACTAGATTTCAAGACGAAACTGCTGCTGTCGTCCTCGATAGTAATAAATATTATTTTTTAAGGGCAGAAGGGTTGTAAATTCAAAGCGTCGCTCGTAAATAAACGATGCGACTGCAGTGCATATAATATTATTATATATTATGTGGATACGGGCATTGTGTGTTGAAAAATATATACACCTATAACACCTTTATATATATATATATATTATAACCGACAAGGGGCTAGGGACATGGCGGGTGAATCGGAGGGTCGTCGTCGTCGTCGCGTCAACGATTTTCTACTGTTTTTTTTTTCACGCTTTCGAGTAGGTCCTTGACAAACGCCGTGGGCGCTGCAGTGCTTAATCGAGTAAGTACCTATTATAATATATAAATATATATATCATTATATACACTGCATGGCGGATGTGTGGGCATGTGCGATAATATTTATGTCAGTGAGCGCGTTGTGTGTCGTGTGTGTTTATTTTATACGAAACAAATAAAAAAATATGTGCACAAATCGGTCTAGGATTTTTAATGGGAATATTTATCACCGAAAAAAAAAATTCATGCGAGTCGACCCTCCCTGTACGAAAAATAAAAAAACCACACGTCCGACCGACGTGCAATTTATAATGCGTAACGTTTATAATATATATACGCATACACATCTGCAGCTGGCTGCATGTAATATAATGATCTTCGGAACACGAAAACCGACGTTACGTTTGAGTATAAATCTTATTCGGCTCGTTTAGACAAATTGGTTTTCTCGGGAAACATTTCAAAGTTATAACGTATAACCGATCAGTGCAAAACGCGCGCGCGGTCTATACACGATTTTAAATGCTCATAACTCGTGCGGTTAACAATCCCCATGTGGAAGACAGAAAAAATGCACGCCGCGGTGTACCTACTGGTATATAATATAAAAATATATACCTGGTATATGACATTATATTATAAACTGTATAATAATATAAACGTGTATATACACTCGTCGTCATCGAACAAAGAGGAAGCAATCGACAGAGAATTTCTCTCCAAATATGTACAAGACATATATATATATATATATATATATATATAAATAATACAGTATAACTACGTCGACGGGCCCGCGGGGCGGCAGGTACGGGGGGACGAGTTTTTTCTCCTCTCCGTTTTATACATTATTATTATTACTGAATAGGTATATTATGCGTGCGTATATAATATTATAATATGTAAAGACTTGGCGCGCGCGCGCGCACACACACACTGTACATACACTCTCTCACACACACACACACACACACACACACTGAACATCCACTCTCACACATACACACATAATACTACACACAGTAGCTACTGGCCCGAAGGCCGACGACCGGCGTTATTTTTTATTTTTTTTCATACATTTTCCGTACATGCCTCTCGATAATAATAATTATTACTATCGCGCGGCGGTTATTATACTTCCACGGACCGGTTTCTTGTTGGCAGTTTATAAACGCGTATGTCTGCGGGCACACCTGTAAAGTCCCCTTCGGTTTTTTCTTCGTCTTCGTCTCTTAACCACTGCGCGTGCGTGTGGTAAAAAATGTATACGGGTATGCGTGTGTTGTTTTTTATCGCGCTTAAAACGCGCCAGTGTAGATTTAGTTGCCTATTACCACCGGGATATTACCTTTCGATATCTGATAACGTGAAAAACGAGTCTATCGCATGCACACACACATCACAGTGTTCATTATTTCCCATAGTCGTTAACAAAAAAACATGGACCAAAAGCTGAAATCAACTTGTGAGTTGTGAGTGTGTGTCTTGTAATTGTAAAGACCGAAATAGGATAATAACATTAATAACAAGTGGCGTGACTTAATGATACCTCGCAACTAAAAAAAACCAAAATAATTATATAAGCGTAACAACACATTAAATATAATAAGTATAATGACTAATCCGGATATACATATATCCTTTCAGGGATTGTTATTTTCGCATCGGGCAGGTGGGACATGTTTTTCTAGAATACGCACTGCACCGTCGCACACAATGCACGCATATAATATTATTATATTATATGTATAGACCGCCGGATAAGGGACAGTATAGAAAAACGACGGTGTAGACGACGACTTCTTTCGAGACTATTATGTATAAATAAATACCGCTACCCACCGTCATTATAAGGGTCCTATATCCTTTTCATGGACTTAACACACGGTCGATTATATTATATTTCCTTCCTATTAGTTATTGTCTGTATCCTCGTGTTCCGCGCGTTTACACAATTTTATACATAAAGAGGGACTTAAATATCACGCCACACGGGTTCGTATATTATTATACATATTTTGTTCGCTAACACTACATCTACGGCCGAAGCATTATTTTCACCGTAGAGTGTCGCGACTCGACTCACTCGCCATCCAGCGAGGTCGACGTTAAACGGCGTTTGGTCCGTCAGTTTGTATACATCATAATTATATTATAATCTACATTACGAGACGACCCTGGTGCGCTAACGATGCCCGCCCATCGCCTAATTGGACGTAGTCCGCGCGAGACGGTCGAGTCGTCGTCGTCGTGGTCGGTGCGTGTGGTCTACAACTCCAACCGGAGTCGATCTCCGAGAAGACACGTTAGGATTTCATTGAAGCGGCAGCGGGTAAAAATAACAAAAATAATAATAACAATAATTGGAGATATCCCGGACAGATATTATCTGCGGTACGTAATTTATTGTACATGTAAAAATTCCGAGCTGTTTGCGTGACGAACAACACCGATGCGTGACGGCGGGACAGGTGATGGGTAGTACAAGGGGGCGTTAAAGACTGCACGAGGACTCCCACCCACTACTCTGCCAGCGTATGTCTAATAATATTATAATAATATACACGTAATAATAACACACGCGTATAGAAATAAGGTATATAGATACGCACACGCGGTTCGGTAATGTTTATAATGTTATAAGCAAGGTTTTGATAGGGGGTGCAGTGCACACCGGTCGACCGGGTGCGGTGGGGGTGTGCGTGTGCGTGAAAGAAGGGGAGGATTTACGATTGATTTATTTTGCCCGTCCGTGTGACCGAACATACATCGGTTTGCGCGCGATTTGACACACGAAACGCGGTTGTCACTACAGACATGCCGCTGCACCCACTGAAACAACAACAGTACAGGTATCGGTGTCGTTGTGAAGACTATCTGCAACACCGCCCGCCGAGTTTATTGTACTCTTTTCCGGTATATATTTTTTTATCCGTGTTCCGTTAACCATGACAGACCCCCCCCCACCAAGAGAAAACAAAAATCTTCTCTTGAAAGGCCTGCAACCGATGAATTATACCGTGAGAAATGTTTACAAACATGTATATACATATAGGATATAGATATATAATAACACGCACATCTAAGACACCGTTTATACACCGTGGAAAGTTGATGAGAGGAAGAGAGGAGGAGCGGCTCAATCATTAATTTCGATAATGAATTTAAGGAGAAAAGTAGAAAAAAACTATAAAACGAGAACGGACGCGACTCTGTCACGGTGTTCCGAGGCCGATGAATCGAAACGTAGTTGACGGGATCCACGGTATAATTACCCAGAAGTTCACGACCCGTAACCACCGAGCAATAAACGTGGTTTTTTATTCATCGTTGTAGCCCGACAACGGCACATGGTCGACATCACCATTTACCACATCGACAACGACAATGATGACAACAACGATAACAAACGCATCGACACCTATAGAGCGGTCTTACACATAATGTCGTCACTGGGACACACACAATCGACCATCATTGGTAGCGGACGCGCACACTATGACGTTTGTACAATTAACGTCAGACAAGATTCACATCAATAACGCGCTCGCGATTTCGTCGTCGTGAGAACCAACAGTGGTGGGGCGGACGGGGAGAACCACCGCACACGCGCCCGTCATCGCTTTCACCGACCGAGACACTATAAGACGTGCGAGAAATTAAAAACAATATGAACATGGTGTGTCGGCGGCGGCGGCGGTTATAATGCCGCGGTTAACCGCTCCGAATATGCGCGTAATGAACACCCGTGGGTGGAACTGCTTTTTGTGGGTCATTCCGAGTTCACGTGTGTATAAATTCCATACACGTCACCCCCTCATCGTGACAAAGCGCGCGCGTCGACTCATCTATAAAACTCGACGACGGACGGTATAAACAGCAAACCGCGATCGGTCGGATTAATTGTCACGAGCACCGTTGCGCCGTTAATGAAGTACATAATATACGATTTTATAATTTAGAATAATACGTTGTAGTGTGCAAAGTATGAGAACTGAAAATACGCTACCGTCGAATTATACCACGAGCGTAGTTCTTCTCAGAGTTGGAAACACGAAAACTCCGAAACAACCGGTAAACGCTTTCTGATCGCGAATGGCGCGAGCGTTTTAAATGATGATAAAAAATATTAAAATAATATACGACGGCAACAGTCGCAGACGGCGATCAAGTCCTCGTCGTGACCTCGCGCGCGCTGCAGTGGTCTAGTGGTCTGGCTGGTAGTCGCCGTAATGTACGCCGCGCGTTATTTTATCGAAGACCAACCGAGACGCCGCCGCCCGTCTTGTCATGACTATAATTAGCGGCGGCGGTGGCGGCGGCGGCGAAACCCGAGAGCAACAACTCGAACCACTCGTCGCGCAAAGATTACGCGACGAGAGCGCACCGCGTCGTTTAACTCCCGTCCGCCCCACCACGAAAGCAATACCGCCGTCGTAGAGTACCATTAAAATGTATTTATAAAGCGCGACGAAAAAAAAAAAAAAACCTTTCATTATTACGACTACTACAACATTGGAAAATGTCAATTTTCTGTTTAGCCCTCCATGCCCGGATTTTATTTTTATTATTGTATTATTATATTATCGTTATTCACGAGCGCGCGCTCGGGACACGGAGCACGTCATTATATTATATTATCGCCGTACAGCACGTCGGCCGTATATACGTGTATACAGACACGTTTTTATTACAAATTCAACCAATGCACCTCCGGGGGGTGCCTATTGTGTGCAGCGCGCCGGGTTCGCACGACAAACCGGTGTGGGGTCCCGAGGGTTAGCGGGCGGTCTGTACCGGCTCAGTGGTGCCCAAATTTTTGGCGACCACGTCTGCGGGACGGTTAGGAATTCGTTCGTTGGAAGAGAAAAAAAAACCCAACACCAACACAATGAAATAATAATAATAGTATATATTATGCGCACGTCGTCGTCGTGTAACTATATAACAGCGTATATTATAACGAGCCAGGACGCGCACATACACCGTTGTTATCTAAATAGTCGTGGAAATGTGCCAATAGTTCAAAGGTACAGTGGCGATTCGATCGTTTTTCGCGTGAATACGATTTATGCGTGTGTGTTAAGTATATATATATATACACTGCAGACTGTACAATATATATATATATATACACGACGCGCTGCACTCAGATTCACACACGCGTTGTTTTTAAACGCCTCTGTCTAAATCTGTTGCCGATAAGAACACACGCGTTGCGTAATGTGTGCACGACAACCGAGAGTGGATTTTTAAAACAACAAATCAACCACCGATACGCGAGTAGTCTCTACACGTCTTGAACAACTAATACTAATTACTAAAGTTTTGTTCTGATAGTATTTATAATTAGATGAAAAAAAAAAACGCTTACCGGGTGCCGGGCAGCGGCCGCTACAGCTGCTGCATTCATCGTGGCTGCGGCGTACATGACGTGTTAGCAGCTCATGGCCGCAAAATCAAATATCACTCTATTAATTAATCGACGGCGGACGGACGGACCGAATCGTATACACAGGATGCGCGCACACGTCGTTGAACAAAATAAACAAAGACCGCCGTGGAAAAAAAAAACGAAAGAGTAACGAGATCGCACAAACACTCACGCACGGGGGAACGATCGAAAAAACGCAGTATATCCGCGGATATAATATTATTGCACTGAACCCGATACAAATTATACACGTTAACCGTACGCGAACGATTCGATATGGATCGCACACCGACGGAACAAAAATTAATCGACGAAACAATCAGGCACAACTCGCAATACTCGTTGGACACACGTGACTGTTTTACGGCGGAGACGCACGATTAGGATATTTTTAAAAACATAAAAAATAAATTAATAATGCACCAAAAACTTTGCGCGAGAATGGTCGTAAGTACGGCGCGCGTAATATAAATAGTAAATACGTAGTACGGCACGCGTAAACACTGTACGAAGACCAACGGAGCACTGAAGAGGAGCCGTCGACTGAGCCGGTGTGTGAACACGGACGCCCCGCCGCGCCCCGCGCGCCCATCGTACACGCACACTCGCACACGCACACGCACACACACGCAGCACACACAAGGCTGATGGTCCACCGCTCCCCACCGCGCCGGCAGTAAACAAAACGATCGCCATGGTGGTGCGGAGTGTGGCGGGACGGCGTCAGTGTCGGTGGTGACGGCGGGGTCGCGCAGGGGTCCAGAAAAAATCGAACCTAAAACCCATGGAAGACGTGTAGCGAGGCGTGTGCGTGTGTGTATCAGTCCGTGTGTACGTGTGTGTGTGTGTATAGTGGGGACGGGGAACATTGAAAAAAGACCTTTTCACAAAATGGCCGCCCACTCTTTACACTAGAGCGAAAACCCTCTTGCTTCTTTTTCCAATAACACAAAAGGTCTCTTCAATTTTATTCTTTTTTTTCTCTCCTCTTTCTCCGTCATTCTCTCTCGTACACGCGCGCACACAACACCGTCCCGGCGCGTCACCCGTCTGCCATCCCTGCCGCCCGCCAGGCGGATCAGAAGGGTTTGAAAAGTTCCCCCTCACGACAGACCCACCCTTGCCGCCGCCGCATCGTCACCGTCACTCCACTGATTTCATCGTTCCCCGACTCCCCGCCGCCACCGTCGCTCACTCACACTCTCTCGCGCGCGCGGCGCAAAGCTCTCCGGTAGTTTGCACAAATATGGCAGCCGCATTCGAGCCATCCCTCCAACGCCGCCACCCCTTCGCGACCCTTCGCCACCCCGCCGGCCAGACCGCATCGGCTGTTTGGTCCCTTCTGATTACCAGTATCGCTCCGCCGGCCCCGAGCCCCGAGCAAAACCCCAACACGCAAGCGGGCCCGTACGGTTTTTTTCACGTTTACCAGCCACGGCTCCACGTGGAGCACGCCGTGCCGGCAGCCAATACGCCGTCGTCGTGGCATCGGTTCGCAATGAGCCGCCGACCAGTCGCGTCACGCCATCGGCCAATCGGAGCCCGTCTACCACACCGTTGTCGCGTAGCAACCGGTCGGCTCCACGTGGAGCATCGCGCAAACACGGATCCCGGGGAATATTAAAAATTTAAAAGGAAAAATGTTTTTTTCGCTCTCTCTCTCTCTTTGTGCCTCGCTGTGTCTGTCCCTCACTATCGTTCCGTCTCATTTTCTCTTTCTCTCTTTTTCCACTGAGTGAGTGGCGTCGACGACGAATGGTTGGCGGGTGAGGTGGCGGTATAGTAGTAGTAGTTGTATGGTGGTAGTAGTAGTACTATAGTAGTTTTACTGGTACTAGTGGTAGTAGAGTGGCGGCAGCGGCGAAGGGCAAAAAATAACAAAAAAACTTTTACCTGGTTTTTTTTTCCGATCGACCATTTCAACCTTTTTTTTTGTTGTTTTGTTTTTTTGTTCTGGACACACAATTGGATTATCTTCTATCTATAGGACGACGCTACCACCACCGCCGCCGCCGCCGACGCTGCGTAGAGTGTGACAAACCGTGTTTTATTTCGAATAATAATATATATATAAATTTCAAAATAATAAAACGTATAATATAAATGTAAAATAATTTTATACACATATATTACGAACGCGGAACGCGTATAGATATATATTTACACGTGTATAAAGTATTATTATGACAGGCATCGATGAACGAAATGGAGAATAATAATACACGTATTATTTGAACACGCTCCCGGAATCGACGTTTGATTAAAAACAATAACATAGAAATAAATACGAACACTATATTATATGAAATAATAAATACATTGATATAATTATTATTCTCGTACCCTCATCCAATATCACTTTTATTATTAAGGTATTTTTTCTCTTTCACCGCCCACCGCCGGCTTATTACGAAATTGATGACAATACTTCCATTTAATGAGAGCCTTGGACTGTGTTTAATTTTCGTGTTTTTTCATTGCTTCACGGTACAACGATAATGTTATTATCACGTTGCGGAACGACGACAACGACGACTATCAGAGGCACGGCTGATCAAAATCTTAGTTTTACTTTTTATTATAATAATATATTACAAAACGTATTACGAATTTACGACTTAACGAGCAAATTAAATGGAAGAGCATATGACGTGTGATACGAAACATCGCCAATCATAATAATACGTATGTCGAGTAGGTAGTTTTCAATATATGTGTCATATACAGGATATAATATACGTTATGGATGTACATAATGTTATACGTAAAATAATACGGAAAGCAGAAGAGGAATTCGGAATTCAAATTATACACATGCCTAGAGCTGAAATATACAAAATAATAAAAGCTCACAAATCGTTTCTTGATTTTATATTTATTGTTTTTTATTTAATTATTTATACCTATTTTTCCCCCGGCTTTTACTCTCCTCGTGCATTGTCTTTTATTGTTCTTAATATTATTATATATTGTACCTTGTACACACACGCGCGGCCAACATAATATTATACAACTATATGTACATTATAATGTACCTACATTTACGAAAAAATAATGTCGCGTCGACTCGTTTACACAATGCCTGCAGCTCCAACACACGGTTGCGGGGAATAACACACAAATAAAAGTAGTTATCGGCTAAGCAAATACGCAACAAAACGGCAAACAATGTGGAACCTGCTAATTGTGTGTTTTATATTATATAATGTACGTGAGCGCGCGTGCATGCACACACTAGTACACAAACAGCAACAACAAACGACTCATAAATCCTTTATAATATTTTCGAAATGCAAAGGCCTAAGCATATTGTGTGGGCGTTATATTATGCTCGATAAGCAGTAATACAGATGCATATATTGTTATTAACAAGTAATAACTTATTATCGTGTAATATTATATCATTATATTATATGATATTAATTATAAGTGTATACACTTATATACATGCTATATATGCATATAACATAGATAAATGATTTCGACTTTAGCGTGTGTCGGCGTAAGTCATTAATTTCCGATTGGGTATGCTCAGGACATATTAATTTATATTATAATTATATGTACTTATAAATTTAAACAATAATATTATACACGACCGTATAAGTGCATATATAGGTAGGTAATATTATGCTGCACGATTGATCGGTGGGGAAACAAATCGACTGGATGCCACTTGCAGCACTACGTAACCGCCATAGCTATATACGTATATTATAGCGTAATGAGGGGTTTTATTTTATATTTAAATTTTATCACGCGCATGAGAGCAGTGGTGGAGGTCTCTCATTATTTTTTTATTGCGACGATTTCGGTCGGGGAGAGCGAAAAAATACAAACAAAAAAAAAACGAAAGAAAATAATGTACATATAATAAAACAACAAACACGCACGTCATCGTCGCGCGCCGTCAACGACCCTTAATACTCGACTATATGCGCACTTCCCTCGGTCGCGTATTGTATATAACGTATACGTATATTATATATAGGTACATATACTTACTTACACACACACACGCATATATATATATATATAGGATATGTATTTATAACGTTTGTGCGCACCGTGTTAAATAAAGCCATACGACCGCACCCCACGGGATCATCCGGAGACACGTGTATAATGTTCAAAACGGCGCGGCGGAGGCCGACTCACTCGTCGTCGTCGTCGCCGTAGTCGTTGCTGTTGCTGTTGCCGTCCCCTTCATTATAATGACCCGCGGGTAAAGTGGCACCCTCCACGTCATTATATCATAAACTGACGCCCACGAAACCTTCGCAACCACCGACCCCCGGTCTCGCGCGACCAATCGATATCTCTCGACGACCGTATGACCGTAAGTACATGCATATATAATATATATACACTATTATATACGCGTGTAATGACTGTCTGTACAGCGAACACGTTATAATAGTACTATACACAGTGTACATATACATATATACGGAACTGCGCCTTTGGCGTTTGTATATAATATATTTCTATATATACGTATAAAATATATGACGCTGACACGCTCCGAGCTTTTGTGTGGAATACGTAATATATTATATAATATAATAATATAAATTATTATAAAATATAGGCTCCGGGGTTTTTAACTTGGCGTAATCGGATTGTCGTACAGCAAATTTCATTATAATTTTATCCTTTAGTTTCGCACAGCTTCGTTCGTCTGGTTTGCGGCGCATACGCACCGGATATATACGGCAGCGGGCGACTGATGGTGACATGCAGTGGCATAGTACGTGCATATATATATATATATATATATAGCCGATCGGCCGGTTCGCGACGACGATAATTGCGTTTGCCAATCTCGTTACGGCCGATAAATTTCCGTTAGCGTCAAACTTTTGTTTTAATTTCCGCAACGTGTGTAGATTTGTATATATATATAGTATATATATTACGTATACGTTATATGCGCGCAGGGGATAATGGATTAGATCGATTCACGTTCAGCAAGCCGTGTTTGTGCCTGAATTTTTTCTCGGTATCCCCACGATTTCCTTCGTCCGAAAAGTCGTTTATTAGATAAATTATGAGAAAGCGAGTATACGACGCACTGTACACATATACACGCACACTTCCATTTTGGAGAGAACTTTTGCGATATGAACACAAGAACTTTATTGCGCCGGAGGTCCGGAGGGTTGTGCGCGGTGCTAACACCACTCTCTCATCGCCACCGTATGTATATATATATATATATAGGTAGTGTAACGTGCAGTATATATACGCCACGGTGATGCTTGTATATTGAATTCGACCCTCTCTCTTTTCACGACATCGCGCACGAGAGAAAAGAGCCGAACGAACGAAGGGGAAAGAAAAAAAAGCAAGAGACAGCAGCGACAATATATATGTGTTTATATATATATATATAAGAAGAAAGAAAAGCGAAGACGTCTAAAGCTCCGGGCGTCGCCCAATTACTTTCAACTTTACACTCAGCCCCATGACGCCGCCACCTCACCCGGCCATTTGCTCCCCATTTTCACACAAAGAACGCGCGCTTTAACGACTCGGAAAGCGAAATAATTAAAACGAAAACGCGCTCGGTAATGGACTTAATGAATTTTACAATCTGGAAGTCGTATAAAAAAAAAAAAATATATATACACTTCTACATATACAAAAAAAAATCATGTACACGAAACGAAAAAATAATGTATCGTGTTATTTTTAACGATATCACGTGTGCGTGTGTGTGTGTGCCGTGTGGTGTGGTTGTGTGTGTACATCGATATGGGTCTAACCGTTTTTTATTTATTTTTTTTATCTTCAACACATAACCGCCTTCGCGTATATATATATATATAATGTGTGTGTGTGTGTGTGTGTGTGTGTGTGTGTGTGTGTGTGTGTGTGTGTGTGTGTGTGTGTGTGTGTGTGTGTGTGTGTGTGTGTGTGTGTGTGTGTGTGTGTGTGTGTGTGTGTGTGTGTGTGTGTGTGTGTGTGTGTGTGTGTGTGTGTGTGTGTGTGTGTGTGTGTGTGTGTGTGTGTGTGTGTGTGTGTGTGTGTGTGTGTGTGTGTGTGTGTGTGTGTGTGTGTGTGTGTGTGTGTGTGTGTGTGTGTGTGTGTGTGTGTGTGTGTGTGTGTGTGTGTGTGTGTGTGTGTGTGTGTGTGTGTGTGTGTGTGTGTGTGTGTGTGTGTGTGTGTGTGTGTGTGTGTGTGTGTGTGTGTGTGTGTGTGTGTGTGTGTGTGTGTGTGTGTGTGTGTGTGTGTGTGTGTGTGTGTGTGTGTGTGTGTGTGTGTGTGTGTGTGTGTGTGTGTGTGTGTGTGTGTGTGTGTGTGTGTGTGTGTGTGTGTGTGTGTGTGTGTGTGTGTGTGTGTGTGTGTGTGTGTATGTGTGCGCGCGTGTACCCCTCTTCGGCAAACCACACTCGTCGTCATATATACAATGTATATATATATATATATAATACGTACTTACATACAATACACAATATACAATATCATATATATATATACTTATATGTGTGTGTGTACTCGGCATCTGCTACGGCTACTCGTCTTCATATGCAACGCACAGACGTCGCACACGATTTACGACTCAAGTTCTTTTCTCGATGTATATATATACCCACACACACACGTATACAATCAAGTAACCCTACGTTGTCGTGACGGGCAAATGGTAGAGTTAGGGAGTAAAAGGGATACTTCGTGATTTATCTCCGGACTGGGATCGTCCGAAAGGAGAAATACCGTATAAGTTGTGGTGTATAATATATATATATATATGTATAAATCTGCGGCGGGGGTTGTTTAAACAAAATATCGACATGATACCGCAGCGTGGAACGTCGACGATGCTTGTCGTTCTCACACGATCTCGTTACAAACGTCATGACGTATCTAATATAATATTATATATTTAGTATTTACACAATTCATATATATTGTAATTTGCAATACTTATATACGGCTATAATAAGTAGTTATATATAATATATAGTGTTATTATCCGCCATAAATTTTATAAAAAAAAACCGCAACTCTGAGACGTCCACCACTCTATACATAATATGCCGTTTCTCTGCGTTATTATTATTATAATATAATACTACCTATAGAATCTACCTATATGATTATACCGCGGTATTATTATTAACCACGTGATGATGATACGCGTATGCCACGTGATATTTGAATGGGAATATTTGGAACGAACGACCGACGACGACGATGACGATGATGATAATAATAAATAATAATCATAATCATAATCATAATATAATAACACAATAATAAAAGGAACAATAAGTCGTTGGGATGTGTAATTTATATCTGGAAACGCGTAGATGTATATGCTTATATATAATATACGTATATACTATATATATACTGTACATTATATATATATTGGTACAATATAATATACAACACGACTTGGCGGCGGCTGCGGCAACTATACGTAGTTGTGTAAGAGGTGCCCGCGGGCGTCGGCGGCAGACGGGCGTTGGGTCGGAGATTACTCTCACGCCCACACGTTGCCACTTAACTCTGTCGGATAATTAGTGTAAGGACGGCTGTAAAACCGACCCAAACCTCTACCACCTCTCTCCTAGTCCACCCACCTCCCTGCGTCCGACACCTTGTATTTATGTATATACATATATATACCTACATACCCCCCGTCCGTTGGCTCTATACATACGTGTGTATTATACAGCATACCAAAAGGTACCTATATATATATATATATATATATATATATATATTTATACACATCTCCGTAGTCCTACCTCGCTCCCGGCTCACTGCAGAAGACCGCCGCCGGATTGGCAATGCCCGTGACCGTTTTCACGTCCAACACCCTATTACTCATCTCGTGGTGGATACGTTTTTAACGTCCGCAGCCGTCGACCGTTCGATTAATAATAATAAGAATAATATAGGTAATTGTAATGTATATAAATATATACTGAAGAGAGAAGTAGGAGGAAGAGGAAGAAAATAAAAAAACACTGAACCGAGCGTGACGTGCAAGTGAACTTGGCGACCCCACGCCGTGTCCAAATATATAATATATATACACAATGTTTTGAACACGGAAAATCCATCGGGGTAAATTTTTTCTTTTCAGAAAAACGACTTCAGCATAATATATTGTATATAATGTACAATATGTACATATTGTGTATATATCTTTCAAAAATGTATATGTGTCACTACGTATATATATATGTTGCCATGTACATTGTAGGTACATATATAAGCCTATATGATAAACCAACTACTACTGAGGTATGTATAGAAAAAGATACCTATACCTACACTCGTAATATATTATATATAAATAAATATATACGAAAATCTTTGGTATAACTACATATTACGTTGTTTATATATAATACATAATATATGTTAATTGTATTTATTTTTTATTCACATATTAAAGTTTGTGAAAGATGTGAAGGAAGTGTAATTATAAGGGATAATTATTGTATAAGCTTCTATAAATTGATAAAAATCAATATAATGAATACCGTCATTGCGCATATACGTATATAGCAGAATAACGCTCGTCGCTCAAGCAAAATCACCTGTATAGACCAAAAATATCAAATATTGTCAAGTCAGAGGCTGTTTTATTTACATGCCAAATATTCTTCGAATATTTTTTTTCTTGGTAAACTTATTTATTTGACATAATGTTAAACATCAATATATCAGAATTTTTCCCTTTATGGAATTCAAGATAATAAAATAGTGAAATCTCTGGGGGATACTCACTACGCCCTCACTCAATCACACATTTATAAACAATAAACATGCCACTATTATACAAGTATTTGTATAACAATGATGGATTTATTAACACTACTACAGCTGCGCTGCTATTTGATTGTTAAAAATTTAGTTTTAAATCAAGGTTAAATATTAAACTAAACAACACTGCCACTGCACACACTACTGCACAGTGCACTACATTATCATATTATAAAGGTTCTGAACGAGAAAATGTTTTGACAACCACAATGATTTCGCTTCATAATGGATTTTTATTTTGAGTATACGTATACATGCGTGAAAATAATATTGTAATATATATTATTTTATAGGTATCTCCACATTTTAGTATTTTACCTTTAGTGTTTAATAATAATTGACTGGCCGTATTATATTAATCGAATAGGATAAAGTTTTTCTCGAAGCTAAAATATTATTACAATAATATATGGCTGAGTTAAAAACAATAATAAAATGTAATTATTGAAGAATACTTACACCGCAAACTGCAACCAATAATTTAATGAACGTACCTACGTGTACCTATACGTGTTCATACCTCATACGCTCCCAGCCTTGAGACCAATTGGCAATTAAATTGATTATTAATTATTATATTATACATCGGTAATATATTTTTATTTTATAAACCATGTAATACTATATTATTGTAATATATTAATGAAACACAAGGATTTTGATGTGTTTATTATTGTATTTTTTTTTTATAATTACTGTAAAAAGGTATGTTATTATAATATGTATTATATTATATATAATTAACATTCCAAACATTCAAACTGTTAACTAAAAATTTGTTCAAGTATAACTGGTATTCATGTTGAAAAATTAAAATCATTGACGATTCAAGAGTACTTGTGTATACAATATTATTAATATTTATCACTTGTGAATCATGACTGCGGTTTATCTTTATTAGCAATCTTACATAACCATAAATTATAATAATAACATATGAATAAAATTTGATATGACCTCTTATTATACATATTATTATATATTCGAATTGAATATTCAGAACGATCTGGTCGCACTATTGTTTTTGAACCAGTATCGATAATACAGCATTTATACATTATTATAATCAATGCTTTTATAGTTCAAAAATCATCGGAGCCTCGGAAATAGGTACGAAATTGAGTTAAACGATTGTCAAAGAACAACTTATTATTTTTTGGTTTGTTGGATTACAATATGTGACATAATATTATATAATGCAGTGTCGTACTATAATATAGTCTATATAGCGGAAAAAACATTTAAAAATAAATCAAAGAATTGAAACCCCACTTACAGCGGTGGGTGATGTATATTATATTATTGTATAACAAGACATGCGGGCACACTTTGGAGAAAAAAATGGGTTCACTTCCAGTTCAATCACTCTCTCACTCACTCACTCACTCTCTTCATACATTTACAAAATATATAATATACGACGTACCTAAATCGACAACAATAAGATCGAAATGCGCCTTTAAACTGCTGCACGTCTGTACCAGATGAATGTTGTACACTGTACACGTATACCACAATAATGGTTTCTTTTTGAGAAAAAAAACCAACCTTCTACCAACAAAAGAACGCAACAAGAGTTGGTATACAGAAAAAAAACAAATTTGTCGTATTCATTATTACGATTCAGGAATGCTGAACATTATTTATCCGAGTTATTTGTTCGCCGCTAACTCGGTACGTATTTTCATACAACTCGTTGATGGATCTGATGATTAAAAACTGAAACCCGTGTATTATACCGTTGCGGTCGGTATCCCATAGCTATATAATCCTAACCAAGGGCGCAACCTGAGGAGATAGGAGGGTTACGTTATAAATATGTAAATAAAAAATTAAGATTTTCTTGGAATTCAAATAATAATATGCAGCATCAGAAGCAAGAAGACGAAGGCTTATTGACATTTACGTACAATAAAGATCCATTTGCATTTCACAACGACGAGTCTTGTATACTCTTTTATTGTGGTTTATGACGCGAAGCACGTGATGCAAAAAAAATTTGCATTATATTAAAAATTAATTGTAATTAATACATATTTATGTTTTGCATTTTAAAATAGTATTTTTTTTCTTTTCGTCCGCTATAATTAAATGTTTCAAACATAAAATACTTATTAATTTAGGTACGATAAAATTTGTTAATTTGAATAAGTACTTAAAAAGTAACGAAGGTATATTGTTTTTGTTATTATTATTTTTTCTGTTGAATTTATTATGTACATTTCTCGGCCCTATAATTAACAATGAATGTTTTAAAGTAAGAATATAATTACTGTTTCCCTATAGTTGTCATCGTCATCACTGACGAATACACACACATATATTGTTATATTATGATGATGATATGCACACATCCACAATAATATAGGTACACACAATTTAACGGCCCGTTGAATTATTATTATTGTTGTTATTATTAAACATTCATTATTTGCTCGTTGTATACACAACCCCACCTTCTGTAGTTCTGTTGAAGTTAAGTCGACACAAAAGATATACGGTTTCGTGGTTTCGTCGATGCGTATCGCGCACATAATTATTCTTATTACTACGCGATTATTATTTATTATTGGTCCGTGCGAATATGGCGCGCAAGTTTGTCCGGTATATTATACCATATTATTATCATCATCATTAAATGTTAGATAATCTAGTGGTATTATGCGATACACTGATACTTTACGCCATTCTTTACACGTAATAGTATTATTAAATCGTTTATTTATCAACATGTTGTTAATATTATCATTATTTTTTTTTTTCGTAATATACACGTTACGGACTGCAGCAGTTAATAAAGACCGCCCGTACGAGTTTGCGGATAATTGGTAATAATTGGTAATAATTGGTAATAATTGGTATAGCTAACGAGTAACGGTTATTTAGTTTATTATGGGTTATTTTAAGTCTAACCACAATCTGTAGACGTAGATAATCGTGGATAAACTAGATTAAACAATCATTGAGATAGTCATGGATAAACTATATTAAACAATTATTGTTATTATTGTTGTTCTTTAATGGTTAGAATTATTTTGAACGCTCTTATTGACAGCATTAAAATTTATTGGATTCTCAGCGTTGTATATACAGCGTAGTGCGGGCAAGGGCCGCTGTTTGCCAGTAGTGTACCTATGTAAATTTTTCCGCTCGCCGTACCTAATATAGTGTGTGGTTATAACAATGTATTTTTTACACCAATCATCAGTGTACACATAGAATTATGTACGTGTGTATGTGTGTGGCCTAAAATTATTAATGTATTCGTCGGTACGTTGTTTCATATTTTTTTTCAAACGGCACGCATTAGCATAATATTCAAATCAAGTATATTTATTTTTCGGTACTTAGGCGAGATTATTATTATAATATTATAATATGTAGATACGTATGAAGTAGGTGTACACCCGCGGTGTTGTGTTTTTTCACGATCGAATAATTATAATAGTAATGACGCGTCGTGCGACAAAGATCAACACACGGCCAAGGCTCGTGTTTTTGTTTTTTGTTTAAAAAACAGTTTTTATTTGTTCCCCTCTTCCACGCAGGATGTTCGTCAACCATGAAAATTTTGACATACGGTGGCCGACGACGACATAAAACTGTCAGACGCGCGCGAGATCACATGTGCTTGTGCGTGTGTGTGTGTGTGTGTGTGAGCATCGAAAAACGCGTTCCACAACTGTTTATGGTTAAACGCGACCTTAAAACAACTGTTTGTCCGTCCGACCGTGAACGACTACGGCGACGATGACGACGACGTCGGCGGTGATGCGGCTCAGACGGGGGAGAATGAGGGGAGGAGGCTCTGCAACAACGTGACCGTTGGGGAGACGACGAAGAGGGGGAGCAAATGTTTAGTGTAATTGAACCGGTCCGTGGAATGTCTACAGTGAAATTTATATCGTACAATATAATATTTTATGTTCGTGTGTGATTTTTACACATACACACGCGTGCGATCGCGCGCAGCATGGGACTCCACAAACACACACGCCCGTAGACGACTACTACCTGACGAACCTATTATAACGCATTACGATTTTGCACGACCAGCAGCAGCACCAGCAGATGCTCGTTTTCGCGTATACGGAGAAATACAATAAAATCGATTCCGAGTGCTCTTCTGTTGTGCTCTTCCCTTTTTTTTTTTTTTTCCAATAATTTTTTTCCCTGCACGTTTCCCATTATATATGTACATAACATTATTCAGGTTATAAACAGCGGGCGGCGGCGGCCATGCCGGTTGTTTATCGAGGGTAAAAATCGTGTTTATCCGTTCAGTTTCACAGCCCAATGCACCCGGAGGAGATTATGTCCGACGTTATTATTATAACTCCGTGGACCGTATAGTACGGTGAAAGAGAGAGAGAGAGAGAGAGAGTGAGAGAGAGAGAAACAGAGACACGGTGGACGTCGGCGGAGAAGGCCAAAAGGGAAACGTGATAATGTGCCTAATGAGATATATGTATAATATATACACAGTTTTTTTTTTACAAAGTTTTTTTTTTATTATGTGCAACTGTTTTGTTTATACTGAATAAAAAAAAAAGACGTATAATAATAATAATAAACTAACGACTAAAAATATAAACCTCGGCGTGCGGCGTCGGTTTGTGCTGTGTGTGTTAGTGTGGTGTGTGTTGTATTACTATTATTATATGGGAGACCGCCAGATTCTAATTTCTTGTTGCGTGTGAATCTTCTAGTCTACTACAGAGGTGCAGAATGTTGCCACGTAATTAATTAACTACGCAACGACACGATGTACGCGCATATATTACAAGTCATTATAAATAGCTTCTTATTTTAGATTGTATTATGAGCTTAGCGAGGAGCTATATTATTGGATTTACAATGATGTTTTTTTTTTCGTGTTAAATTTAGTATGTATGTATTCGGCATTGTAATAATATGTCCGCTTGACGTGCGTATTTAATATTATACACTTATTTTTATAATATATTCGGGTCGAAGGAGTGCATTTTGTTTAATGGTACATAATGGACGCGTCCAAAACGTTTATATTCTTATCGGATGGGCTTTCCCAACACACCTCTTCCTATATAATTTACATATTATATCATAACAAATTATTTTTTATTCGCATCATAATCCATGCAGTATAACACACATAAAATATATTAAAATTTTTAATATTGTTTTACCAAACGATTAATATACATTATAGTTGTTTGTTAGTTACCAAAAATAAGCAAAAATACATGCACTGAATAAGTAGGTATAAATGTATAATAGTATTTAATAATTAGGAGAAGTATTGGCAAAATAGTTTCTTCTCCGGTCCTCGGTACCACATGAAAAAAAAAATAGCAAAAAATAACTGATTATTGTTTTTAGTGTTTTTTGATGGAAAGAAGTTTAGTACGACTCTGCTTAGAGAAACAAACAAGAGAACTGATAGAGGAACAATCATTTCAAAGACTTGATGTTAGATTTAAAAATACATAGCATTAAACTATAACTAGTATAAAAAACACATCCGATAATAATATTAATAATGTTGTTTAAAAATATACCACATCCCATGCAGTATTTCTTAACAGTAATTGATATCATGAGGTGGAGTTTTATTTGTATTAACTCGAAACCTTTAATATTTATTTACTCGGCTTTATATTTTATCACCTGATTACATAACTCATTGTCTATTATTGTTGATCAATTTTCAACATAATAATATTATTTACGTTTATGTACCAAATGGCTAAGTGTATTGATTAAAGATATTTAAAATATATTATCATACAGTAAATAAACGAAAACAACCTACTAGATTTTTTATTAAATTTAATTATAAATTACAATTATTTACTTTCTAATAGCGGTAAATATGATACAATAAATCCAAAAATCCTATAATTAGGTATACGCCAACAATAACTTGGGGTGATAGGTATCTATATAGGATTACAGTATTGATTTTCCGTACAAGATTGTTTGTATTTAAAATCTTTCAAGAGTAGGTACAGATTTAACGGTTGGTTAGATATTTAAAAATAACGAAATACACATCAACGAAATCCTCTAGGCGATCAACACACCATCATAGCATGACTGTGCATTTTCTTGACAGCGTTCGTATACGCGCGATGTATAATATATTATATTGTATATTAAGTGAGCATCTCGACTGTCGAGTGTGTTGGAAAATAATCGCCGGCCGATGTGTTGGATAGGATTCAAGAAAACAACCCGGTGTGGCGGTGTCGTTATATATATATTGTTACACTGCCGGCGCGATAATAAATCTAGAAATCTATTTTTCGACGCCGTCGTCGTTTTTCCACACGTAAACCATACAATGTAAAAGTATTTAAATATTATGTAGATATTAAACTAAGTGTAATAAAAAAAACCTACATCTTTCGAATGAATGCTGTTGTTAAATACGCTGGCTCGTCTGAAATACAAAAATATTTTAATATTATTGTGTACTACGGCAATAGATTAAAATACAAAAATAAGGACGACTTGTCAAAACGGTACTGCCGCGGCCGCGGGGAACAATAAAAACTCGCAATATCACAGCCATATTTATATAATATTAATATCATAAACCATAACGTGTGTGTGTGTTTGTGTGTGTGTGTGTTGTGTTGTGCGTACCTACTAATGACTATGAACATAAAATCCGTGAGCCGTGTAGGTGCAATTATAAACCTAAACATGTTGGCGGTGCTGCAAATCGTGGATAACTTACCAAAGCATTAATATAATATATTATATACAGAGAGTTTTATTCATAAAATAAAGATATTATGTAGACATGGTGTTTATATTAGGTAGGTACTTTATTAGTTAACTCCCACGACACACTGCACACATTAAATAAAGTGATTATAGTGATCTAATAGGATTATGTGTGATCGATTATGTTCGATCATAAGTCTATACTATATTACTATACCTATGTATATTAAGACTGAGAGTATACCTACCTATAGTAACAAAAATATGGTATCAACTCGACCGCTCCTTTGTGGACTATAACATATTGTTCAGACCAAAACCAAATGATAAATACGAAAATAAAGAGAATATACACATAAAGCGGCAACCAATAAATTGTCGAAAAATTAATACAAGGTTTGGATATAGTGGTCAGTAAAGTGCCCACCAAGCATGCTTCAATGATGTGTGCTGCGTGTAAGATGTGAGATAATAATAATAATTACTATTATTGCTACAACACGTGGACTCCCTACAACAGCTCCGACCGGAGGGGTTACTTTCCAGCTGAAAATTTAGAAACCTTGACGCGCAAGCAGTTATATGTATATAATATATACCTACAACCGCGTGGCGTATGTGTAGCAGTTTGTATTTGTCAGCCGCGTGTTATATTTGTCCATATTATATAATAATAATATAATGAACCCTTTCAGACTTTCGGTGCTACGAGAGAAAAAAATAAAACAGTTTCCGGTGCGTATAGAAAAAAAAGTATTAAAAAATAAAAAATGTAGTTTTGGTTTAGGGGGTGGCAATGCGGCGGCGTCAGCGAGACGAGTATGGAATTCATGTTGGTGGTGGGGTGGCGAAGAGGGCAGCCATATGGGTTGCTGTCGACAAATATTTGCCGACACTCGAAGGGTATTGTAAATTTAAACCCGTTTTGTGTTCCACCCGCTCGGAACACGTGTGCGTGTATGTGTGTGTGAATAAACGTTTTCACGCGCGTATTATATATTATAGTATATATACACACACGCATATTATATACATATTATAATTATATATATAAGCTCGTATGTGTAAAATGTATATCATATTATATATGCGTACGCCATACACACCGCAACCTCGGCCAATAATGATATTTATTTTATTATTACTATTACTATTATTGTGTGTACACATAAATGCAGATTATCGGTTGGTGGGCAAGTGCGTGCGGGTGTGCGCGTGTGTAAACAAGGCTGTCGTCGGTCGCGTTCGCCCTTCGCCTGCCGTCACCTCCGTCGACGACCGATCGACTCTACCCACTATCATATAAATACTACTGCGACAAGAAAAAAACAAAAATACATAATATATTATAATAAACGTATACAGAAACACGATAAAAACGTAAAAAAAATAAAAAATAAAAACCGGTAAATGGAATGCGGTCGGAACGCGATATCCGACCGGAATGAAAATGTAATTTTTCGGTCCGCTTGTACCTATGTATATATAATATAGGGGAAAAATAGGATGTTATTAACTCCCCGGGTTATTGGTGAAATTAAAGGGCGCATTAAGCGAACGTGATCGGAATTCGCTGGGTCGGTTCGGTGCGGTATGCGTCTCACGTTCGCGAGCGTATATGCAAATCCGGACGTGCCGTGACGCGCGAAAGCACTGAACGAGACGCGTGAGCGCGAAACGGCGACGCCCGCGAGTGTCGGGGATCCGCTACATCATAAGGTGGTCGGCGGCGGGGTATAACCAGTGTGATCCGGCAAGGGGGAATTTGCGATTCAGATCGGTTCTGCAGGCGTCGCCGTTGTAGTAGTCGTAGTCGTCGTATGACTTTGGCGGTGGTAACTGCCGCGGCGTGTGTACAATATCGATCCCTCAGAAATCGGCCTATAAAGACTGCAAAGGTCACGCGGGTGTCTCCCCTCTGAAACCGCTGCAACCGCTTGTCCGAGTGCTATACTACACAGTACACACACACACACACACACACACACACACACACACACACACGCACACACACTTCGTGTCGTGAGGTGCATACGTGTGCGTGTATATACAACTTGGCAAACGGCCAGAGCGCTTCCGTACGACGATCGTCATCGGTTTTCTATCTTCGTTCCTCTTATATTCTTTCTCTCTCTTTCTCTCTCTCTCTCTCTCTCTCTCTCTCTCTCTCTCTCTCTCTCTCTCTCTCTCTCTCTCTCTCTCTCTCTCTCTCTGTCGGATTCACTACATTGGTCGGTCAGTACTCAGTAGTAGCCGGCTTTCTTGGTTGTGCACACAAAAATATTATTTATATTATAATACGTGCGATGCGCACGTTCCGTCCGCCACCGTTTGTCATCGCATACAGTGATTGCCAAAGTATATTATATAGATGCACATTGCACGAGTATCTATAATAATATATTATTGTCGAGATTACGCGTCGACCTTTCCGTTTGTGCTTCCCCTTGAGGCCATCCGTCCGTCCGTCTCATCATTGTATGTGATGTGTACCCCGTATAGTCGATGTTCTTTTTGACGGCAGCGTATAACGCACAACCCAAAGTATACATCAATATATATATATTTTACCCTTAAAAAATAAATAAAAAGAGAAATAACCAGAGAAATAGGGCGAACGGTGTATAAAAGATGCAAAGTGTGTGAATCGGAGAGAGGAGCTTAAACGGTTTTCAGAACGATTCGAAGATAATTGATGTACACACGACACATGACACACCTATATATAGGTGCACAATATAATATAGTAAGTAGACAACTATAAGCTATATATAGAAAATTGTATATATGAATATATCTATACAGGTTGTATATATATCGTTTCGTCGTCGAGTATACTGATTGCACTTTTTATACATAGTCACCTCGCGGTCCTGTGAGTCGTGTGTCATCAACACAGAGTTTTCTCTTATTTTTATTTTTTTCCCTCTCCGCATTCGTCACTTGTTTTTATTTCAATCTCGTCGATCCGTGTCAAACGCTGTTTTGCCCATCCGTAAACTTCACACTCCATTATGACGTCTGCACGGTATTGATTAGTACCTATATATAGCATGTATAGCTGTAGTGTTGTTTCACTGATGTCGTCGCGGGTTTTATGTGTTCTCCGCTATGTGTGTGTGTGTGTGTGCACATAATCGAGAATAATAAAAAAAAATTTTTAACGAGTGCCCGTGGTAAACAACAATAACTAAATAAATAAAACTGGTGATGGTTTGCACGCTTTGTCGGAACCTAACACGCATTTACCTGCAGCAGCGTATGAACCTGCGCTGCTTTATAACACCAAAACCAAACAACGATCAATCGGCGGAACGTCCATCGTGACAATAATGGCGTGCGTATTTATGCGGAAACTATGATAAACCGAGATCGATAAAAAAATGTAAAAAATATCTGTAATCGCAAAACACGGGTGAGTTGGTGGGTTGTACCTACTCGCGAGCGATTCGCCGACGTTGGATTAATATAATGTTTTTAACGATGAGAGAAACCAAAACGAGCGAATTCCTCGCATACCTAACACAAGCCCTCCGCCCGACAACACCATCCTAATTGCGGTCAATTATAGTAATTATTTTTTTTTTCCAGAAAATATAATAATTACGACCCGGCGCCCGCGGAGTGGAAATTAAAAACTGTTTAATAATTACACGTTGTGGAATGTGTGTCTCAAAAAACTGAAATTAAAATCAAAACGTCAAATCAACATTTTCATATTATATTACAATACTATATATCTTTGTAAATACAGTCACCTTTCAGGTACATGTTATGATGCACTTGACACGTGACCAAAACTTGTACATAATGTATTACTGCGTGGAGTATATACAATATATTATTATTATTATTATCAACGGTAGTGAACATGAGTTATAATATTATCGCAGTTGCTACGGCCCGCGGCGGAGCTGCCGTTCTGTTTATAATATCGTAAAGATACAATGCATCTGCAGTATATAATATTATCATACACTTAATTACGCGTTAATTTGTTCGTTGCTGTTATTATTATTAATGTCATAATAATTTAAAATCTTATGTATAGGTACGAGTCAGCGTAAAAGGAGAAAACACGAAAACGACATGATAATTATTATAATCATCCTCCGTCGATGGAATATTATTTTTTCGAAAAACGTTTTATTTTTGCTACATCGGCACAATAATGATATTATTATGTGCTGTGTAATAAATCGCCCATCGGATTGTTCACCACCACATCACTCCGGGTTCGTCCAAGCTGTCGTAATGACATGCAGGAATCTCACGTCCTATGCGAGCAGCGTACATGCCGTTTTCGCTTTTCCTGTTTCTGTCTTTCTTGTTGACCGATAGTCGATTGGTGGGGGGGGGGGGGGTTGCACGGCGGCGGCGGTGGTCACGGGTTCGTATATTATGCGATTCTCGCGGTGGCACGCTCGCTTTTGGGTGGGTGGGTAGGGCTGACGGGAAAAAAAACCGTGACCGACAAATTATATGGCTCCGCCGCCGTCGTCGCGTCCGTCATTATACACGGCGGCCCCCACGACCATTATCGGTACGCACGGTTTTATTATTATCATTACGAGTATTATTATCATCGTCGACCGTCGTCATTATTATTATTATTATTATTACCACACCGCCGAGTCAGCATGGTAATATGGAATACGCGTGTATATACATGTTGTCGGACGACGCCCACGGTGTACGTGTACTGCTAATCCCCCTCCCCTTAATTGGGTCTCGATTTATTACATTGTCGTTGCGGTCGCCTGCTTTTCCTCGTTCACCCCTCTCTCGCTGTCATTTGCCAACCGATAAACGCACACTCACACGTATAGCGAAACCGATTCCCAACACCGAGCTGCAGACGCACACACTACGCGAGACAGCAATAATATTATAATAATAATATTATACGTGCGGCCGACGACGACGACGGTTTATTTTCCTAATTTTTGGGAATCATTGGACGCGCGAGTATCTTATTCAATTTCATGTCTATCGGCTCTATTTATCACCGCCGTCGCCGCCACCATTCCGCTTCATCAGATAAACCGCCATCGTAGCGTACAGTCGTTGTGTATAGTACCATAGACGGCGGCGGTAGAAGATTACGTGCATTCCACTCGCAGACCTCCCGGGCGAGAAGTGATTGGCGGTGGGGTGGAAGAAGGACCGGCGGCGGCGATGTGGAACTAGTGGCCGTCATGGTGGCGCGGTGAGGGAGACGGTACACGACCGTCGGCGAGCGGGACGGGTAGGAGCTCGGAGGGAACCGATGGACGGGCGGGCAGGCGGGAAAGACGGTCGATATTTCGTATATACGATCGACGGCGGCAGCGGTGGTTAAGTGGGCTCCACGTGGAGCCGACTGTAGCAGATGTCCAACAGCCAATCGCCGTCGACTCGGGTTTTTATAAACTTTTTAACGTCCTGTAGACCGCCGCCGTCCCGCCCCACCGCACCGTAGGCGCTCACGTCGCAGTGTGTACCCGCCGCCGCCACTGCCGCCGACCCACGTCCCACGTCCCACTTCTGGGGACCCCGGCGTTATAATTAAAGTATTCCGGGAACCACCGACCCGAAATTGTCGGCCGCCGACCGCCTTCCCTCCTCCGTCCGACACGACGACGGTCGGCGGTTTTTATTTTCCGTTTCTCGCGCTCGCACACGCACTCACGCCGTGTTTTCTTCTTTTTCTTACTATTATCATTATTATTATTATTATTATTATTATCCTCGTCTTCCATAACATTATAATAATAACAATATTCTTCTTCTAATAACCGTTTATTACATACGTTGTAAGTATATTATGTTTTATAAGATAAATAACGGCCCTTCCTCACCAGAGTAGATTTTAGATCGATTTCACACACACACCCAGAGTGTACATCGTCTAATTGGCACCACTGGCGGCGGCGAAAAGAATGTGCCGCGATTGTTGGCGGATGTGCGCGCGCGTCGCTCATGTGTGTGTTTGTAATGATTTGTGTGTGCGTGTGTCTGCTCGCGCGTATGCATTCGAGTCACGACTCGCGCACGACTCTTCACGGAACACGACAAAAAACAACAGTTTTAACGGGCTAATGGCCGGCCTGTCATGTCGGACAAATGCGACTGGTATACCGTCGTCGCCGCCGCCGCCGCAAAAATAAATAATCGAAGAGAGGTAAAAAAATGAAAGGAAAAAACAAGTAATAAAGTAAAAAAAAAATACTCGCTCCTTCGTTATAGGAATTATTACCCGTTTAACAACGCGCAAAAAAACCTCCTTCTTAACATTCACACGACACGCCGCCGTCATTAAAGAAATTAATGCCGTTTGTGGAGTTCAGAAAAACATTTCAAATTAAAATGTGTGCATTCCCTGCCGGACTCCATAAACCAGATTAGGTAAACGATAAATAAATAAAAAAGGATCACATGGTGGCGGGTTGTAGCCATACCGAGCGTAAAATAATATTATTATTATGTGTTCAACGAGGTCCATAACGCACGGTTATTGGGTTTGAAGAGTTGAGGGGATACCATCGACAAAATATTATACACTATTCTATTATACAGTCCCCCATTTAATGGACGACGAAACGATTTATTTTTATTTTCGTTCGTTTATAACAATATAATAAATAATAATTAATTTCTCAAAAATTCTCCGTGACGGTGCCAAACAATATAATGTGTTATGAATATTATGATAATATAGTATGTTGTAGCGAGCAAATAGACAGACGTGAATTAAAAAAAGAAAGAAAAAACGCGAATTCATTATTTCGATTGTTGTTTTACTATCTTTTGTATTCGACTATTCGAGGTAGACACTGAGAAAAAAAACATTTCTATAAGCTCAGCGGTTGTTAAAAGAATATAAAGCATCGTGAAGCTATAATGAAGAAAAAAGAATTTATTGTTTGCATAAGAAAAAAAAAACACTTGTGAAATTATAAAATACGCAGTAAACTGATCACTGTGTGTACAGCGTACTACTTGATAACTACTCAATAACTGAATAATGTATAATAAATATAATGAGTAATGAGTATACTTTCAATTGGTACGTCACTTATGCCAGCAGAAAATACTAAATAAACAATACTTAAAAGACATTTATATATTTATAGTCCTATTTTAATGGCCCATTATTATTATAATTATTTATTAGTTGGAACTATTATTATTGTAATTATTATTGTTAGTTACTTCAAAGCCATAAAATAACGTAAGAGTATTTTATTTTAAGACAATTCATTTATAAATTGACCAATGACAATATAATATTATATTTCATATAACACCATATACAAATGCAATGCAACTTAATATCTCACTTAGTGCGAAATTAGATGAACATATAATATTAGATACTTGGATCGAGTTGAATGGATAAAATTTATAATTATACATTTCTACAGTTTACATAAATAATAATATATGTATCACGAATGTAGATTTTAATGATTTATGTTCATAATTTTAAAAAATTTTAATAAGTATAAATTATATAATTTAATTACTACTTAATTAAATATTATGTCCAATTAAAAAAAAAAAACTGACAATCTCAAAAATAAGAGAGTAAGAACATCATATTATATTTTCTTCTTTATAACACAATTACAATGACCAAGTTGATGACGAAATATTTTGAGGAATTTCAACCAAAAAAATATCGTAATTACATTAAAATGTTGAAGCTATATAAGTGCTAATAGAATTTTAATTTAAGAAAATCCTGAATTATGATGCCGTGCCGCCGTGGTAATGGTCGTATCTCACTATGTATGACGTGTCACCTACCTGTGTAATAGCGACGATGGGCCAAATGATGATGGACCGATGTGATCGAGAATTCGAAACGTATCTATAGTATAACGTAATGCAAATCACAACAAAGATATTTGTATATAGGTATAATATATTCGTCACGAAGCTTACTTGGCGTGGTTAAGCAACCGTGACCGTCCCCTTGTGCAATTGAGTCTTGTCGGCAGACCGCACCATTATTTTTAATAATAATAATTATATGATTTTATTAATTTTAACGTCTCTCGAGTCTCTAATAATAACGAAGTCTTAAACGCACTCGTCGCTTTCCAGAGCGCTCCAAATAAACTCTAATTCTAAACGAAGTATTGAACCGCACAGGACCAAACCTGTTGTATGTACCTATACGATACAATATACGTACACTCGCTTTTATTGTGACTCACGTCTCACATACCTACACCTCGCGGGCACTGATATTTAAACACATAACAAGTAATGATGCCGATGATGATAATAATAATAATTACTATTATTATTATCATTTATTGGCATTGAGTTTTTCGGCATCGCTCGAATCGGTTAATTACAATAATAATTCTTTCAATCGACCGGTTCACCTATACCGTAAAAAAAACGTACCTATACTAAATTACATACACGATCATATTATTATTATTATTATTATTATTATTGGTATACGATTTGCAGAGCACCGCCCTCGGGAGCTCTGATGTCGATTGATAGCTGTTGCGGTAGTTTGGGTTTAAAACCGACAATCATAATATTATATTATCAGCATTTTGCCAGTTCTATATGAAAAAATGTGTGTTTTTTGTATACTCCATTGTGCGGAATACACGAATCGACGACGAGTCATCGTTACGATTTATTGGAAATATTGTTATGTGCAGTCATTCGCACTTTCGGCGAAAGCATCATATATAGGAGATGACGGTCCAACGAGATGGTAGTAAGAGTGTATGACGGAGACAGAGGAAAACACCTTGTAATAATATGTATTTACTGATATAAATATCGAAGCGGCGCCGTCGGTCGTTGTACAATATACATATTATAATCATATATTATATGCAATATAATTATGCAAGACTCTGCTGCAAACGCTGCATCAGACTATTTTCTATGGACATTATTACGACGTCTGCAGTTTTTACCCGTCATTTGTTTTGAGTTCTCTGGAAACTCGTTTCCATCCGACTGCCGCGCGTTGTTTTCGTCCAATTAAGGAATAATAATAATAATAATTGTGCGTGAACGCCACCGCCGAAGTGTAAACCACTACTGCTTCCAGTTTCCACCGGTGCATTTGTCGTGTATAATAATATAATAACACTGTGCGCCGAGCAACAGATACAAAGTACACCAGCCATACCACGCAATAAAATATGAGTAGGCACATATAGTACCTACCTATACGAAAGATATATCATTATACGCATGAAATACAGTCGGCCGCTGCAGTAGCGTATGCAAACTGCGTCAATATAATGTATTATAGCTGTTGCACTGTTGCAGTGTATATTAATTTGTAGTTGAGAAGAAGATTATATATGTATAATGCAACATATAAATAGTCCATAATATCGTAGACGCCGTCGTTGTCATCGTCGTCGGCGGTACGGCAAGTGTGTCTGTTTTTCCTGTTTCTATGTATTATACCTGTGTCATATATGCGCATTTTAATCTCAAGCTCATCACTCAGTCTGTCCCTATCTCGATTATATGTATATAGTATACATGGGAGTTAAAAATATTCGCATCAGTGGCGCCAAAATATATATTTACCTATGACAGCTGTCATAGGTGATTTTAGTAGGTAGGAGAGTTACGTTTGTCATTCTAAATATATTACGATATGGATAATTGCATGTATTAGACATTACTGTCAATTGTAAACTAAAAGTTGATAATATTTCATAAAAACTAAAGGTAAGGTAATTATATGAAATAGGTGGGTGTCAAAATTTTATGTGGAGGTGTCTGATGTCATAGGTAACATTTTGGACTTTGGCGCCACTGATTCGCATCCCTGTATGGCTGTATTAAAAATAAGGAATGATGGGATAATATAGCGTCGAAAATAACTTCAAATATTTTAAACTGAAATATAGGTACCGTATCTATTATATTTTAATAGCATACTGGAATCATTAACATCATTGCACGTTCGCTGCTAACAAAAGGAGTAAAGACTGCAGTCTGCAATGACCGCCGCGGTGACATTGCCAAAAACTATTTAGACAATAATGATATTCCCCCTTTAATTTGTTTCGTTCCACAGCCAAACACACCGCAAGTCACAACCGAATAACTCACATTATATTCTACCCGGAACGAACCACGACCCGGTGGTATTCGAAAATCTTAATTCTCTGTAATTCCTACTTCGAGCCGGAAACAAATCAATTATTCCAACGATATTGCCTGTACCTACTACGAAGACGAGGAATTTCATGTATATTTCACTCGCATATAATATACATGAAATAAATTATATACTTAAGTGTATAAACACAATGTACACTTGATATTATACATTATATAAGCATAGAAATTAGTGGGAGACTTGAATACTTAATTAAAATTAGTATCTGATTACAATGTACTGCTTTATAGTATAACGCAATAACGAAAATGTAGTGTTTATTGGTGCAGTGCTTCGATGCGTATAAGATCAATGGTTTAAACATCTAGGAAACATTTACATTCATTATTAAAATCAAGACCGTTTATTAATCTATACATATGACACTGTATATCACATACTACCAAAGCACGTTTTATCGAAATTACCTTATCAGGTTCTAACCAATAATATATTATAATCCCTTTATGGATAACGTGTTAACTACTCTGTTTATAATCTGATGCAGTACATCGACGATTAAGGTATCTAATGTTTCATAAAACATATGCCTTGGTACTCGCACGTCCATAATAATATAATATAATACCAGTTTAGACTTCAGAATCTTGGCAGACAACCAATTATTAAATCCGGACCGCTATATATATTGTGAGTTAAGCAAACGACAACATAATTATACGGTTTTTAATCGACAGATTGATAAAATCTCACTCAAATAATATAATAAATTTGACTCATACAGTTGTCGTATCAGTGTTATGCGATTTACTGCAGTGTAGAATTAATCAACGGTTATATGGCTACATTAAATTGAATCATTAAACATGCAAAAAACCACGTTCTGACTTTAGACTTTCGTACGTTCACGCCTTTCACCTGTCCGCTGTCGCCTATTAGGTATAGTTGGCAATAATATGACGTCGGCACGTGTGAAATATAGATATTGTGGTGAATGATGATAGACAAGGTCACCTGTAGTAAGTCACAAGGGTGAATGTAGTTCAAATTAGTCTTGAAAGTTAATGTCAACCAAAACATCAACGTCAACGTCACGAGTTCAGTTTCATATAGAATAGTAAGAGTATAATTGGAATATTCGAAAGAGTAGTTTTAAAATAATAATGGTATTATATGGTATATTATGTCATACGAAATGATTAAATTAATTTTAAAATATTTTTTATCTATTCAAAAATTAGTCGTTTCTGTGATAACGTTTACGTATTATCTAATCGAATGTCTGAAATAGTGTTATAATCTTTTTTTTTTTAGGTTAATAATTCACTATAATGTAAAAATAAAAGAGTAAAATGAATTCTTCTGAACGTAAAATTTAGATTGTCGTGGATAATATAATAGACGGAGTCATCACGCCATGCAATTACGATGTTCCCTTAAAAAAGGTATATATTATTTAAGGTAAAACTAATGTTATGAAATTACAAATATGTTATAATTATTATTAATTATTATTTATTAGTAAAGATTAAATTACCTTACTGCAGCATGTGAAAAAATGTGCTATTTTTATAGAAATTCTATTTGTAATACGTGTATACCTAAATATTGCAAAATGTAGGTATTTTATATGTTAAATTTAAAAGTTTTTAAGATAATGAATTAATTATTGTTTGTAAATTAAATTAAATTAAAGTATTATAGGTATGTAGGTAGGTACTATAGATAATATGGTGAAGAATATTAGTGTACTTGAATTTTATTATAGATGTAGCTGGTATATAATTATAATCATTAGGTATACATACATAAGCAGCGTTTCATTCAAATTGTATCTAATTGGTGTAGGTATGTATAATTATGCTATTAAACTTTTGGAAATTTGATATTTACGAATATACCATTGATTATCAATGCTTAAACTATTCTGCAGCATAACATTAAAATAAACTAAAATAACATGCATAATTTTGCTTTGCAACACAGTAAAATATAAAGTAAATAAATAAATATGAAAAAATATGCAAATGTATTATATACTTTAACCTCTACATTTACGATGAGTAAACATGCAAAGTTGTGCTATAAAGTTGTTGGAAAGTAGAAAGTTTCAGTTTGAATAATATTTAATACAATTAATGGCTGTTAATCTAAACTATAAAATATTTTTGGGTGATTAATCATGGTCTGTTCAGTTGAACAAGGAGTTATTAAAGTAATATATTTTCATTTTTTATTTCGTGTTATTGCAGGCTCTATATTTGTTAATCACTCATGCTTAATGAATGGTGTATAACCTATTTCACAGTCAACTATTTAAAAAAATCTATAATTTGATTAAAGATTAATAAACAACTTATCAGTATCGGTCATGTTAATGAAATCGTATGAAAAATAATTATTGCTGTTGCTGCTACTCATTATTTCAAAGAACTAATAGTTATATACCTAGTAATATAGTATCTACTAATAACTATATAAAATAACTAATAATTATGCTGTTTATTTATAATTTATATATTAAAAAAGATTTATCATTTATTTTATTGTTTAAGACTATGTACCTATATTATTATATATCCATATAATATTATAGTTTAAATCCTCAAATATTTGGATGAAAATTATTTTGAGTGAGAGGAAAAAAGTATAGAATACAAGTATTCATGTTAACATGTAGGACCTTTCAGCTACTTAAATCATTTTTATAGTTTAATAAAGATCTAAACATGAAATATTCAAATAAGTATGTACAATGTACTTACATTAAACTATAAATATCTCACTGACACCGTACCTGTACGAATATTTATTAATATGTAATAATTGTAATAGTGTAATACCTATAACATAATATTTCGTCCTGGGATCGTCTCAATTATAACAAAAAAATAATATTCCTAAATATTAAAAATAAAAAAAAAAAATTTTAATTGATACAGATGATATACACCAGTATTTTTAAATAGGTAAAAAATATTTATTATATTACCTATATTATTATACCCCCCCCCCCTAAAAAAATAACCAATAATAATAAATTAATAAATTAATAGAAGATTCCTATAATAGGAGTATTTTATTTATTATCAATATAATATAATTTAGCAAATGACATAATGTTATATGCATTCCCATTAATATAATAATATGCAATGGCAAAATAACAGTTTTTAGTGTTTTTACACTAAAATAATAATCGCTTGCATGTGGTTTGATGAGGCACGGTCTCAATCTGTGGAAACGCACTGAACCTACGGTACGGCCGCAGTTACTAGTTCCCGGATGGGTGACCAGCCGGGATTTATAGCTACATATCTTTTCCACACATACAAAAAATATGTGTTACACCCTACGAACTTACAAACATACAAACAAATACACAAAAATGACCTCTACCGTACCAACCCACACCCAAAATGACCTATGTTGCAGCGGATTACCACTAACAAATGAAAAAAAAATCCCTTGTGTATTTTCTATAAAATATTATCACATTTAAAGAAATATCAAATGTATTAAAATGGCTCATTATAAATAAGCTGCATGTTAACGAACTACTATTGAACCAGCATAATAAAGGTATAAGAATCTTATGCGACTTTAGGCGACTCTGAAAAGTCAGCAAGATGTTGTGCTGCTGCTGTTGTTGTCCAAAATGATTAGGTGCCACAATGTGGCGAGAAGAAAATTTACGACTGATGGATGCTGAATGGTGTGACAGATTACATCGATAAAGAATGTTGTTTGAGCACCATCTGACCGTCATTTGAGTACGTCATCGCGGGCATCAAACATTCGCAAAGTCCGAATCGACCACTCTCGCCTTTGTCAAACACCTTGGATGACTCTCGCTAGCCACCATGCAGTCAACCGTTTTTCGCTCACCTTTGTGCCACATCCCGGCCGTATGTTTTCACACGTTATAATATCATATGCGCTATTGTAGGTACATTCCAATATATCATTTAACGTTAACAATTTCGCAGATTTTTCTCCACTCATTATATGTATATCCAGCTTTTGTCATCCTTCCTATAGTTCCTTCCCTCGTTTGTGATGTGGTGTTCGAATTTGAATTTGAATTCGCGTGACCATGGTATCGCTCGGTCCACGATAACTTCGCGCCGTTTCTTTTATACCGACACATCCGTCATTTAAGTAAATATTTTGTACAGTAAATTATACCATCTCACCGTCAAGGCCATAGATGAAAATACATATAGATTGACAAACGGATTAAGGAATTTTACAACCTATTATAACTTTAATTATGTGGGATTTTTATATTAAATGTCAACTTTGAAAGTTTCCTGAGGTGCGTATTGTATAGTTTAAAAAACATAAACACTATTAGACATATAATAACTAATAATTAATATAACATTAATAAGATTGAATTAAATAAGATTAATCTTAAAAAAATCTCATATAGGTAATATATAGTATCCTTTTATTATCGTTTATGCCGTATGCTGTAAGCCTCACTAATATAATTATTAGCGTATGATTAATACTGATATTTGTTATATGAAGACAATATTTTTATATACTGAGTACATAGTATTTATAGGTATAGATTTTTTAACACATTGCATCATATTTCTATTTTGATTTGCATGATGAGTATTACAATTATTGACTAATTGTAATAAATAATATAATGAGTACCTAGGTAATCATTTATTTATTGAAAACCTTTCTTAAGAAGTTTTAATGCAACGTATAGTTATGTACTATTACAGTCTATTTTACTATACATATAGCTACTCAAACGTGTATATTGGCTGAGTTTAATTATTATAAAAATATTAAGTATTCAACCGTAATAAGTGGAAAATTATTTACGCTCTTTAAGATGTAGGTGCAAAGAGTTTTAAATATTGAACAATGATTAAACTATTCGATTTTAAGTTCATCTCTATCTAACATGCATTATTTGTATAGCCTTTAGATAGTAACTGCACTTCAACAGATTATTTATGGAGAAAATGGGTGTTGGTAGGTAGGTGTTTTTGTAAATATAAAATGCATAGCCAGTAGCCATATATAATGTATAATGGCTATACATATACATATAATAAGATATATAGACATAGGTTCATGTAAAAAGTAAAATTTATTATTAGTTATTTATATTATATATATCTTTATGTAATATGTATATATTATATATATCAAGATAGACAAGATCCAATAACAATGCTACCTGTACATAAACAAAATACAAATATACTATACCATGTATTATTAATAATAAAATAAAAATAAAGCATAATAGTAAGTTCAAAAATCACCTATTTAGCGAACTTCAAGACATTTCTGCACAGATGCATACATATTACATATACACATGATACAAAATTATAATAGTTAATAAAAGGTAAAATATCTAACTATTAAGTGTTGCTATTATAGTACTTATAATAAATACAAATAATAAAAAAACACAAATCTTATTAGTGGCACGAAATCTTTTCTATTATATAGATAAAGAAGTATCGTAGAACCGTTTAGCATTGTATAAATTTGTCTATGACAATTTGACCGATAATGTACTTTAGGAAAACATCCGAAACATCTTTTGGAATTGGGCGGTGCATTTCGCTTAGCCTGAGATAATAATAATATATTATGCTGTTTCACTGAAATGACATCCCACTGCAGTACTGCATGTCTCATGTCTGCACACAAAACCCCTACATGAAGGATAGGAGGTTGGACATAGAATACAGTGGCTCGGTTATTTTAGGGGCCCGTTGAAATTGATTTGTAATTACCTATTCAAATGTCGATAACATATAGGTATACTTGTTTTACATTAAATAATATTTTATTATGTTCAATAAATATATATTATATTCATTACATGTATGCACATGTATGCATTCATTGACTTCTCTAGACAGCTAATGTACATCAGGGGGTTAATCACTTTTTAAATTTTAAGCTATGTGTTAAACATCCGATTACCTATAAATAATGATCATTCGGGACATCCGTAATGCTTTTACTGGGTAGTATTTTAGTATCGATAGATAGATTCCGCAAAAAAAATAGTACTTGGGATCAACGTGGGGGGGGGGCTCGTATTCACATGTATAGTATTAGCAACATTCCTAGACTTCTATATCATGTATAGATACAATGTAGTACGCATCACACACATACGGTGACACAAAAACGATTTGATCGGAAATCATCGTGAATCCGCAATAATCGACAGTCGAAAAGGACCCAAAGAAATCGGATAATGATGATATGGATTGATCATGGTGGTGCCCAAAGATGCTGGAGTACGGAGGTCGGGAGGTCCGCATGGTTAGAACCTCAATATAGAAGTTTCAGACGGACGTGATGTGTTCAGAAAGTTTTCCCCGAAATTCTGTGAGATTCTCACGCCTTTTGATCGCGGTCATGGTAACCGTGGCCTATAGATGATTGTCTACCATAATGTTTACGGTCATAGCGAACGGATATATACATATTTTCCGTTGGTTGTTTTTATGTAACGGTCGCTGCACACCGTTTTCTACATGTTTCTTTCCATCTCCGTCTGGTTATCGACTGTTTTCACGATTTTCGTGTCCACGAGTGCGGAGTATTTTTATAGCGTATTGCGTATTGTGTCAAAATAACCATATAGTAACCATTATTAGTTGACTATGTTTTATGGTATTTTCAGTTGCAAAACAAGTCTAAATCATCTCGTGCCCGTCAAAAAGGACAACACATTTATATTATGAGCATTGCGTTGCAATGTTATCAACAACAAATAACTGTTTAATACGTAAGTGTGTCCGATTATGTTACTGGATTATTTGGTTCACGATTCAGTCAATCTTATAACGGTGTACTGACGATCATCAAATAATGAGATAATATTTATCTCAAAAGAAATATTTTAATATAATTGTTTGTGAATTTGTGATTCATATAATATACTGGCTATTGTTATCGTATATTTTTTTTTTAGTAAATGCATAATAAATACCAATTTTATAAGGTATGGATATTACCTATATATTACCTAATATAGTAATATAATTTATGATTTATACATCACTTTCAAGCAAAGCTATCGCGGTGGTGTTAGAGATTATAGTATGTCATAACATTGTTATTTATATGATCTATGTTGGCATATCTATTACGAAGACATAAATAATATCAATTCTTATCTATTAATCACGATCAGCTAATTACAACATTTGAAGTATATATGATTTGAGATCATATTATATTCATACCCTGTAAATAACGTACCGATATAAATACGATGTTGTCTATTTATGCTTCAAAGTATTATTACTGTTGCGGTCACGAATAATATAATATATAATTTGTTCCTAAACGAATCCGTAAAACGTCCAATTTGGATAATAATATAAGTAGGTAATAACTAAATTGAATATTTTTTTATTTGCCCTGCAACGGGTATTTTGCTCGTGTATTTTGTACTTGTATAATATACAAAATAATATCATATTATAGTATACAGAAAACTGTGGTCGGTGACATTCACGCTGAAAATCACGTGACCGGAATGCCGCAACGATAATCGCATGACAATAATATTAGACATGCGGCGGCGGTTTTATGCGTACACGACAATAAACATAATGGGGATGAAGAAATCCATAAAAATACCTGTGTACCCGGAGCGCATCATATTATGTATTTATATATAATGGTAGGTACATAATGTATATATAATGCGTATGTACGCGGAGGGTGTGCGGTAGATGTAGGGGATACGCGCATATTATGTATTATGTTATGCGAGTTATCGTTTTTCCATTGATATTCGCTGACACTTGTATACATATAATAATTTATACAACCCCGCCGCCGCCAGCCCAGGTGCACCGCCGCGCGCCGAGATAATATCTGCCGCCGCCCGAAGAGGGTCGCATGCATTTTTAACAACAGTCGCCGCCGCCCTTTATATACATACATATATAAACGCGCATAGGGTGTGTATTATAATAATACGCGCAGTACACACACACACACACACACACACACACACACAAACACCGCGACGGCAAAGTCTTGACGAACCAATATAGACCTGTTAGTTACGCTTAACCACGCCGCCGCTTCTCTCGCGCGCGCGGGATTAAAGGGTGCGCGTATTTTGTGCCGTTGATTTATTCACCGCCGCCGCCACCTCCCTTTTGCACGGCGAGAATCTCGCGCTCGCACACACACACACACACACGCACACGCACGAAAATACATATACATAATATGTACGGCACGTCGGCGGCGAGGTTTACGCGCCGAGGTTAAAAGGGGTGACGGTCGATCGGGGGTGGTGTCGTTGACGGTGGTGGGGTGGAGGGGGGTATAGTCGTCGCGGAGTGTGAGTGGTGGTGTCGGAACAATGGCTTTTTCCATCATCCCGGTCGACGGCGACGAGCGATAGGGCGACGGCAGCGGGCGCGTAGGCAGCTGTGTGTGTGTGTCTGTCTACGTGCGTATATACATGTATACGCGTCGGGGTTTTATAATATAAATTAATAAAGTTCTGAGCGGGAATTTAAATGCACCGACAGGCGTCCGACGCCGCCACCGCCACTGCCATTGCCGCCGCCGCCGCCACGGTTTGTCGACAAAACGTTTTTCCATTTATTAATCCGAGCCCTTCACCCTTCCCCTCGCTCGCTCTTTACACCACCGCCAGCCGCCGCGTGTGCCTCGTGAAAATTAGAAAGGCCGATTTAAAATGTAAATGTGGGGTCCGCGTGTTTTTGATTGGGTTTTATTGAAAAGTTTTATTTTTTTTCCCTCACTGTTTCCGCCCGGAAAAACACGGCTCTCCGAACGGGTCAATATTTAACTTTTTGCACTCGGCGGTAATTGCTGCCACCACCGCCACAGCCGCCGCGCCACCGGTGCAGTAGTAGTGGGCATAGTATAAAGATGTGGGGTGCCATGATTGCTCGTTTAGCACGCCACCGTATAGCCATCACCGCACGCTTTTTCGGTCGATTATTATGATATGAAAAAAAAAACATTTTATTATCTATTAATATGCACTGCACGGCACCGTGTGTTAGTCGTAGAATTCCGTATGTGCATATATTAAGAGATGACGGGGTGAATACAATATATAACCTACGCTTAGGTTTGATATTATGTCTTACGACTTATCGATGTAATGATGTTATAATTTTTTCCACACGATATCGCACACGGAAACGAGCGATACGTTTCTGCATGTTCCACGTTTACTTGTACATAAATATGTGAAAGAAAGAGAGAGAGAGAGAGAGAGTGATAAGAGAGATTTATCTTATCCTATTTTTAAGTGATAACTAAATTTCTGTATTTTCATAAAACTGGTCAGTGATGAAAAATATTGGAGTTACTAATAGATCGTAAACCATTGGAGTTTAGTAAATTCTTTATCGATGAAATATATCCTTTTATACCTTACAGGTATTAACAGTGTCTAGCCATCCCTGCCTGATACACCAAAGCCCAAAGGTTCATGGATCAGTTTTTTTTTTTGGGCCCTCATAATGAATGAACTTGGCCCTGTAAAGAAAAATTGCGGATAAAAATTATATGTATGGTTAAATATTATGAATCATAATTTATGATAAATATTTTGCGGAGTCTCTACACCCTATATAGACAAGAAACATGCCAAGCAAATAAAAAATTTACGAGACCCTAAAAAAAAAGAATAAAACAGAGAGGTTAGGCCGACACTGGGTATTAAATAGTTATTGTCATGCACATCCTCATGCTGTCATCACCAAAGAGATCGCGAGGAAACTATATCTGCTCAATCAGTTAATTAGTATATCTAAAAAAGTGTAATATGTTCAAGTACAACAAAATATGAACTATACCCCAGTATTAAGCAATGTATTATAAATAATAAATATATCTAATTTAATAATCTAATTTATTCCTCTGTCACAATGGCCTTGTTTTTATTTAATAATAATAAAAAAGTTATTGTTCGCATTGACACGGTTTAAATGTAATAATACTGAGATAACTTTGCATCTAATGATCCAATTATGGAAATCATTATTCAAATGTTCCCACCATTAATAATATACGTATACCTATATTCAGTATACATATCATATAATATGATATTTGCATGTGCGAATATTTCTGGATCACTGGTTATATAAAAATTCAAACAATGTCATAAAATATTATGAAGTGTAGAAGGAATTATGATCCAACGTCTACAATACTCTACATCTACATAGAACGTTAAATATTATTGTATTTTAATAAATGAAAATAATTTTATTTATACTACTAATTAAAACCTCACGATATAGATTGTACTTTTGTAAGTCTATAAGTCTTTGACTTTGTATTAATTGTAATAAAAATTGTTGTTGTAAAAAGGTTGTTGTAATATTAGTGAGTGGGGGATTGTCTCACCATTAATAATTTGTCGATGTTATTGTTATCAATAAACCTTGGGAGTCAGAGGAGAAGTAATGCTAACGGCGGTTCCTTCTCTGGCTCTCGATACAAAAGGAAAAAAAAATTGTAATAATAATTATAAATAATGAATCAATTCTTATTATATATATAAGGTGAAACAGATTGAACTGACTTGGAATAACTTTTGTTCAAATCAATATTTTTTATTTATTTATTAATTTTTTTTTTTTTTTCATTAAGTAACCCTAGCGCTACATGTATGATAATTTTTTTCATGTTTATATTTTAATACTGAAAAAAAAATGTAATTTAATAAAAAATTGTTAGGATAAATTCAATATAGTCTATTTGTGAATTTGATTTTAAGAATAATTTTAACGGTAAAAAGATTTATCGAAATCAAGTAGTTTATTTTTTAAAAATTCAATAGTATTTTAATTAAATCAATTTGAAACGTAATAACTTTTTTAATAATATAAGTTTTGAGAATTCGCTGACATAATGAGTATATTTCTTAAATTATTTACTGATCATATAATATAACAATTTTTGTCATACGTTTAATTAGTATATTTTTTTTATTTTGGTTAGGTCTTTCTGTTACACCCTGTATATATGTTACATTTATAAACACTCAAAAACTAAAGTTGATTACACTTGCAGGATATCTCGTAAAGGTTATCGGCTTAAAATTTAAACACGTCTTATAATATTTCAAAAAATACACATCATATTCAAGTACGTATATTGCACATGTATTATAATTATATATAGGAATAAAACATTTGAGTTATAAGTACGTATACGGTAATTGATTTCAATGAAACCGTCATAAATAGTGTATTGTACATAGTAAATAATATAATTATCAGTTTACACACTTAAAACAACCCGGTGTCGTATTACAGCGTTATCGTCGAAAACCCAAGTAAAATAAGTAATTGAACATCTTAATCTCATCCATAATATTATATCGTACGCGTACCTATTCATTATTATTGCTCCCACATCACACGCATAATATGTTTTTTACGTTTTCGTTCCATCGGTCTCTTTTCAACCGTTTATACGCTACAACCATTTACACAGACAATTTAAAATTATAAGTATTACATGATTAATGAATCCGATTATATCATCCTACATATAAATGTATATTATACATACAATTTTATAACTTCGTCCCTGTATAACATATATTTTGTATTTAATGTGTTATTATATTATAATATATATACTCATCGTTGAAAGGGCGGAATGAGTGGTTTTTTTTACAGATGGTTCATGGTGATTTATCATTGTTAAAATCGAACATCAATTATTCCCGATTTTTTCACTAACGTTTTTTTACACACAATCGTCTGGATTTCGTACAAGATTTTATTGCACAAAGAGCTCGTAAACGAAACAATGGCATACCTAATACATAACCGTATTATAGATAGTTCGTTTGAATTTCTTTCTTTTTTTTGTGTGATATTAAGGTTATAAAAATAAAATAAAACAATGTTCTATAATATGTAGAATATCTTAACATGTATATTACACATGTATGCCTACCACGAATGCACTGAATATTTTGTTTCTTATAAGGACATGTTTGGTTATGAATTAATATTTGATTACGTGGCGGATATACGGTGTTCGATCTTTATATACGTGGAAAAACTACAACATGCATTTCCTTGTTCATAATTCATATAGATTTTGTTCGGTCTAAACAAGTGTTAAATAATGGGCGCTATTATATGGAATATATGTATACATGGTAGGTGCTTCTTTTACCGTCACTGGACCCTTTTAACACCTGCACAAATATTTAGACACACGTTAAACAACACCGGACGGTTGTTTATATACTGTCCAACCCTTTTTAGAATTATGGCACTCTACGGGTGAGAAACCTCGAAAAAAAAATTGTAAGTATTAAGTAAGCGTGGGCGGTTCAACAGAAGCGCGTAAACATGATTTACGGCCATCAACTATGATATTCATGGGGCGGGCGGCGCGCGCGGAGGATTAAAATTATAAATTGTGCTAGGTATAACGATGAGGTCGGAAAGTTTTGTGTAAATGAATAAAAAAAAAAAAAACCATAATTTATGAAATACGCAGTTTTACAAAACGCTAGTTAATTTTTATCCGCATCCAAAATTTAAATTAAATTATTTGGCCAATATAGTTTGTTGAAAGACCTGAATATAATTTGTTTTGCGTCAATATTGTACCTATTATAAGCATTACATATTTTTTTGCTGCACTCTCAGATAAACATTATTTTATTATAGTATAGGCACTGTACATGAGGTAATACTACGCTAATGCCTAATACTACACTATAATAATTAGTAGTTGAAAACAACTTTTTTTCATGTATGCACGGGCTTAAATAATAGAAAAATAAAGAATTTAAAGCCTGTGCACTTGTGACATGAATGTTATCTCTATTTTAATTAATCATCAGTTTAAATACTTTTATTTGTGTACTTTAAAATCGTTTACAATAATAGAGAAGATTAGACCATTTTTAATACTTGTGATAGATTTCACCGTTTTAGTTTAATATGATAATCAAACAATAATTTTACGAATAACATTTACTGGTTTACAGATAGTTGAAAAAACTATTCCTTCGTTTAAAAAATGAGTAAATATGACTAGATTAAAATGCTTAACACATTTTTACATTGATTTTTAAATCATTTAATATTAAATAAGCGATTTTTTTTTTTTTAATGATTTAATAATAATCATAAAATCATAACTATCATTTGCTATGAATGTATATTATATTCTGTCTCGTGCTAATACACTATAGAAAACGAATATGGTGTTCATTGTATTAGAAGAATGTATATTAATTAATACGCAACTACAAAAGCTATTTAAAATCGTTTTAGATATTATATATATATTATATACTACATTATATATCTTTATTCTTTAATAGTTCTTTAATTTGTATTAATACAAATTTGAACCAGTTAAACGATGCATTTAATAGGACCCAATGGATTCTACAGGCCATTATAAATGTCAGATATCAAATGTGAACAATTATAATTTATATGGACAAAGGCAATGGTGGAAAACATGATAATTTTCCATCTCACTAATCTTTTTATAACTATCACTGTCACATTATATTTGTGTAACAACTAGCAATACTTGAGTACGCTAATATGAATATTTAAACGATTAACCAAGGGTGCTAAATTTATACTTTCTTTACATTCTATAATTTTCAAAAATTATATATTTGTCAATAAAATCTAAATACCAAGTATGAAAAATAGAGTAACTTAATTCATTTTTTCATGTTTTATGAAATAATACAAATATATGAATTATAATAACAACTGTAAAACATCGTATTTAACAATGTTTTGTTTTTTAGTAATAACTTTCAACAAAAATATTGTCAGTAAAACGGATATAATAAAATACGAATAAATACTTAGTAATGTTTATTGTTAAAACTTAAACATGTGATTTAATAATGGTTGATTCGTTGTTATTTGATAATTTGAAAACAGTATACAACTTCTTATAATTGTTATAATTATAAATATTTTTTTTTTTTATAAATAATTAAAAAATGACAGCATTTATCAGTGTTAAAGTTATTATAGGCATAAATAGTATGAGGAATTGAAAAAATTGAGATAGATTTAAATATTTTGGTTAGAGAACAAAATATGTAGGTACTATTTTACAAATTCATGAATAACTTAAAATTTAAAGTTCATACTATATAGGCACGTTAGCCAAATCGTAGACATAATCGTTCTTCAATAGTGTAATATTGGTACAAATAAAAAAATTAGAATCATTTTTATATGTTTGAATATAACTATAACAAATATGGTAAATACACGTGAAATAATTTATGTTATTGATGTAAGTCCCCAGTAATTTTAACAGTAGATTTAGAAAAACACTTAATTCAATATTTCCTCCACATTCACGTTTATCACTTCAGATGCAGGACAGATAATTTAGAAATCGATATTTATAATTTATTATGCGATATCAATTAATTTTTAAGAATTTAACGTTCATAAATTATATTTAATTCGACCGGAAATATGTTAGTATATTATCAGTGACATTTTTATATTAATATATAATAATATAATAATATAATAATAATAATATATAAAATTATATAAATTGTTCGTAAATTAATGAATTAATTATGAGTACAACGACGTCGTTGAACTGTATAGACGTATTATACTAGTGTATTTGTGTATAATAAACATACAGTGAAAGAGTAAAAGTGTCTATATAGTGTGTAATCATTGGTATATTCACAATTTACAAACATATTAGTACCATACTATCATATCATCGCCATGTACATGAAAGGACATATTATAACACGTAGATAAAATATAAAGCATAATTACTCCACATGTATATACACTGTAAAATGCAAATAGAGTAGATATAGGTTACCATTATGCACTACACAATACACACAATACGGTACAGTCGGTACAGATTGAATTTACAAGAGCTATAAACACACACACTCACCCGCGCGCGTATTAAAATGATTTTACCTGCACTATTGTCTATTTCTGCACGAACTATATATTAGTTTGGATGAACAAAATTGTAGTTATATATAACTTCAATAATTTACTTACGCACTCCACTCCATAAATTTTTCAAATTTCGTGTACTGTGTACTGATATACTACTGATAACGAATACCTATATATACATATATATGTATTGACATACTGTATAACCAATAAGCTATAGATAATACATATTATATCATATATATATTATATTAATAACCAATATAACTTATAGTGATGATCAAAACAAAACTCTTGCAATACTTGCTATTTTCACAAAACGAAATATGTAAGAAAAAATTACCTATTAACAATATTATTAATACTTGTTATAGATGTGTCTCGTGTGCAGGTTTTTTTTACGACCTCTAAGATGAAACTCAAGTCCAATATATATAATATCATATTAATAATTCAAAAATTAACATAAAATAGGTCAAACAATTTTATTTTATTATACTCTGTTTAAAGATTTTCACTTTTAGATTAATATTATTTTACTTGTATTCGTATTTTATTTTATTCGTATTTGATGAAGTAATTTACCAGCATATTTAACTTAAACTGCAATAATATAATTTAAGAATAACATAACATATTTTAATACATAGGTAACCATTATATATTGTTAAACGTCTTAAGTCAAGTGTTTTTAAGATGAACAGCTTAAAATTGTTAACGAATGAATAATTGTATGAATTAGTTATAGTTGTATTATTTTAATTTTATTAAACACTTATTTGTAATTAGTATACTTTTAGTTATTAGGTTCAAGGTATTAGTTATTACTGTTATTAGGTATAATTAATTTAGTTAAGTACATACCTGTTCAGAAGTATAAAATTTCGAAGGCTTTTTAGGAAAAATGTTTTCAGACTCTTTCTTGCTACTTTAGCCCAGAAGTGTTCTATTTTCAATCTTCATTAATATTTATGTTTTCTCGCTACTTTTTTTCACACAATTTGCAAAACCCAGAAATTTCATCGTTTAAATTTTTGATTTCAAAGTAGTCACTTAATTTACTTTTAAAACGGTTATCTGATACATACACACTTTCGCTTTGGTCCACTATATATCTTTAATACCACTCATTTTAAAATATTTTTAGTCACGTGTTAAACGTGAACGTTTGTATTTATCAAATATCAATTAGACATATTACCAACAGAATACATGTTTACGACAGTAATGATATTATACTATACTTTATGACACTAGTTTAGGACGTTTAGTGTACATAATGTCCAGTACGGAAAAACCTCTATAACACTAACTACGAACCAAAACTAAGTACTTAGAATCAAATGACTTCCAGCAATTGTTAGTACATTCGATTCTAAGTAGAGGTGTATTATGGACATCTATAATTATTCTATTAGTATGACAACTTTCGACGTCTTTATCGATTTCGGGAAAATAAAATCATTTTTCGGTCGTTGGTGATTTATATTAAATAATCATGTTATTTTGTGATATTAATTTCAATTATTTCATTTTTTTTCCAATAATTTACTATTTCCTCAAATACCGATCAAATTAACAATACAAATAATTTCTTATAATTTTCGTATTTAAATATTATTAGGTAGTTACTAAAATCTAGATAAACTAATGTGTTTTCGAGAGAAAACAATCGAAAATCTTGCATTGATGTTTTGATCTTGGTCTTGTAAGACTTTTGCCGCAAGACTAATTTCGATTATCACTAAATTATCTATATTTTTGTTAACTCATTTGTCACAAATTTGCACTAAATTGATCAATTTTATTCTAGATTTCAATCTTTGTATTTTTAATTGCTTGAAAAAATTCGAATAACATTTTTTTCAAAATTAAATTAAATGTCACAAAAGTTTTTAAATTTTTATCGTATGAATTCTGTAGAATTTTCTGATAGATGACTAATATTGTCTATAACCGTTGAAAAAACTCATCTATTATATGCATTGATTTTCCACACGCACGTGGTGATCTCAAGCATTGGAGGGGGGGGGGTAAATACCGTATGTACCTAAACAATTAGAAATCAATAATGATGGATAAATTTCAGTTAAACAATGAATCTTTTTTTTCAAAAACCGTAACCGTTTGTAGATTTGCTTTCATGCTCTATTAGCGGCTGGGACTTGTCTTTTGCACCCCAGTATGTCGGAGGGCGCAGACCACACAGTGAAGAGCCCACGCTATAGATCGAGGTAAAAATAAATGTATACATATATATATATATATATACCTATAAGAGTTGATGAACAACAAGACGCGGCTATGAGTAAAAAAAATCGATGTGGAACACCCGAGGGAACACCTGTTTCTCGTAGACAGCATGTACGTAGCCGTACGAAGGTACCTATGTTTTCGGCACAATAAAAATTATCTACGTAGCACTTATGGCTTATGCATATACATTGTTGCCTTGTTGGTAAAGTTAAAGCATTCCATTGCATGTGCGTTAATATTATAATATTATGGTAGCACGCGAAATCTACAGAAGTCGACGGGCTAGCAGAAGATGATGCGCTTTCGGCACCGGTCGTGAGTTAATTATCGGGGCTAACCTAACCCGCACGTATAATATCTACATGTCTATAATATTATATATTATGGTTTAAGTAAATAGGCGCGTATAGCAGCGAGTATAACGACCCTTCCGACTTGGCCAACGCACACGACCCTCATCATCATCCGACGAGGGAGAGAGACTATATTGCAGTATTATATTACATTCGCTATTTATATATACATATATATTGGTGCTTGCAGCAGAATTATAGGAGCGGTCATGTATATAATATTAGCTGTGACTGCCGACTGCCGTGTATATATATAATATATATATAGCGACGGTGCACAAGTAATAGCGTGTAAATAGTAGGCCGCGGGGTGTATATAGCTTTTCGCGGTGCCAAAAGAGCGCGGAGAGGGTTTTTAATAATAGTCGGCTAATTCGGCGACGGACCCTATATTATTGCCATTTATTTACTAATCCACCAGACCACCGTTGTTATATTGCCGTTATACGCATAAACCATGCACTTTTCCCTCAACCATCATCATTCTCTTCACCCGCGAGTGTGTGTGCCACTATATCCCTCCCACCCACTCTCTCACGCTCTAACCATCTCTCTTTCACATCAGTTCTCTATACAGACCCGAGTGTGATATCTTTTCACGTATATATATATACGTAATATAACACATACCTACTGAAAATCGGTATAATATAGTGGACGGTTGCGGCTACGCGTGCAAAATGAAAAGGGTTATTATTATATAAACCATCTTCATATTGTGTCATCACGATGCAATTAAAAGCATTTAGCACGTTGAATAATCCCCGTATACACATATTATAACGCATATAATATCCTGCGCCGACGATCGTGTCGAGCTTCAGGTTGTTTTTTTATATGCCAGCCCACCCCGTCACTCTGCTCTCCGAATGATTTCCACCGTGACATATCTATATACACTATTATAATAATGCCATGCTGTATAATATAATATGTGTAATACTTGTCTTGTGAGGTGATGATGATGTGGTATGGATTTTAATTTTCCGCGTGCGCATTGTAAATTATAATTATATAGTGTGCACTTGTTTACCGCGAGTTTCGCTAATTACTTTACACATAACGCATTATCACGTATAAACGGATTATATTATTATCATACATTTACCCCACACTGGTGTCGGTTTTATTTGTTCCCTCGTTCCGTCCATATACGGTACCTGCAGTATATATACGTATATACAATATACGTTTTATAAGAATTTATTGTATTATATATATATGTATATTCACGCCTGTTTCTGGTACTCTCATTGAGACTCATACAGCAGCCGTCGTCGCCGTTTTCAATATACTTGACTCGATGACACTTGACTAGTCGAGATCTTTAGGTTGCAAAAGCATTTTATTTATTTATTTTTCGTGACTTATTATCAAGACAGCCATGGGTTTTTTTATTTTGAGGTGTATACAATACTAACCATCGAAAATGTTAATATTATAATATTATAATAGCACTATGTTTTATTATTACCACAACTTATAGGTATAAGTAGTAAAATAAAACTTTTCTAGTTTTCCCTCAATCATCGTGGTTTACTATACGACTACCAAACACGATATGAATAATATGTGACGGATGTGCAGCAGTAATAAGCAAATTATAGTTAACATATTTTAATGCATTAACGAATGAAATTAAGATAAGCAACAAAATTAAAAACCTTAACACAAATCACATTAATAGTATAAGGTATAAAAATAAACTCATTAAAATTATTAAACATTAGATAAAAATAAGGATTTAATTAATAGTTATATCTAAATGTTCTTACAATATGATTTATAATAAATTTATTTAATTAGGTTAAACCAACAGCAATAAATTACCGTGTGATGTCGAAATTGAACCAAATACAAACAACGCATTGTCGCGCAATCGTACAGCTCGTACAGGTATATTATATAAATGTATAAATATTAAATAAAGTTTGTTAACAATGTGAAATTTTATATTAAAGTATTTAAAAAAAAAAAAAAAAAATGAGAAAATTGAAAATATGTATGACGTATATTTGAGATAATAATATGATATACAAACTGATCACATCGAACACTTATACTGCAGTAGTATGTTTGAAATTTTAAAGTTCAATTGATTTTAATTAATCATCATTATTAGTTTCAAAATGAACAATATAATACGAATAGTCGAGCCCTGTCAGAGTTTAATATATAATATATCAAATATCAATAAGCCATTAAAAAATAGTTCTATATTGCTGTGTAAAATACTGTGTATACGATTACGTACTACCTACCTATTATATATATATATATCGTATTTGAATGAAGTGCTTCACGAATTCACAATACCTCTTCATTTCGGGCCACGTATTCTGAAGGGGTGTGTAAGTGTTTAATGTAAACACTATATTATATTATAATTTATAATATTATATTCGTATACGCCATACGGATTATTAGAATTATACAAGTACCTATATAAAACCCCTTCACACATATATTACATGACGAAAACGGTATATCATTATAATTATGAACGGTAAAAAAAATGTATAATATACGTATAACGTTTATATTGTAATAATTTGTAGTATACTAGTATAAGTAGTATAATAATGAATTATATCATTGAAGTATTGAACCATTGGTGTTTTAATTAAATTAATTTAATCATAAATTATGGTATCATAAAGCGTAAGTAAAAATTGTACATTATAAATCGGGTATTCATACAGCGGAATTATAATAATCCAGATTTTATTGATTTGTACGAAATTGACATATTAAGTAATTTACTTTATTATTTGATAACAGAAAAAAAAAATAATGGTTTTATGTTATTTAATAACCGAATATTAATTAGTGTTTCTTTATTACGTTAAATAATTATATTAACTACTACGTTATGAGTATGAGTTTTGTTAGCGCATAATGTTTTATAATTTTTTCTACAACGTCAATTATTTCATACCATACCACAGCATTTGGTTATTCGACTATAAAGATGTGATTAATATGACTGATGTCTGGTACATAATAATGTACCTACGCTAGTGAGTAATTATTACATATTTCTGATGTGTTGACTTTTTAAGACGGAATATATATTATGTCAATCACAATTCACAATTTAAAAATATATACTGCCTGTGTAAAAACTCGCCCGTGTGCAACATTTAACCATCGTGCGATGATTTTTTTCCTGCGTGTAAATATGTCAACATCTCAACCCTATACTTGTAAAGTCAGGAAGCCCCTTGTTAGACAGTTGAAATTAACGGGAGGTTGGTAGAGCCAGGTGTGTGTGCGGACGTTTGAATAACATACATATATAGGGGACGTAAAACATTTTGTAGTGTAAATTATACCGCTATATAATATGATAAAGCACTTGTAAAAAATGTTACCATCATGTGGAGTATTTTTATTTGTTTATCATAACGTCCATAATAAACGTATCTCTACATTATGTTATTATACATTAGATTGGAAAGGGTTCGTTATTTAATTGATCAGTAATTATATATACAGTGTATATAGCGCGTATTATGTACTATTGAACACTCAATCATATTCTCGCAACGTGTTTCAATTATTATTTTTTTTAGGTGCATAAATGAATATATATAAATATATATATATACAGTGTTGTGCATTATCTAGATAAAAAAAATTATCTTTTTATCTTATCTAGATAAATAAAATAGTTACCTGAAAAAAATTATCTAGATAATTTTTTTCCGCTATTTTTATTCGATTCTATTTTCAAGTCATAATAATTGTAAATATTTACACGTCGAATAATTCGTAGTATTTATTTTATTAATTCGAATTTATGCAATATACCCATTTAAATATAATATAATACTATTGATTATAAATGTATAAATACTAAGTAACTAATGGCTAATAGTATTTGTGATCAATAATAATACAGAAATATTAATATGGACATCAATACAATTAAACATGGTTGGTTTCTGGAAACCATAGACCTATTAACTAATTAGTAGCTCGTTAATAGGTCTATTCTGGAAACGTATTGTATTACTGGCGACTTTTTACTATGTATAGCAACAAGTCACTGGCCTAAACGTTCAAATGTTTCATAAATAACGATATTTTATTATAAACTTAGATTATCATATGATTAAAGTAATAAATAATAATAAAACCTACCACTGACTACTGAGAATAGCAAACAGACGACAGTAATTTCTAATCAGTGAAAATGGACAGTATGTTTTTAAAGATTTAGCTATATTTATAAAATATTATTAGCCTAAGTGTTGTTTGCATTCTAAATGTATTTAGAAAATATTAGAGAAAAGTGCAAATATTAGAAAAAAGAGAACAAACTTTATATTATTTTATTTATAACGAAATTTCTATTTTACAAATGCAAGCTTTAAATTGTGTAAGTTTTTTTCAATTATCTGTTTTTTATCTAGATAAATGTAGTTATCTTTTATCTATTACCTAGATAAATATTTAAAGTATTGTCTATTATCTTATCTAGATATAAATATTTAATGGATTATCTGTTATCTTATTTAGATAATTTTTTAGTTATCTTTGCACAACACTGTATATATATATTTATTATTTTGATAATTGAACAAAAAAAGTATAGGCATAATCATTTAGGATGATAATAGAATATATTACGATAGTAAAATGTATACAAAAACCATGGTAAGTATCCATGAGATAAAATAATTTATTAGTGGTTGGTTATATAACTATATATCTTCACGGTATTTACATAACTTATAGGTACAAGATTTCTTAAAAACCAACCATCATGTTGATGTTAGGTATAACACTAAATAAAGTAGCATTTAATTTTTAGCACATAATGAATATATAATTGGATTCAGTTTTATGAAATCTAAAATCTAGGAATTTTATTTATCATGTTTAATTGTTTATCTATGTTATGATTAATATATTTATATAAATTATTTGAATATAATAACAATACTTGAAGCGTGTCTATTAAAAATTATAAAGATATCAACATAAATGTATTGATATACCATTTTAAATTTAAATTAGTGTTTTGTTTCAAGAGATTTTATACTTCAAGTTATTAGTCATTAAGATATTATTATATTAGAAAAACGTATATAATATGTTAGTCCTGACTGGGGAGTAGAACTTTCATACAATCTACAGTGTTGTCTGTATCATAGGGGACAAGTCATTCAATTGTAATTTGTTATCATAGACTTATATAATTTTATGTATCCAATAAGTTAGATCTTCGATTCTCTGATATTTCTAGAATATAAGTAAATCAACCCCATCGCATGCACTGCATGTTTTACTTTTAGATGCTTGATGAGTGAAGACAGTACATAATAAAGTTAAGACAAATTGTGTATTGTTAGTTATAATTTATAAATAATCATTTTTATATTTTGAATTTTATGGTTATTTCATAGTTTAATGTTAATCGTTACAATACAATTTATTTAATCGATTTCAACCGTCATTTATACAAAAATGATAAATGTCGGTAGATTATCTACAATAGAGTCAATAGTGTGTTTAGTGACATTACTGTCTTACTTATGATATATATAAACAATTAACAACTTATTCAAAATTAGTTGATAACGTTTAACGTTTTAAACAAATATTGAAGATATTAAATTAAGTTGGAATAAATGTGTATTTACACACATTACGTACTTTGTATATACATAATATACAGAAATGTCGATGTGGTAGGTATGCGCGTGTGTGTAAACAATTAAAAACAGAATAAACAAAATTTGTATTTTTTGTACAATTTTGTGTTTAGGCTATAATGTGTAGACATAGTTTAATCTCATAATCTTGTTTAAGGTTTCGAAAATATTATTTTCTGTTGATTTAGAAAAGTAAACATATGATAATATTTGTTTACAAATGTCTATGAGTGATGTAATCGTAAACACAATATGTTAATACCTAGCTAGTAAGCTTGATATTTCGATAAATTAAGTCGGTAATCTATTGAACACAAAGATATGTTAAACAATCTACACTCCGTGGTCTCTACGTTATGAGGTTATGACTGTATAATAATATTTATATACCTAGCTCTGTTATTTAGGATTTGGTAAAATCAATTTTAATATTTAATATACATTTTACAAATATATATATAATACCATTTATGTGATGGTTTTTAAACATTATTTTAACCAAAGTAAAAATATAAAAAATTTGATGAATTATGTAGCGATTTTCAATGAAAAAAATTGGTAAATCCATATTATGAATTATACGACTTATAATATGCTTAATGTTTCCATGAAAAATCGATGATATTATATAACAATTGGAGGCGTACACTCCGTATATTAGAAATCACTAATCAGTATAATTATCACCAGGGTTATAAATTATATGCCAATTATGGTAATTAATGTTTTACAAATTTACATTAAAAATGCGCATTATAATATAAATACACATAATATGTATGTATAGTACATGGTATTACATAGTAAAATAGTATAACATACGTTTCAAACTTTAAACATATTTTATTGTGTACCTATATTTTTCGATAATGGATTTGTAGACAACGTGTTAATTTATTTTGTAATTATTCATTTATGTATATAATATACATACCTATATGTACACACTAAATACGTAGGTGTAAACAAAATTTTAAATTACCGAGTTGAGTTGATTAGTTGTAGCGTTTGAGTGCGTTTAAAATACAATGGTTATTCATATAATGATACACAATAGTTGAATAAAAGGAATATACTCATTTTGGAATGCCCGAATGCTTTTTTTTTACTCATACCTACTATATCGAGTATTATATTAAGCCATTTAGGCAATGCAATGTTTCCTTAAATTTATTTCGATAAATAATTGCCTGATTAATTCATAAGGTATACCTAAGTACAAATTTATTATTTAAGTCAACTTGAAAATTGTTATATTTTTAAATAAAAAAATCAAGGGAATCTTCTAAAATAGTTGCAATGAGTTAGGCACTGTAATGAATATTATGTTATGAATTTATGATGAATTTCCCGATTATTTTTCAAATTACTTTGAATTTTTTATTTTTTATCTGCCCTTTACTAATATAAAAAGGCGTCCTCAGGTACAAAAAAAAAAAAAAAACACGTAATTGTAAAACCAACACATTCATCACTCCACTTATAATCTAATAACTAAAAAAAAGAGAGTATTTTTATGTACATATAGCATTCGGGAGGAAAATTCTAACTGGCCAAACTTATGACTTATAAGTGAATAATATTATTCATATTTTATAAAGTAGCCAAAGTAGGTACTTTTAAATTTAATATTCACTTTGAATAGCTAGTTTAACTGAAATACAATAAACGTATACCCCAAAAGGAAATTTATGTAGGTATATTTGTGTATAATAATAAACCAATAACTTGTAATGTTTATCACAGCCTATTTTTCTGTATATCTACTATATTTTAACTATAATATAATTCAAATCGCATTATCACAAAATAAATTATATAAAATTGTATACTTAACACAATAAATTATAATTATTTATTGCAGTTATATAATTTAAAAGTGTAGTATTATGTAATATAAAAACATACCGTAGGTAAAAAGTAAATACTTACACTCTACAGGCTACAATAACTACAGAACATAAACATAGCAAATGATTTAGCTTTTGAAATATTTGTTTTAATTGTTTATATTTATTTTAGGCTAATAGTCATAGAAGATGATAATTAAAAGAAAGTTAGATAAATGTATTAGTTTATTTCAGAATATTACATACACCTAACCTAATCTACAACAGCGTAAAATTTGATGTAGTACAGCGTATAATAATTATGTCTTTTATTATAGTTAAATTAGTAAAGAACTAAAAAATGATTTTGGTATAGATTGCAATTAATATTAGCAGTAATGTGTAATGTAATTTAATATTCATGATAATAAATAATGAAATAATTCAAATCATAACAAATTTAAATATTCAAGCTAAGAAATTAGAATGATCGATAAAATACAGTTGAAATATTATTATCTAAATTACCACATTAGATATAATATTTAGATAGGTAAAATGACTAATCAGGTAGGTTTAAGAATTTTCGTCTCACTCATGTCGTAGTACCTCCACTGAGAGGCCTCTACAATCCGCCAAATCTGCCATTGTATATATTATTTTTATTTTTATTTTTATCTTAGCTTCTATCATCAATTATTCTTATTGCTCTCCTTTGAAACAGATTGAATAAAACATTAGAAAAAAAAAAAAGAATTTTCAAGTTATAGATTTTCTGATCTAATATTCTAAGTGGATTAATTGCCATGGAAACAAACAAGATGAATCGTCAATATGCTCAACCACAATTTTTTCCTTTAGTAATGAATTCATTCAAATTCTGATTTTTGAAATTTTGAAATATATCTAATTAAAAATCATATCTTAAATATTTGAGATTTTTCTACTACTTAAGGAGTGTCTTGTAATTATATAAACTTATATTTTTTAAATGAAAACCCCGTTTATTATGGTAAATTATATTTTGATGCAAGTTTCTAATTTAAAATTTGAATTATAGTAATTTTATCAGTTATCTAAATGTTTATTCTAAGAATAATTAATTGTCCTTAACAATGGTTTTACAATAATCTAAAATATAGGTAATATTGAATTTATTATTTATTATACATTTATACTTGGACCATTTTTACAAATTATTATTGTAATATATTAATCACTAACGTGTTCAAGTAATCATAGTCCCAATATCTAACATAGGAATCATCCTGAAGTTTAGTGTACACGATTTTAAATATTTTTTTCATCTGATTTAAATTCGAACAACTCTTATGTATGTCGTATGTGTTATTACTTATTATTGCTATACGAGAAATTATTTCTAATTGCGTAATTTAAAAAACAAAGTTAATAATTTTATAACTGATTGAAATACCGATTTATTATTTATTAGCTATTTTATGGACTGTATAATTATAACTCGAGACTATTTTATACGCAAGAAATTAATATAATTATTTAATTGTCTTATATTTATTGAACTCCGTTGCTTTTAATGATGAATAGTTTTATTTACATACAAATTAAATTAATTGTCTTGATATGAAATTTGCTTAGGTATTTTTAGAATGTAAAATAAAATGCCACGTTACAGAAATTAGAAGCGTCCATTAAAGTTAAACGGATCATCAAATATTGTACAGTTCCTTTCGAACAACGACCTATAATTATGCCATTCAATTTAAATGAGCCGTTAAGCTTATCAAATTTTGTGTGACTCGAACAAATGAACTCGTTAAATATTTTTTTATTGATTTTATTTTGCACGCCGAGCCTAAGTGGCTGTCATCATCGACCAAACTGTCATAAATAGTATATACATTAAATAAAACAAAAAGGAGCAAAATTATATATTTATTGGCTTATTTTTTTTATTAAGGTATCGAAAACACGTAAGCAAAAAATCGTATTTATTAAATACAATAAAGAGGTATTTTTTTTTTTTTTTTTTTTGAAATGGAATAAAAAATTCTTATTTTATTTGAAATATGACATGTTAATATCCTTGTTTGTTCACTAAATTATATAGTATATAACTATTTTCTTGTCCAACATTTTCGTTTGAAACTCCAACGACTTATATTGCATTTTACGGATTGATGAAAATGTACAATATACAAATCAAACAAAATGAATATAGCTGTCGTGTATGTACTCGCATTACTTGTATTTATTTTTATTTATTTTAAACGTACAAAATTGAAACAATTTTATTATTTATGTATTTCCATAAATTATATAGTTTATCGTACCGGTAGTTACGTGGTATTTATTATCAAATAATATACCATAATTGCATATTATATTTGGCATAATATTATAATTAATGTCCACATGTTAGAAAGGAGTTTGATTTTAATAGATACCTTAATTTTCTTTAAATAGTGGTACAATTGATAGTTATCGATCAGACTAAAAATTTGTTTAAAAAACAAAGTATAACAGTTAGTAAGTACATGTCTAGTAATAAAAAAAATATTAATGAAACAATTTCAATATTATCTCTGGCACGGAATCAATGTTAGTTAAAGTGTCTGTTCTATACTTCTATGTAATACCGTCTTGAAACCTAAGCGTTTTTATACAGATAATTATCAAAGTATCAGATATAATAATGTAATGTTAATCCTCCTTTAAGTAAAAATTATTTGATATGATTTCGGCATTAAATATTGGTACTAATATATGTACTGAAAATATAAATATAATTTCTTTTTCAAGTTTACCTAAGTATGATAGGTATATTGAATATTAAAATTTTATATAAATTTATCATTTAAAGATATTTATTATATTATTAAATTAGTAATTACCTATACGTAATTAATATATACATGTTTAATTTAAGTTAAAATATGTTTAATATTTATGAAACATATTGCTTTCTTTAATACATTTTGTTATTGATTTTATATAGGTAGTTGTTTTTAAAATTATAAAATTATTTCATTTATTTTTTTGTTAACAAGACTCATTAAACCTAAAACAAATTTTCTTAGAGGTTGGGTCTTGGGTCAGAAAGTATTTTGTATAAAATAATCTAATACATTAAATATTTCTGAAATAAAGTTCTTCTCTTCTTATTATTATTATTAGTTCTTACTATTATTATAGTAGAGCAATTTGAAATAGTAACATTGATTATAATAAAAAATATTGTTGTATATACATGTATAGTTTCTTGTTTTAGGTTCATATATATTAATACAATACGGTATTACTATAAGTTTATATTTTTTTAGATTAGTAATTCAATCTCAAATTCACAATCAATATCATTGTTTTTGTTTATTTCGTATGATAGTGAAATTCAAGAACTTTAACAGTTAATTGACTTATAAACTTTATTCAATTTCCTTATCAATTATTTCATCTATTTAATTGTATAACAATATAACATCAACGATATAAAATTATAGAAGATAGTGAAAAGTAAACAAAATAAATGCTAGGAAAGACTGAGTTAGATTTTCAAATATTTAATATTTTACACTATTGTGCTCATATTGTTCTTTGTATCGTGATAGATATGATTCATATTTCATACAATATATCCATTACATAACAGTTTTTAACGAAAACTATTGAAAGAAAAAAATAAATATGATTGATATTTTAGGAATTAATATATTATTTATAAATAAATGTACTTACAGGTATTCATAATATTATATATGCTGATAAGATGTGTATACAACGATGTTACTTTTTATGTTAAGATAATAATATAATAACATTAAAGATAATCTTTATTCTATCATTCTCTCGGGGATCATTTTACATAAAAATATGATTTTTTTTTGTTATATATAGTGTGCCATAACGATTGTCTATTCAGCAAATATGCACTCACACGCATGTATATTAGGTATTTATATATGCATATTATATATTATATCGATCCAAATAAATTGTATTTTATTTAAATAGCTACGGCGGTGTCCGGGCATATCGTGGAGGGTAAACTGTTTCTGCAGTTAACCACATCGCAGCACAAACCTTTTCTCGCACACATAAATGGAATTCAGTATATGTATTACATAATAATAATATTATGTTTATATAGGTATTAGGTAGGTATGTGTATAGCCGTCTAGGTAGGTAAGTACTGAAGTTTATTACCACGTTCGACGTGTAAGCCATGTTATAAATGTTTATATAGATATTTGGTTTTTTTTTTTTTTTCGCGATCCCGGATTACCGATCGCCGGCCGTCACGGTTGGGATCACTTTGTAAGGGTTCAATATACACTTTGGGTCCATAGTATTTTTCAGGCTCCGCATAAGGTCGACAGCCGGCCCACTCTTCGTATGCTCCAGGTATTGCGTTTTTAACAGACCGATTCCGTGCTCGGCGCTGACGCTTCCGCGGTACTTGGACGTCCAACCGTAAATGAACGGCTCGATTATCCGAGCCAGTCCTTCGTCTCGCTGCGATGTTACCACGTTTAGATGCAAATTACCGTCACCTGTAACACGACACGCACAATAAATAATAGATATACGTATAAAATATATTATTATTAGGTATTGGAAAAAATGTATAGAAAAATCGTTTTTACGAATAATCATTTGTTACAAAAAACATTCTGCATTTTTATTATTTATATGGACACCTACCGATTTTCTATACCGAATTTTTTGAAGGTAATAGGTTCACAGGTGACTGACCATCGATGGGCGTAGGCATATACTGCCCGTGGGTATATCTATATATCATATGCGTAACCGCGGCCCGAAGGCGTACCGTGCTATTATAATACATATAATATAGATGTAAGTATGATATTTTATAAATAAATTATATACATATGCACATTGTGCGATACACCGCGGTCACGCCGGGTTGGCGAATAATTAATGAAAAGTCGATACGAATATTAAATTACGGACCTCTGTGATGTCGTCGAAGGAGACTGCTATATAATATATCTATATGATGTCAAAAATCAACAAAATCATCTTATTTCCCAAACACATGCATCATCAGGTTAGGTATCTTATCTACCATTAATATTTAATATCGCGCAAACTAACAGCCTAAGTTGTTGAAGCTGTATTAAGGATATGTATAAACGAAAGAGTATGGATAACCTACTCCTGTAGGTAATATATTATTATGTCGTGTAATAATATGTTATGTAGTATTTACAGTATATAGGTACTGTCGTACTTCCGGAACGGAATGACATGAAGGGCGGTGCAGCTCAACTTATAGATGGCACCCCGCGGACCTACTTCAAGTCTAGATTATTATTGATTGTTAAGACAAATATTATTTATTATTAATGTAAATAATTGTTTAACGCTTCTGAAGTATTCTTTATTTATCATCATTAATTATATTTTTAATCTACTGGCTCAAAAAATTTGTTCACCAAACTACCTAACCGTCTGTTCTAATAAGTAAAACACAAATAGAAAATAATTCGGGCTCGCGAAATACTGATGTGTATACGCATCTAGTGCGGTTGACTTATGATTCATTATATCCGTATTATGTTGTTTGGTCGGATGAAATTAAACAAGTTTAAGCTGCAGGTATTCAGTTGGCGACCCCGTTGACATTTGTCCGTATTACTTTAGTTGCATGGGGTATGGTTGGGAGGTACATACGACGTGAAAGCTCGCGTATAAACTCGGCGGGAATTGTTATACAGGGTTTTAGAATTGCCACCGTAAGACCCAAGTTAAATATATGACTAACCTAGTTTCAGTATAACTTACGCGCACTGTTGGTTTATCATCCACGTGTAGTTCACGTTTGTTTATCAAAAACCGGATAATATTATGACTGATGTCAATTTTTTGTGACCGATTGTACAGTGGTTGTATTAAGTAAACATTGAAAACCGTAACTTTCAACATGATGGTAAGTACTAAATGGTAATATGCGGTATAAAATATTATTATAAAACACATCTTTATCTCTATGAACCTATTGAACCTATATAATATTGTTTTGTTTTCTAATTTACTATTGTTTGACGTTTTTGATTCGACAAACATTATTAATTCATGTTGTGAAGATTCTAATTTGCATTATTGTATAAATTATATAGGTGCAATAACCAATAATACTATTATTAGCTGCGAGGGTGCACAGATAATATATGGTCCATCATTATCAGAGGCATAAAGAAAAATGTCTCAAGTAGTCACTCTTTAATAATTTTTCATAAACTTTAATACCTATACCTACGATTCAAAGTTTATAAATAATTATCTATGATTATTATCTATAAACCTTGCCTACAACCTATGCCTTATATCTATATTTATTGTTTGTAAGATCCTGTTACTCAACACTTATTGATGTTCACTAAGCAATGATGATGACCTATGCACTTGTTCATATGCAGTAGAATTAAATTAGTTATAATCGATTATTTAATAGTTATCTCGATAGAAATCGATTAATGATGCATAGTAATACAAGCTATAAAACTAATGCATCGTATATAATACATATACAATCAATTATGTTATGCACAATCTTTATCGGAATAAAAATAATATATCGATTTACTACTAAATAATTTATTAATAATTGATAATTTAATTTGTGGATTTACTACTAGTGTACATAATTTAAGGTATATAACAATATATAAACACTGTAATGGTGTTTTTTTTAAAGATATCTTTCATCAATATCAAATTATTTGTTGTTCTATCAAATACATTACAATTAAAGGGAATTTAAGTATCTAATGATGGTGTTTTATGAAATTCTATCTCAGTAGAATTCGATTTCAGTTTATCATTTTTATTGACTTGAACATATGGACTTCAGTCAAAATGCCCATAATAATAATAATAATAATAAAAATAATAATAAATAATCATATAATAGATTATAATATAATAATTAGTCGACTATACCTAACCTACTAATTATTGCTATTTATTTTTTAACTTACCTATGTGACCAAATCCACAAACGGTTTTGACATTCCTATTGTCGTTAAGTTTTTCCCGAGTTAACTCAACAATTTCATAAAACCGGTTTATAGGTATTGATATATCGAAGCTGTAAACGTAGCCCAACTTTAATAATGCTTCAATTACTGTTTCCCGAACTTTCCATATTTTCTGAAAAATGAAAATAGTTTTTGGTTTTTATATCATTTAAATTTATTCATAACTAAACTACAACTACAAGCAATAGAACTTATATATTTATGATAAGGTAAACAAAACTGTATACAATTCATGTAGATGATGGCCCATAAGTTGTATGCAATTATGAATTACGAATTTCTAACCTATACAGGTTATAAGTAGGTACTTAATATTTTTTATATAGGATCTTATTAAAATACGGTTTAATGTAAAAATAATAATAATAGTTACGTGTATGCTGGACATCTGATCGGTCGTTGTGGCATCGGAGATCACCGAGTTACCGAGAGCTTTTTCCAAAACATTTTCCATGTGTTGGCCGACAGTCTGTTGACTGGAAGCGAGTTCGATGAGTACATAGAACGGATGGACATTAGTGATTGGACACGGGAGATGAAGTTTGCTTTCCACGTACGTCACAGCCATGTTGTCCAGGAGTTCGAACGACGATAAGGTTTCTCCAAATTCGATACGAGCAATGGAAAACAACTTGAGCACTTTATCGTAACTGTCCAATCCTGCTTACAAAAAAATGACTCCAAATTTAAGATAAATTTAAAAAAAATTGAAAAAAATTAATTTATGGTGAATGTGTTCCCGGCTAGAATTTATAAGCAATATGCTCAGCAGCTTTGAACTGATTTGAAATTTGGATGTGGATATATTAGTTTTTAAATTTGAGTATTTTTGAGCAGCAACCGATGTATGTATATATTACTTCTATGTGATATAATATAATATATTATATAGGTACAATCGTTTATAGCTGACGACGTATAAATACAGAAAACCATCAAGAACAGGAAATAGCTAGCTGACTTCCGTTATGGACTTATATATTTACCCAAAAATTATTTCAAAGCTTTTATTATTTTGTATTTTCTCGTGTAAGGGTTAAAGTCATAGTATTTGTTACCACTTATCGCACTCACCTCCATAAATTGTCTTACACATACGATTTTAAGCTATAAAACTATTTAACTTATTGTGTTTGTATGTGTAGACTATATCTATCTACTATTTACTATTTAGCATGCCCAGTATAACTGTGTGACTTAGTATGACTTCCGGTCTTGTGGATGTTAAGTTCCTATGGAAAGTACCTATGATGAAGACACTCAAATTTTGTCCACAAGATTTGTATGTTGATGCAGAAATTCCAACTTATTACCAAATAAAATTATTATAATCCAAGGGTAGTAGGTACCTATTTATTAATTTTAATATTAATTTATCCAGCCAAAAGAATTCTGTGATTTTGAATTTTTGATACCGACATAAAATAATTAAACTATTCCATTCGTTCAGTAAATATTAATAAATATAAGTATACCTACCATTAAATATTGATTTAATCATTCATACCTTTTAACTTTTTAAATGGAAACAAATGTTTAAAGTGACAAAAAACGTATATGCAATAACAATTCATATTAACTATAAAGACTGTAATGATTAATGATTATAATAACTACAATTAATTAATTAAATTAATTATTTTAATTTAATGTATTTTTAAAACTCTTTATTTTAAAAATAGATGTTTACTAAACACACAAAGACGATTTAATTTTGTAAATTTTCATAAATCTTTAATACTTTTCGTAAAATTAATAAATATTAAATTTAATGTGAGAATTGTATCACATTATTTTAATTTTCCAGCCATAATTTAAATAATAAGTAAACATTATTCACACTGATCTTACTATCATGGTATCATCAACCCGACCATTATCGTGACATTGGAGTCTGCCACACGCATAATCTTTGTGACCATATTTTGAACAAAGTAAACAAATGCTACCATTAATTGTTTTTCTTAAGTAAGCATTAAGCGAAATATATATCGTTTAATCTTAGGAAAATGGACAAGAATTGAAAATATTCTTTGGGCTATGGCTATTAGCTACTAGGAATTTATTTAAAAAAATCATTTAATAAAAACTTAATATTATTATTGTAAATTGAAATGTTGCTTAAACTAGTCAACATTTATAGCGATATTTTAAAGAATAATTATTTGCAGTGTGGGTAACCAGCCATGTAATACCTATATTATCTACCGTAAATAAGTATATTTTAGATTCTGAGCAGAACGATGATTGTATTAATTTAACAATGAAGTGTGTTTTTCTCTGCTTGTCATCACCCTTTTGGGTAGTAAAAATTCTTCGATTTTCGACTATGGTGGTGGTTTCTAGTAGAAAGTAGTATCTAGTTGTCATTTTTGTAGGACCAAGGTAACCAAAAGCTAGAATGTCTCAGCTCAGAATCTGTTCTTTTTTCATCCTATATAATGATTTATTTTCGAATTCGAATTTAACTTATACTTTTCGGTGCTAACTCAATGACGATAGGTAAACTTAAAACACTAAATTCCTACAATTGTACAACTGCAGAGTACTAACTTACACAGTGGCGCATTTAGACGTTAAGCGCCCTGGGGTAACATTTTACAAGCGCCCCCCCCTCCCCAAGAAATATACATATAATATTTTTGTTTGAAAAAAAAAAATTGTAAAAACAAACATTTTGTTGAAACAATTATAATTAATAAATGAAAAAAAAAAAATATTTTTTGTAGATAATAAATATAAATATATTTAAAATAATTAATAATACATTACAACAAACGATATTTAAAAAAAGTACTTATAGTTTTCGTCGTGAACGGTCTTGTGCGAATTCTTGAATAATATCATCGTAGCTTATTGATGTAGTGATATCAGATTCTATATTCATAATTGCTAACGCAGATATTCTTTCTTCGCCTATGTTTGATCTTAAATATGATTTAATACGTTTTAGGGCGGAAAATGATCTCTCAGTTGAGCAGTTACTAACTGGAGTGCATAGTAACATTCTTAAAGCAATATCTATATATGGAAAGATATCCTTCAAATTATTTTTTCTTATGAACACTAACATATCTTGAATACTTTTCGGAGGAATAGATATGGTTTTCAAATAACTGCTAAAATGAATACATTCATTGGGAAATGAAGATCCCAAATCTGTATTATATTCATTTCTTAACAGCTCAGCAGATATCCTTATGTCTGCTGCTGTCATTTTAGTAAGTTTAAAAAAAAAATTATAATTTTTTAAAAGGTGGTCGTATGCAATTTTTCTTCTTAACAATTCCGACTTTAATTGATCTAAAATAACAAAATAGGTATTTATTTTAAAATTAGTTACAATACTTTCCGTTGAATGATCATCACTAAATTTTTTAATTTTTTTTTGTCGCTTTTCAGTATTTCTAAAGTTTATAATTCCACATTTTTCAATAGCATTTCTTTTAAAATTTTCATCATCCTTATCTGTACGAATATCATCAATTTGACAAAAATAAAATAAGTGATCGACAACGTTCGGCAGTCGGCGATAGGGAAAATATTTATGGATATTATGTTATTTTTAACTTGTATTAACTGATAAATTGTAATTGCCGCCACGGGTGATATACCGATATATATATATATATAAATAAATCATAGATATTTATATCCATGATCGTCGCAATCCCGTTCAGCCGTGACCCGTATGAAAACCGTTTATAATCATAGACCTAATGAATTATGAGTAAAATGTCTATGTTTAATTTATAATATTAATTTCTATTTTGTGTAATAATTATATCAAACAAAATATAAATATTTCAATTCTATGTAGTGGTAAACTGTAAACAAATTTCCGCCCCCTAGCACTTTGGGAATCTGGCGCCCGGGGCACTTGCCCCAGTTGCCCCCCCTTAAATGCGCCACTGAACTTACAGGTTACTAACTTCGTCCCCCTTTTAGTTTGTTTTATGACACATCAGTGAAGTGGGCGTATATAGAAGTTAGTGTAGTATAGTACAGTGGTTCTCAACCGGTGTGCCGCGGCACAATACTGTACCGAGAGATCGACTAGGTGTGCCGCGACAAGTTTCTGATATTTGTAATTAAGCTGGTAAAAATATTGAAAACAGTAATTTATTTCATTACATTTGTGTTGAGTGTGCCGCGAAAACTTGTGATGTATAATTATGTGCCGTGAACCAAAAAAGCTTGAGAACCTCTGGTATAGTATATTTCGAGAGGAGGGGGGGGGGTTTACAAAAAAATTAATATTTCAATTTTAACACTCCCTCTTAAATTTTAATTAGTTACGCCCGTACAAACCATACATTTCGGGAGTGGGAGTTTGAATCCCTCTTCCCCTATATACGCCACTGCATCAGTATGATTATACCTATACATCAGTTATTTAGGTTCCAGACAAATATTGGTTTTCTAAAAAAATTATTAAGTTGTTAAATACAAAGAGCGTTTTCTTACCGATGAATGCCACATTAACGTGCTTCGGAAGATTTGGACATAATATCGCTACTTTGGTGACAATGCCTAACGTGCCTTCTGAACCAATGAATAAATGTTTTAAATGGTATCCCGTGTTGTCTTTTCGCATTGTATTCAAACAGTCCAAAATCGTACCATCTGCGGTGACCTATACAATTAAATAAGATTATTTTTTTGTTTTTAAAGTAAATATCAATAATATTTAATTATTATTTGGTAGAAATAGGAATATCATGATGGATATGTTTGGGGCAGAAAATAAATAACGTCTTTCAAAAATTTGTTTAATTCATTAATCTGTGGCAACATCGGCCACTGCGGGGTGATGGTTATTCTTAGTACTCTTATTAAGTTTTTAAGTGTGAGGTTTGGTACAATAAGTTGGCCATACGTGTATGTGTGAAACGGATTTTGCACTAAAAACCGGATGGTCCACCATTCGGGAACTAGTGACGACGGGTATAGTGCGTACTCTCAATCACGTTTAATGGTGACAGATTGCAGCAAACACGCCACGCCAGGCCATTGATAATCATTATTAGCAGTATAACGCAATGAGCAAAACACGTATTATTAAATAGCAAACACTTAAACCATTTATCACAATAAAGGAATTGTTAAGCCATTATTATGATATAAGTGGCGTCAATAATAAAATATTTGTTGTTCTCAACACGCGTTACGGACGTACAGCACTCATTTGCCCGTGGTACAGCTAGTAAAAATATTTAAAAATGCTCGTCTCACCTCAAAGTGTATTAATATTTTACTATAATAATTATGGTGTAGGTATATACATAATATAATACAGTACAAAGTATATAACTATACAACATGGAAACGAGTTTGCGTCTAATTAAAAAAAAAACTCGTTCACAGCCTTCCAGTAAAATTTAGTAAAAATAAAAGGGGGAAAAAATAAATGGCTTTAATAAATAAAAAGAGGGTTGGCGTCGTGGGTATATTATATAGAGCCTCGAGAGTTACGGTGGATGTCTGGGCGATAAAAAAAAGAAAAAGAACAACATGAAACACTGATTTGATTAAAAAAAAGAAAAAGTGAAGTTAAAAGAAAAAACTGAACCCACTTAATTGAGCGTTGGGCCGATTGCTAAATCACCGGCGACGGCGGCAGACATACGCAATTACAAAAGTGGTGGTTGAGAGCAGGGAACTGATGTCGTTTGGGAACCGACGGGTTGATGTGGAATAGGGGAAGAGGAGGTTGTGGCATTCCGTGGAAACCGTACACGCTCTGTGCATACCAATTCCGATTTCGGTGCCAATGAAAACACACGTAATTAAGGGAAAGTTTAGGGCCCCAAAGCCGCGTTTTCGACGGTTCAAACTCATTTTGCCGCCGTCACGGAGCAGTTTATTATGTTGCGTTTTTCCATCGTTGTTTTTTATTTGTTTTTGACGCAACGAAAAACATAGAGAGAAAAACATTAAAATCTGTTTCACGTAGGTACCTATGGTTTATTTATAATTCAACCACCAACAACCGTTCACATTTTGTACATATTTAGGCGGTAGGCCATTGCAGGTTATTGTTTCAAAAAATATATTATTTGATGGATTACAACACCATTATGATTAGATGTATTAAAATATATTACCTAAAAATTTAAAATTAAGGTTTTTACCTATGTATATTATTTTTTAAATTTGAGTTTTATTTTTAGGAGTATCAGTTGGTCGGATGAGGGGAATAGTGAAAGCCCAAGAAACGTTGAATTGGATTCTGGCTTCATTATATACGCTCAATAGTGTTCTCTAAAGACTGTCGTGTGATATTTTTGACGGTATTCACGTATAAATAGTAAATCCTATGGTTTGATATTTTTGGCTTTGGAAAATTGAGTACTTGATCTGATTAGGTTTTGTGTTTTTGAAATTGCAGCATATAATACAAAGGTCGTTAATCATAATAATATGATATCGTCATAACTCGTAACTTACGAGTCGTATAAGTAAAGATAGTAAGTACTTATCCAGTAGTATTGACAGAGCTGTTGCAATATGACATCAATACATCATAAACATGATGCGTTTACGCTGATAGAAGTACAATGGAGACTGACGGATGTTTAGGAATTTGGGACTTCCAGTTATAGATTACATGCAGCAGCTGTTATAATTTAAGTAAGTAATTGATTAAGTACCCTTTTCGTTTTAATATTAAGCCAAATGGTACTATGTACGGTAGTTATTTCAATCGATCCGTCGCGTTTATTTAGGCGTAAAGGGCACTAACCACTATTGTTTTAAATTATTTTTTACACGTCGATTAGGTGGACTAACGTGCTATAATATAGAAACCTTCGTGTCACGTGATCGCGTTTTGCAAGGCTTCATCAGTGTTTAATGTTAATGCACACAGCTACGGTGGTTTATATAAATACAAATATATATATATAGGTGTACGTTTAACTTCTGTCGACCCGCAGTGTTTAAATATATAATAATATTATCGTCCGCAAACGAAATGATTGTAATCAGCTATATCGATGTAAAGCCGAAGGGGCTGCCCTTCTCACCCGCTCGCTCGGCCAAAGCTCCGAACTCGGCGGTGTGGTGTATTAAATAAACAAACAGGTAATGTCTACGCGTATAGTAATTTTCCGTTTTGTGTTTCAACTTTTAATGATATACATTATTTTTCGTTTTGCGTGTTTACATTTTCTAACGTTATTATTTAAGCAGTTCAGTCGTTCTAGCTGTGTCCGTTATTTCGGTTTTAGAATACATTAAGCGTATAATAATAGCAATAATAACATATGCACGTGAATGTATTGTTAATCAAAACTCGGTAAACATGTAAAAGATAAACACTGAAAATCATTTGGGCAGCGTAGAAAATTATCAACGAAAACCCCTCCGAAGGCTGTTCACCGCGGTCGTATCACTGATAAAATATAAACTAGGTAACAACGATGACGATGATACGAGCGCTATGTTTTTGAACGACATCGCAGAGAACAACAGCAGATACGATCATTTATCGCGGTTATATAAAACTGCCAACTGGATGATATAGCCAGCGGTTGACTTGGAAATAAAGTAGTAGAGGTACTCTTGCTACTTTTAAAATGTAACGTCCCTAGCATTTTAATAAAACTTATATAATCTAGCGGGGGGGGGGGGGGGGGGTTAAAAGTTAACATAACAATCCGTCCCATGCGTTCCCCTTTAATAAAGAAGTAGGGGTACGCTAGCGTATCCAAAAAATTAGTTGAGGTACTCAGTCCCCACCCCCCACCCAAAGTCAACCACTGGATATAGCTATGTATATTATAATATAGCCGATGAGTTTAAACTTATAACGGATTACGAAAACATATTAGACATATTATACATGTACAGGAAGTAGGTACCTATATATCAGTGGTGGCCAAACTACGGCCCGCGGGCCAACTCCGGCCCGCCATCATTTAATATCTGGCCCACGAAAGATCCTCTGTCAACAGAAACAAGCTCATAGTTGTCATTAACAAATTAATACATTTTAAAATATGTTTTGTAAGTGTAAAACGATATTTTGTATAGTTTTTATTTATTTTTATATGTGTTAATAATTTATTTAAAAATATTTTTTGAAATGTAAGCCGATTTAATTTTCTTTCATTTGTAGTATAATTATTAGTTTAAGTATTAAATAAAGTCATTAAAATTATTAAGTACAATAAAAACGTCGTTAAATATAAAATTATATACATATACCTAAAATGCTGATGACTTAAAAGTAAAAACAAATTTTATGGCCCGAGTTAAAAAAAGTTTGGCCACCACTGCTATATATACGAGTATATATATAAATCCTAGGTTTACGGTTTGCGTATCGAGAACGTACGGGGCCGCATTTAAGCAGGTATAAACGGGTGAATTAAAACGATTATAATAATATGTTGTTATTACTTATTACGACAAATCAACCGTGAAAAAGACTTGTTGTAGTTGTGTACATCGCACGTCGCACGCGGAGTGGGCGGTATAAGTTTACAAAACGACTTGCAGCGGTTCTGTGATCTGCGCGCATTATTACATCGTCATGTAGTAGGTATTGTGATAAAATATATTATGGACAACAAGTGAATCGATCATAACTATAGGTACTATTACTGCTATACTCGCGTATTATATAATAATAATATAGTTATAACATGGTATCATTATAATATAGTCGTCACGTTTTATTTGTGATTCTGTTTCATTTCCACCATATTTTGTTTCGCGCTCATCGAACGACGCAGTCCGGCAGCAGTCAACCGCATGCATCCGTGCAACGAACATTTTTGGGACCAGTTTTCGTGGTCACACGCAGACACACACATCAGTTATCTCATATGTATATATTGTACCGTCACTATGTCACTGTCACACCGTGATCATCATCATAGCCGGATAGTTGCCCTGTCCCTAATTCCCTATGCACACATAATTTCTACACCCGGTGAAGTCATAAGTGTACACACACACACACACACACATGCACGCACGCACACATACATATATTATAAATACATCACAGTGGCGTGTGTAAGTGCACGAGCCCCACAGGGTTTTCCGGCCGGATGCACACACAAAACCCTCTCAGACACACACACACACATATATATATATATCATGATCCCATCAATCGAATAAAACCATACGGTATACTGATGTGGGGTGGGGGGCGAGTAAAACACACACACATACACTGAGCTCAGGACCTAACGAACCGTCGATCGGGTACGATATATTATATATACACATCACGCGCCATATACGCAGCCCCGTGACTCGATCCTGCAGTCTCGAAATTGCAATGGTGGCGATTTACGCGACTATATATACCCTGCTGTCACCCTTTTGTTTTTCTATATTTATCGACTTACGGCTTCTAGGCCCAAGACGCACCCCTGCAGCGTGCCGTAACGTATGACGCGTATGCCGCCGGCGTTGGTCGACACGTTGCCGCCGATCTGACAACTGCCCTTTGACCCCAAGTCCAACGGCATCATGTACCCGTGACCGTCCACGTGCTTCATCAACGACTCGAGTACGCATCCCGCCTCGCAGACCAACACCCCTATAAAACGGTACAGTGCATTATTATATTGTAAATAATATACGATGACGTATAAGTGGGCACCTACTTTTTGTCACTATATTGACTATACAATATTATTATATTTGGTAATCGTGACTGCGTGTCGGCAGCTGTATATAATATGAATACATAACGTGATTAAAATATATTTATGCTATCATTAAAAGGAAGGGTTCGCGATGACAATAGTACAATGTTATCGTTAAAGTTTAATGTTAAATATAGTGTCTATATATAACATATACTAGTTAAAACCTTCAGGGAGTTTCCTTTAAAAGTAAACACTAATTTTGTCGAAAAAGTTTTTGGAAGTATACATTTTACATTTAAGTTGAAGTCATTATATAACAACGTTTAAACAATAACGATAATAATAATAATTTAGAACTTTGTATTAATTCTATTATATGCAGAATATTTTTCTGAAAATTTCGATACAATCTATAAAAGCCATATTTGGAGCGTAAAGCTAATAGTTATAGTTAGACTAGAATTTAAAGTTTAGGCGATCCTTGGTGAGGTGGTTGTGTCGTACAGGAATTACCCCGCAAAATGTTGTTCTACTATCGAATCACTTCTCATCATCGTCCATGGATGTGTTAATGGTTTATTGGTTTATATAATATCGATATCACATAAGTCATAGAAATAAAATATACTTAGTGTTGTGTGGAGCGGCGGAGCGCTGACTTCATGTTGGAATGAGACTATCATATTCAATAATATTTGGAATACGAGTATTTGAATTTTGGAATCATTAGTTTCTCGTTATTTTTATTAATTAATTTGAGATAGTATTATACTGTTTACAATTTCTTTAATTTAAATGCTTTTACGCAAATCGTTTTGGCAGTATACTTAGTGATTCGGGACCCGAAGTGTTCGCTTTTCCACAAACTTATATAGTTATACAACACAAAAAAATGTATTACGCTTACTTGAGGACAACATACACATAAAATACGCATGACATTTTATTATATACGCGATCGTTTAATTTTATATTTGTAATGATGCAATTATTATTTATTTTAATAACTATCACGGCTATAATATATGTATGCAGTTCTTCGTTCTATTTGTCAAAGTTTATTATGCCAATATCGTTCCCTGCATACTACATAGCATAGAATCACAATTATGATCTAAAAAAACATTTAAAAGGTACCTGCAACGTTTTAATAGCAATTAATTTACGTTTTCGCATTTGTAAGTTGTTGGAAATTCATAATTGCGTTCAACCATTGAAATCTCTTCAGCCTCTTTCAGGCTAAAAAATTCAATTTACCTATAATTTTTTTTTAAACATATTGCACAAAAACACCATATATAATACATACAATAGTCGTCAATAGCATGAGCAGACGAATAGCGTTCACGTGCTTTTTATAATATCACTCTGGGGCATGTATATATCGTATGCTTATACCGGCCTATAGTGCTATACATAGTATATAATTAAATATCATAAATTATAATAATACAAATATTAATTATCTATTATTATTTAGTTTGTTGGCGTTGTATGGGTACATAATATATATATATATATATTGCTTTGACATTCCTGTATCCTCAAATATGGTCCATTAATTTTGTGTACGTTTTACGTATTATATAAGCCACATTGTAGTATGTACTGTATGTATAGAGGTATGGACCTATATATAAACAATAAGCTAATCAAACATTATGTTTTTAACTAGATAGCGATGGAAATGAGCAGTGGCGTATTTAAGGTTTTTCCGCCTCTAGGCACTTTCCAATTCGCCGCCTTCCTCCCACCTCCATCCTTCCTACAATTATTTCTAAAACGTATTTAAATATACAATTTATTACATTATAATATTATATTAAAAAAGATACATCGAGATATATGTAGATAATTGCCACTAGATATACTAATATTATTAATTTTGAGCGAACAAAACTTAGTTGAGTTTGATTTCATTAAATGAAAAATACTTTTTCTAATTTTGTAAAAAAAAATTGTTGAAATTTGCCGCCCTCCAATGTTGCCGCTCTAGGCCCGGGCCTATAGGGCCTGTGCCTAAATACGCCTCTGGAAATGAGCAAAATATTGGCAAAATTTATAACGTATAGAGGCACAGCTGCGTTATACTAAAATTAATTGAATCTTCGTAAATGTTTTACATATAGGTACATTTTATTGAAATTTTCTGATTATAGTTTATTCGTATAATTTTTCACTGCATTCAATATTTCGTTAGAACATTTTTTTCTATTTAAATAATATTGGTGGCAATTTCACGCTGCCATCACCACTATGATATATGACTAATATGAGTAAAACATTTCAATTCTCTACAGGCATTTTCAACTTCACGCTCGTCACGCCATGTGCTATATAGTGTATAATAAACAACAGCATACTTTGATGTATATTATTATTTATTATGTACCTATGCATATTATATGCCAAGTTGGACATTAACTAGTTGGTTAATATTTTAATTAACTTAATAACTTAACTATATTAATTTTCCTTTTCCATTGTAATAGTTAATAACATACCTACCCTTTTTCAGTTAATTTTAAGAATGAATAATAATTGGTAAGTTCTACTCACGTTAAATTAGATAACTCATGGGTTATTTATACTAGAATATTTTATCTATGGATGACTGTAATTAAAAATAGAAACTAACCTAAATATATATTTCTTAGCATGATGATTATGCAGTATATAGATATTCAATGATTTTAAATAAAATGTGTATTTTGGGCTGAATTATTTATTATTAATTTTATATTAGTATAAAAACTAATTTGAGTAAAAAAAGTAAATTGCACATGTAAACTGCAGTATACATAGTTGTAATAAATATAAGTATGCATGATAGGTATTATAATATTAATAATAGGGGTTTGTGGAGCATCCGTGATGGTATCCGAGCACTAAAATAAATTCTGTGATTGTTGTTATTTTATTAAACAAATAAGTTACCTATATCTATTTTGTCCAAATTTATCTTTAACCTCCAATCATTTGAATGTTGAAAAAAACAAGTATATTCGAAATTGTATTGAACTATTTTTAATGGCGGGTTTTCCAAAATAAGGTACGAATTTAATTGTTTTTAGGAAGTGTGGTGAAGATGAACCTGACCATAATTCTATATAATTTCGGTGGAAGTGGATTGCATTTTTGTTATTACTGAAAAAATGAACTGCAATATTACATGGTCAAAAGACTGAACAAATTGGTTTAATTTCCATCTGCTTCGTTAATTATCATAATGATCCTATAAGCACACATTGAAACTTTCCCAGGCCGAAGTGTCGGAGTTACATCACAGCGTATATAATATCATTTTGCACAAATATTACCCTAAATAACGCACGTCACGATATAATATGATATTATAATGGTAGGTATATACGTTATGCATAATATTATAATATGATATTGTGTGAAGTTAATACATATATACTCTCCAGAAATACAACACTGTTGAGCATGTTTTTAGATAGGCGTGCTCAACGCGGTCTATACCAGTGGCTTACGTATAGTATATGCAATGTACCATGTACTACCATGTATACCACAACAACTGTTATAATATATTGTAATACACTAACACTATTACTACTAGGTACTTAGTTTTGGCGCCGCCGACCGCGCCCGAGAACCGCACGCATGCAAGAATACAATACAGGGTGCTCACAATTGTGCCCGTCAATAACAATTTTGCTCCTGATATAACGTTATTCAAATACCTAGGGTTTTTGAAAACATCAATCGCGTTTTTCGTTTATGTATTGTATGATTAATAATTATACACGGCACGCCGCGGCGGTACAATATATTGTACTCAATGACGTTATTTTACAATATTATGTATATTAATATGTAATAATATGTATATGATGTGATTTTAATAATTTTTACTATTTCGTACGCCTACTTACCGGATATGGGATCGAAATTAATTATTTTGTTCATCCGCTCCATGGATAAGACCACCTCGTCGAATAGCGCCACGCTACCACACGACAAGCTCGTGTTGCCAGCCTGTGGGCACACCGCAATGCTCCTGTCGTTGCAGTACTTCAGTATGTCCGACACGTTTTCTGCGGTTTTCGGTTTTAACACCAGCCCGCTATCGCCTGTAAAACACACACACACATCAATAACAATAATAAATAACAACAAAGACGAGTTAATATAACAATAATGAAAACAATATAATAAAAAATAAATATATAATATTTTAAGTTGTATTCGCATCAACAAGAAAAACGGCGGTGGATTAAGGCGCCATGGCAGAAACCTATGGGTGCCCATTCGAAATTCTGCCAAAAATATTCAGGTGTTCCCTCAACTACCGTTAAAAAACCTACAGTACCACCCCCCTTTCACAATGACCTATGTTGCCGCGGGTTAACAAATAAAAAAAAAAAACAAGAAAAACAAACTAACTGGGCCCATCTAAATTTTTTTTATATAGCGAAATTAAGGGATATTATTATAAAGATATTTAGTACCAGTTATTTATAGTTTAACATTAGTAAAGTTTACTGCTAACAATACATATCTTAACCACAGAATAAATATTATTATATTATTAATTCTATATGGTTAAACATTCAGTAAAAATAAAGTCGTAAAGAAATTGAGTTGATTATATATTTTTTGTTGTTTTATTATATGTTCATAAATAGTTTGTTATATTATTATTTTAGTCTATATACAATGCAAATACTATACGAGTTAGATGTGAAAAGATAAACTATTACCGTTTAGTTTTAAGTTATAAGTTTATATAGTGATTTTGTTTAAAATGATAATGGGTTTGGAAGATATATGAGCCATATAAACTATAATGATGATTTAAACATTTATTAGTAATTAATCTATACAAATTTTATATTTTATAGAAATTACATAGTATAATGGATACTAGAACTAGATCTATAGTATTATATACATGTTTTATATTTTTGTAAGAAAATTTTAATGGATTATTTTTGTCCTATAATAGTATAATATATACATTATAAAACTCGGAAACTATTTTTAGATTTTTTATTTAGATACGTCAACATTTTCAAACAAATCGTCTATATTTAAAAATGGAAACGAAAAAAGTCGTCCCTCGTTTGAAAAAATTGGTAAGTTTGTATCATCATACACTCTTTAAATGGTATAAAATACGTGCGTCATAGCAAATAATAAGCGTTTTCAATAATCCATTTTACTTTGCAGTAATTTTTAAAGTTAGAATGATTAACTGATCAATTATGAATTTAAAGGTAAGATTATTATCTAGGTTCTTGGGCATATATCTTGGAGGCCTTAGCTGCAATTTCAGTTATGAAGCAATAGTTAATAGTTACTGTCACACAGTTTGTAAATTTTAAAATAATCATTATTTGTATTCAATTGAAAATTGAAAATATCAATAAAATTCTTAAAAATGCCCTAGGTCTTAATAATTTACTTTAATTTTATGAATAATAGAGTAACGTGATGGATTATTATGAACGTAAAATATGTTATGCTGTACGTCAGCAAGACGGAGGCAATGTAATTATAATTGGAAATTAGAGAATTACTTATTATTCAAGTGAAACATCGTGGTGATCATGCTTATTAAAGCACCGTGTACAATATGGCATGGGTGCGTAACTTCTAGTGCTTTATATATTTTGGCATTACATATAAATGTATGAAATGGAAATGAATGAGGCCCTATCAAATCTATGCGCCCCTATATCGTCCCCCCTACTGAATCTGGTATTTCAGTATAGTTGTATATATATATTGTGTGCGTGAGTGCGTTTAATTCCGTACGTTTTATTTCAACGTGGCCGTCGTTGTCCGGCTTTTGTGCCGTGGTCGTAATTTGTTGGTGGTTATAGGCGGCGAATCGGGTCATGCCGCCATATATTATATGAAAGAAAAGGCTGCATCCGAGTTGGGGTTCCCGACCATAATGGTATTTATTTTTATTTTTATTTTTGGATAGAAGTGCACTATATATATACTATTTAGTACTGATCCTCAGATTTGTACTGCCGTGCTGGGTAGTATGGCGCTATAACTATTGATTCAAAATTTGAATAGAATTAAAATACATTTTGTATACGCGTATAGTTTTGAGTAAAAATGTAAACCTCTAAGATAACTTATAACGAAAATCAACTCACAACAGTGGCACTGAATAGTGATGTTAATTTTCTGTAGGAAGATTTCAGTCATACACTGCAGCTCTTCTCATATAATATCACTCGATATATTATTTTTACGAGCATTTGACAAAAACCTCATTGACAGTGGGTGTATTTTGTATACCCCGATAAGTATCCTTCGTGAGCCATACATAAAAATAAGCTGACTATTAACTGAGTATAAGCAAACTGCATGGCCCGTGCTGCATGTATATATATGAATGTGTATATACGGTAACCTACACTGTACATGCAATAAGAGTAAATAATATAATTCTGTTCATCGTTTTATTTTACATTAAACGAAAATAATTCAATTTTATTTTCAACCGATTTTCGATGTGTTTCACCCTCTGTCAACCCTACGAGTTCGAAATTCCGTATCCACCTTATTACGTGCTCTAGAATAAAACTAATTGGAATTTAATGCATATTATGCACAAAATACACACTCATACACCCACGCACCGGACACACGCATATTTAAACATATATTATACACGCATATAATTTTAGATTCTGAGCGGAGCGAGGAATGTAGGTATTGATTTTACAATGATGTGTGTATTTTATTGTATTTTTTTTTTTTTGTGTCTGTCATCACGTTTTGGAGCAGTGAAAGTGCTTCGATCTTCGACTTCAGTACCTCGTTCGATCAGAAAGTGAATCTAGTTGGTACTTTGGGTGGTCAAAAGTAAAAAATTCTTAATATTTTTCTAAATAATCGGGATAAATAAACTAAAATTTAAGGGAAAATCGGGAATTTTTACGCACAGTTTTTGACAAAATCGATTTTGGTTTTTGATGAAACTTTTAAACAAATGACCGTGTATGATAGATACATGAAATTTTCACCGAATGTTGATATAAGTATATTCTATCTACCATGCAAATTTCAAAAAATTTTGACTAAGTTGAACTATTTATTGGCATATGCAATTTTCGATCATTATTTGTTTTTTTTAAATTAATATCGATAAAAATTTATTTGTTGGGTAGAAAAGCTTGAGAATTTAATACAAGGCTTCTAACATATTGTTACAATAACAGTTAAAAAATAAAATAAATACATAGTCACAAGTTTTTTTTACAAGCATTCAAAGTTTTAATTTTGATAAAATACGTAAAAATCACGAAAATTCGCAAACTATTTTAAGCTAGAAATTCGTAAAAAATTTTCTTATTTTAATAATGTATAATTTATATCCTAGACAGATAAACCGTCTCCGCTCAGAATCGTTTTTCGTATACAATGATTTAATATCATTGGATTCAAATTTAATTCCATCCATTACAGTAACCCATTTATTGTAACCTATTGTACAGCAAAGTGACATCCATGACTTATTACCAGCTTTTTTTTTATATATGTAGGTAATAGGTACTCTGATTTATATCATTCAAGTTACTTAAAATTATAGCCAACAATTAAAAATCGAAACAATCTCGCCTGGTAGACTACCAGTGGTAGTATGGTTCACAAAAACTTAATTTTTACGAGTATTTATTATTTTTATTAACTCGGTTCTCAATAATTAACAGCAAACCATGGGAGATTTTTCATCATGTAATTATATTATACATTATGTATTACCCCGACAATCGTTTACTGTGTATTTATTTCGATGATTGGGTTAATGGAATAATTTCGTTTGTTATATTATGATAGAGATGTGGTTCTGCGTGTATTACATGACTCAACCCGTAATTGATTTGTTTGAACACAGGAATTATTAAATATTCGTGTTCGCGTATTACAAAGATACATTAATTTAATTTTAGAGTGATCAAGCCTACATTGCACATTTTATAAATTTTAATACTGATGCAATATAATGTGTAAATATTGTGCCACCTACGTGTACATAATTAAACACTGCAGCGCGTGTATATTTATATAATAATTAGTGTTCGGAAGTTGTAGGATTTGCATGCTTTTTAAATGCTTATTGAAACTATATAATATATTTCATATAAATGCATTGCATTATAAAGTGATGAATAAAAAAATTAAATTATCATGATTTTACATAATTTATAATTTTTTTTGCACATGCTATAATGTTTTCAAAGGTATATTATATACTATGTTATTATCATGCGGATATATATCATTTTTAGTCTAGGTTGTTATTTGATTACTTTATATAATATTATGCAATTTTTTTAATTTTCAAAAAAACTTATTTAGATTAATTAAAAAAATAGTCATAGTTATTCATTTTAAATTTCATGTTTTTATTAAATATTTTTTGTTTTCTCTTCATAATAATTATTATCCTATATTATTATCCTATATGACGTTACAACTAAAAACATTTTTTGGTATTAAATATTAATACTTCACGATGTTGAAATAATTGCAGGTTTTAATGATTTAATGAACACTGTTAAAAACAGTATAAATTAATAATAGATAATTATTGCCTGATGGGCGAGTTCAATTTTTGTTATCGGCTTCTGTATACCATTATATACTATCATCATGTCCTGAAATAAAGATAACTGATAAATTTATGTAAAATTTAAAATTAGCGATATGTAGTATCGTACAACACTGTCGTGAGTATTGAGGAAATGAATGAGTCCAATGTGATAAAGCGTGTAGTAAAACGAGGGTGTGAATTTATAATATCTACATCTGTGTGGGGCCGAAACAATAATTCAGCAGTGGGATTTGAAATTATTAAACGGCGTGAGAGAAAACCGGGCAATGATGGGAAGAAGAAAACACAAAGATAAATGGTGCGTTTTTACGGCGCCGGAATATTGAAAGAAAAACGGATTGTGGTGAAAATCAATAACGACCATATATATATATATATATATATATATGTATATGTATATGTATAATATGTACGTGCTGCTGCACATGACCACGAGAGTGTAGGCATATAAATAGCCGTGTAAGAATAAAGAATTATTAAATGGTTGATAGTGTTTTGAACTCTGACCGGTCGGGAACAATCAGCAAACGAAGGAGTTTTTGCTCGCCCCAGAACGTTAGTACCTATCTATAGACTATATAACTTTACATTATTAGGTGTACTATACTGTCTATACAGTGTGACTATTATAAAGCTATATAGATGAGTTAACTCTATAAACATTTTTGTTGAACGATCATCGATTTATTTCCCATCATGGAGGGGGTTAACTGAACAATACAGTTTTGGAAACAAAAATTGACAATTATTTAAAACAGGTATATAGGTACACCCATATAGGTATAGTGATTAAACCGTTGAGGATTTTTTCCCCCACCTCGTCGGGTGATTATTATTTTTTGCTTTCCACGCTTCACTTATAACAACGAATCTTGAGGGCAAAACATAAACATATATGGACAATTTCAAAGTTTCATCGAAACTCGACGTGAATAATGTCGATGAGCTGATCAATCAGATGCATACCGGAGTTGTGTATCGAAAGACAAAAACGCTATGGCGCACAGCACATAGCACATACCTTCCGTGTGAAGAGTGTTCAAAACTAAAACGATTACCAAAACGAGTATTACAATGTACCTCATTATGAAAATCCCTCACCACAATAATTCGAAACGATGGTCATTTCATATGATGGGTTATGGGTATATAATATTAATTAAAGTGTCGCTATTGATTCCGCGTGTAGGTATACATAATAGAGGTTTTGTTTTTTGCAATGGTTAGTTTTCAACTGCTACAACAGAGTTCGGTTTCTAAGCCCCCGGAAGTCACGGCGACCACTTTGATGCATAATCATATATTATAGAATAACTGTAAAAAGGGCAGTTGTTGTTGTCTTTACCGGACGCGTGTTTCATGTAGTCCACGTTGTACGGCCCGACGTTTTGGGCGCCGGTCAGCACGTTTGGTTCGCCCAGCAGCGACCGGAAGTGACGGACGTCGGCGTCGGTCACACGGCTGTACTCGCCCCGGACGTGGCGCACGTCGTTTACGATCTTGGCGTTCGATGCCACTGCAGGCCCCGCTGACGACCTCTTCCGTCGGCACTGAAGGGCCCGGTGCAAAAGCATCCGTCTGATATAGGTCACGGGTTTTGGCGAGTACATAACGATGACGATTTATGTCGATGAATATATTGACAATCGTCAAGGTACTTATTATACGTATTATATTAAGTGCCAACGACGCGATGGTGCGTAACTACGCTGCACGTCACGAGGATAGGCAATGATGGTGTGTACGAACACTACGAACCACTATCGAAACAAAACGCACAAAACGCGGATGTCGTATTAGATGAATAATTAAAATAGATCGCGATGGACAGCGGATAAAACGTGTACGGAAAATTCGCGTATTTATTATGATAACTACGCGAATCGGCTAAGATTAAGCAAGTAAATAATAAATATATATCCGTGGGCATCTGTTCTTTACAACGCACTGTCGAACCGTAGTCGTCGACGTAAATATCTAGTCGTTGTTGTTACACTGATAACTACAGTGTAAAGATAACAACTGCAATATACAAACTTCATTAATTAGCGGCACATATACATATTATGGCATACTATTTATAATTGTAATAGAACATATATAGTCATAACATGTACCTATACGATAAAAATTGATAATTTTAATTTGGAAAAACATGACATAATACACCATAGCATTTTTCATTCGTTTGAATAATATATTAATTAATCACATAAATTATGCAAAGAAAAAAATAACATTACTTTTATTATACTTTTCAATTTATCTGTTATTGTAACAAATAGTAAGTAATAATTACTATCTTATTGAACCAATAGAACATCCGTGTATAGTATAAAAATAAAAACAGAATTCGTATATTATTATAGTAGGTACCAATTATATTTTAGTAGTTTATGATTATTTATCCTGAGAAAATATTATTTTGCGATTTTCAATAATATTACCTGACCTGCTCCCTACTTCTATAATGTGTGCGTGGCATGTGTGCCAATAATGTCTTCTACACTAGATTACCAACACACAACAGTGCATTATAATATCACAAATTATACAACATATAAGGGAGTATATATTTTCATAAATGATTGTATATTGGTATTATACTGTTATTTGTAATCAATTGATCATGGAATTCTATGGTTGTATGATAAACATAGCGTGCTTTTTATTGAGTTTTTAATCGTTATTATTATGTTCTAAACATGTAAACATTGTTCGCTGATTCCAATACTATCCCATTACCTAATAATAGCCACACTCCCACACTAACGATAAGTCGTTGGCTAAATTTATTTCTACACTTTTTTCATTAATTAATTCTCTAATCACGTTCCTTACAGTTATTCTTAACAAACAACTTATTCCATATTCCAATCTTTATTAACTCATTAACATTATTATAAATTATAATAATTTTAATTGTTGTATACGTTATCTTAACTGTACATTTTCATGGTTTCCGAACCATTATTATTTTATATAGTACTCCGTTATCATCATCTAAATCACAATGTTCACAAATCTTTTTTTTTGTAATGTATACCTTAATTATCTTTGTTATATTTTGATAATTGTTGAGGTAACATAGTTAAACTAGAAACTAATACTTAATAATAAAAAAAATAATATATATATACATATATATACATATATATAAGTTGAATAATTTAATTAATTGAATTCTCATTAAAGAGAAAATTTTTTGTGAATTATTATCCAATAGCCAATAGGTATATAAATGTGGGAACAATTAAAATATTTTAGCGGTTTAGCCCTCTTCCTTTTAATTTCTCAGCCAGTTACGTCTGTGATTTAAGCTACAATGAGAACATTGAGAACAAATGTTGCATCACTGCAAGTTTAAAGCAAATTGTACATGATTAAATTAATCAACTACTGCAGCGCGTTTGATTTATTTAAAAAATTAAAATCCATAAAATTAGTTAAATTAGGCGCCTCAATAGATTAATTGTCTGAAGACTTTATGCTATGTTTTTGATTGCAAGCATCTATACGGTGTAGTCGGTGTACTATAGCCACTAATACGCATATGTCTTCAATACAATACGTTTTGTAGTTTAAGCTTTAGCCTTTAAATATATATCATAAAAGCAATTAAAGTATAGCTATTCAGTCGACCAAACCTGTTATTATAGATAAGAATTAAGTACAAAAAATACAATCAGTTTATACTATTGACTTGCTTGGCGCAAGCAATGCACATAACAATATGTATGACAGATCAAAATAAAGTTTAGAATACAATAAAACTATGGATTTTCTATAGTACGCATACTATAGGTATTTAAACGATCACATGCAAAAGGGTAAAAATAAAAACGATTAAAGATAGTGACCGTATCATGTCATGTCCTATTTATTAAACTTGTAGGTAACATTTTTATTTTATTTTTTGACGACATGACAAAACGCATAGTGTTAATCTGGATTAATTTTAAATCACACTTTGGAGTTTGTTTAAATAGGACGTGTGTGATACGAAAATTCGGAGATCCTATTTAGTATACTATTTACGTTTTCAAAACGTATTATATTCAGTGGATAATACGAAAAATGTTTTTGAATAATAATTCCACGAAATCGATTTGATAGCATATGTCGTGGTATAAAAAAAAAATAGATTATTTTATATTTTGTTTTAATTTATATTTGTATTTTCGACCGCAATCATTTTTCTACAACAAAATATTATATTATACATTTATTCATTTATAACGAATTGGTTTTTTTGTAAACATCTATAAAGTGGACAGTAACGCGTCATTAATGTTATGATGATATTTTTTTTCATCATGAATAATTTGAGTTTATTATAATATACCGTATACGAATGTTTATAATAATATTTTATGTGAATGATCACGTTCCGATTAATATATTTATATTATTTATATGGGATTATTCAAATGAATCAAATTGATTATTAATAAATAATAAAACGTATATAATTTTATTCGAGGTGGGTTTTTTTCGGTGAAATATATATTAACATTATATTATAAATATTATCATCAATGACGTTTGTACAAAGTATACCATTATACCAATACCAATACCATAAATGATAAGTCTACAATATTTATTATACTCGATACTGGTTTAAACACTAACGTCCTTTCATACGCGTAAAGCAAAATATGATTAAATGAAAATAAAATATTCATAAAATGGTAGTAAATATATGATTTAATAGATAGTATCAAATCTTTATAAATATTAAGTAGGTAGGTTGTATTAGTTTTGTCTTTAATAATGACTAATAATATTTTATTTTTAGTATGTATAATAAAAAAAAAGTCTTTAAGAAATAAGAAGTGTCACTACTGACTTCTTCCAACTCATCATGCCATTGTAAATCAGCCTATATTCTTATTTTTCCTCAGAGTACTGATTGTATATTTCTTATAAAAAAAAAATTTTAAAAAAGTATGTATAATATCCTAAGCTCATTATTTATGAACAAACTCTTGCCACACTCCATGCCTTCATCTCTATGCTTATTGAAAATAATTCTTTTCGAGCTGCATTACAATAGTGAACAGTAAAATTTACAAAACCAGAAAAGTATAATATAGGTATATAAAGTTGATTCTAAGACAAACAATTCTAATTAATAAATTGCTATTAATCCAATTTATCACAACTATTGGTATAAACTATTAAAACTGATGATATTTTTTGTTGCTTAAGTGTTGTTAAGTTAACGTCTACGTATGTAAATATTTATTCTATTGTTGTAATACGTGTATATCTGAGAAAGCCATAATTTAATCTTATTTACTATACTATTGTACCTTAAGTAGAAGTAGGTACAGCATAAACTGTCGAAACATCAGATTAATAAAAGTCAACTACTATTATGTTTTCACTCTTGACAAAGATTATGCGAATATTACCGTCAATCAGAAAATATAGAGTCAAGAACGTATTAATAATTATAGTAAAAAAAATAACTTTTCTACGTATAAGTAGTTAATAGTTATATATGCGTAGTACCTAATAATTATTATTATTATGAACACTATATTTTATAGCTGCAAAGCTGCAGCTGTCAGTTTAATAAAATATACTTAAATAGATTTGATGGAAATAAAAAGAACATTTTTCGCTTACGTAAGTACGATACGTCATCGTGTCGAGATGAATATATTCTACATTATTGTAGTAAAAATTTAAAGAAAAATCACATGTATTTTCCGCCGTTGTGTTTGCACGCTCACTCGCGTATTTGATATCGTCGCGTCATATTATTTATTTATTATTATTATTATTATTGTGATGCATAATGCATAATATATATATATATACGAACGATCCACTGCGACAATACCGCATTTGTCAAGCAAACAAAACACATCAGTCTTGTCGAATGACATCCAAAATCCTCTCTCGCTTGTGCACCTGCCTAATATATTATAGTATATAGTTACTCGAAAATGCCGAAAGATGAGTAGTACAGTTAGTACACTAGTATACTGCAGAACAGTTAACCCCTCATCTAAATATTCACAGTTATAAGTTTGTATTTGTGAAAACATTTGTATAAATTTTATAATATACCGTTGTTTATAATTTATCACGTGTATTGGAAAACGATAAAAAAGAACGCGATTTTGGAGGTGACGAATATTTTTAAATCGGATTTTATAACACAGAATTACTAGTATTTCTACTAATAATGTGTAAAAGTTTTATTTTTTTATTGATAGAAATTATATAAATAAACACAATTAAACAACTGTCAATTTATAATTTAATAATTATACTTAATCTATCTTAATTGTTGAGTTGTAATAAAGTGCTAGAGTTAAACTTGAAGCTTAATAATAATAATATAATTAAATAATTAATAGTGTATAATTAATATTTAACATTGTGTTCTAGTTCTAATAATAACCATGGTTATTGCAATAATTTAAGTTGGTATAGTTTACATTATAATTTATAAGTTTAATATATTATATCCAAGTGATTTCACAATGACGAGATACGCTCGAACACTAGACCTACTGTACATTAAAGCGGTTACCTACTTTTGTCTTTTTTACAAATTATTTTATACCATTATTTGAAAAAAGAAAAATTCAAAGCAAGCTGTAAAAGGCCTTTTTCATTCAGATAAAAAAACTGTTTGATTACACAATCAAAATACAATTCTACGAAACCTAAAACTATTTACTGTGAATGTGTGAAGTATTTTTTTCAAATAAAATACGCTGTACTCCCCTCCACCCTAACATAAAGTTATATCGGGCAGTAGGTAAATGGAAAAGTATTATAATAAAACTTCTATCATATAAAATATATTTTCAGATTTTATAGATTTGTGGACAATTTGAAAACTCGACATTAGGTACCTTATACATGTTGGTGAACAGTCAACACTCAACAAGCTAATTTTGTTCCACAGACTACAGACATAACCTTTAAGGCTTAAAGTATTTCATTTTCATACTGCAATAGATATTTTCAAACTGCTTGAGTTGATAAGTTCCGCAACGAAAGTTTTGAGGATTTAGTACAAAATAATTTTTCCCTAGGTAAAAATTTGTCTACTTAATTTAACCTTATGTCCTTATAGGGTGTGGCTTAGTCACTAAATCAAAATTATTCATGATTTCACAATATTCGTAGACAAACTCCCATTTTTTATTGTACCTCGATTCGTGAAATAGTTTAACCGAGATGATGTACAATTGACCTGGGCAGATTGGATATAGTAAGCTATCTAGACCCCTTAAAACTACTTATTGCTACCTATATAATAGTCTCGGTCATGATTAGAATATGCGTTTATGTTTTCGGACCCATCTGCAGTAGTTGATTTATATTATATTCAGATCAAGTACAAAGATGACTTTTGGCATACTGAACATAGACCATCCTTTGCTATCTAGTAGTACTCATCAAATATACGAGTACCAGTATATAATTATATAAGCAAGTGATATGATGTGCAGACACTACCATTGGCGTAATTCCATTAAATTTCAGTAGATGCAAAATTTTTATCGGTCCAATAATCGTAATTACAAATTAAATAATATTACTCATATTTAAAGCTAATTGCATTGCTCGCGTGTACCATAGGTATCTTTTTATATTTGATAACAATATAACATAAACAAATATCAAAATCTGTAGGTACCTATATTTTAAATATTATATGTGCTGTATCCGTACTATATGATTCATTATACATATAAAAATATAATATTTATATGAAATTAATTAAAGTGATAACAAAATTTTAAAATAAGTTTAAAAAAAAATCAACAAATCAATGAAATATAGTTGATATTGTATTTTAATAGGTATAAAGTTCAGCATCTGCAGGTGCAAAAGCATCTATCTTTGCACATGTTACATAATACTTGGGGGTGCAAATGCACCGTCGTGCACCCTCGTAATTAGGCCACTGGATACTACAATATTGTATACATTTTGGGAAACAAGTGATGCTTGACATTATATAGGAAATTATTAGCTTTAAAAGACATGTCTCTAAAATAACGTCAAATGTATTAATAGGTTCATATGTATTTGTATATTGTATGTATTATATTAAATTCCGTTGTCAACGGGCATTATAATTTTTAAGTCGAAAGTGAATAAGTCTGTTGATGAAAGTGTGTAAATGCATTACTTATACTTAAATACGGTACTGCAGAATAATATATAACATGTATGTATTTGATGTTTATGTATATATGATATATATATTTATTTATAACTTTATAAGTGTTCAACGCAACCATATCCGTGATGGCGGCCGGTTATAATAGTTTTGTTGGTTTTGCGTGTCGTTATAATAGCTATAGTGCTCAATTTTATATAACATGTATCATATAATATATTACAGTATTCGGTGATGGAAGCAGATTTTGTCGTTTTCGTATTGAAAGAAGTGCTTTCGATTCGTAGTTTTGCATTTTTTGCATCATGACACCGACACGGGTCACCACCATCGGGATGTCGTGCGCTCACCGACCGAAAACAGCGTCGTGGTCCGATCTCTGCAGTAGGTATCTCGCCACTGCTGGCGTATATATACGCCCATACATATTTTAATACTCAATGTATTATAAAATACATACAGTATACAGGATGAACCTTTTTTAACAAGACACAAAATTTTCAAGAAAAGTTTTAACATATTAGGAACCATTTGTTTATAGACAGATTCATTAAAATTCATTACAAAACTAATTTTTGTAAGTCATTTTTTGGAATGGTTTTTTGTTTTGTTTTGAATGAGAAAACATTTTTGTTTAAATAATCTAAAGCAGAATATTTTCCCCAGAATTTCAGTAAATAAAAGACGAAATTTTAATGACATTAACTAAAAATTAAATAGTTAAAAATCAAAACATTATATATGCTTTAACATTTAATTTAAATGATTTAAATGAGCGGATAGTGGACGAAGATTTTGCGATGTTTCTCTACTCCTGTAGTAGTTCTGTTCCACTCAACTTGACCATCTAAACTTAAAACTCTTATATACTTATCTAAATATCTTATGAACTAATGATGACTTGATGTATTGGAATTCTCAAAAAAATATACTGCTTAGTGCTAAGGAATATGAAATAAAACATATTCGTGGTATAATTCCAAAAAAGTAAATAAATTTAAAAACTCGGGTTATTTCAAGAATGGTGTTCTTCATAACTTTAAAAATTTATATGTGAAAAATATATACATTGAAAAACATTAAAATATATATATATATTTTTTTTTTTGAAAATGTGCGTTCACTCAAAGAATTGCCTTGTATATAGGTACAGCGCATCATAACACGAATACTTTATATACTACACCCTATGTGCTATGCACATTATTATGTATTACGCTGCTGGATCCTATATCAGGTAGGTACACAATATTATCATATACTATATAGCATAATACAGCCCGTCTACACACACTCGGGTACATCTCAATGTTTTTCTCTGCGTATGTAAATTTATTTTCTTTCTTTCCTATAATGTACAGTGTGCACCACTTATGAATTTATGATTTATACACGCACCCGCGTCATATCGCCTACGTACGTGCCTATATATATATATATATATATATACGTCACGAGCGCACGCGCACAACATGATCGTATATATGGAGTAAGTAATGTGTGTGCGTGTAGTGTGTACCTACTTGTGAGTGCTCAAACCGCAACAGCTATATATGTATATTTATATGTATGATTGTATTGTATGTACGTGTTATTATTATTATTATTGTTGTTGTTGTTGTTATTTTATATAAATCATTTCCGTCTGAAAAGTGGCTAGCTGTTGCTTTGCGTGCACGGTGGCGACGGCGGCTGGGCGCGAAACGGATGAATAATACACTTTTTCCGCGAACCACCGCCGTTCCGTTTAAATAGATTTAGCGATGCTCTCCGCCGCCAGTTGCTGGAATCGCAACATTATGACGTGGTGTGCGAGATCCTATTATCATTATTATTATTATTATTATTATTATTATTATTGATATTATAACGTATTTACGAATCGGATCGCCCCGGGTAATATTATGAACTATACATCGTGTCCGACGAGTACGTGTATGTGTGCGTCGTATTATTATACAGCTGTGTTATAAATTATTATATATACGCTCATACACGAGTAATAGCTTTCCAATTCGTTTTAGAGAGAACAAAAATCGATTTAGATACACCTCGCCATCGTCGTTTCATTATGTACATTGCTGCATGCAGTCGTTTATACTGATGATGCTCGTATACCTTCACACAATCCGTTCGTTTGGTATTAGATCGTCAACAGATTTTTTGATGTTTTTTACCATTTACATAAAAATAATTTATTCGTTAGTGTTTAGTATCTACGGGTTACGACATAATATCATTATTGCTATTACGCGCTTAGACTTAGACTACACTGCACTACAAAAAACAAAAGCAATGATGTATCAGTGTCTAATTATTTCCTGTTATATTATTTTTATATAATATATAATATTATGCTTCGTTTTGTTCATATTGTCAAAATTGTAGGCAAATAACCTAAGATTGTGAAGCCTAATCGAAAAAAATATAATTTATGTTCTGCTACGGACAATGGTGTCAGAAATAGACCATTAACTGTGTTTATTTTAGCTTATATGTTAAATATCTTGTATATATTTTTAATATTGTATTAAAAAATGATTCTAGCCCTTCTATAACCCACCTCCAAAAAAAAAAAAATTCCTGGCTAGGTCAATGGTTAGCAGTGTATGTTAAATTACGGTTGAAACCTTATTCTACGTAGTGGTTTAGAAGGACGCTGCTACCTATGCTTTTGTTGCCTTCGTCTTACAAACGTGAGACATAACAAATTTTCGTTCTCTAGTTTTGATTTGTTAAATTTTATAAGCCCGCAATTCATGCTTGAAAATTAAAATGTGAAAAAATTGTCGACGCTTAAGAATATAATATAGTGATAATATTCGGGAGGCGTTCAAAATCCCGACAATGATAATCCCGAATGGTCAATAATCCGACACCAAAACCCCGACAGTCTAAAACGTCGACAGCCAAAAATGCCTACAGGCTACAGTTCAAAATACCAACTATTTGAAATACTGACAAAATAATATAATTTTATCTTATGAAAGTTTAATCTAGTACTTACCTATATTATCTAAAACGCTCAATTATTTGTCCCGAGTCTGAGTGGAACGATTGAACATTTCAAACACAAACGTATTTCGGTATGTTAATTGTACGTTGTACCTACCTTTGTTCTGTACTTTAAATATAATTTAGGAGTTTGTTTTATTATGAGTGAAATATGTCAAATTATCCCATCTTAAAAAGGAAATGCTAAAATAGGTGTCAAGGGATATTTAATGACAAAAGACAAGAATCGAAAGGACATTACTGGGGCTGCGAAAAAAGAAAATCAATGGCACAGGTAATTTTTGAAAGACAAATTAATTTTTTATAGATTTTATAAATTCAAGTTCGAATTTTAACAAAATTAGATACCTATACGAAAAATAACGATTTTAGTTAATTTGACGTAATTTTAAAGTGATTGGCGTGTACCGTCTAAGTTATTATTTCGTGTACTTTTTCATTGTGTGGTACCTACCGTTTATCCAATAAATATAATATACATATATATATATATATATATATATGTATATAACAAGGTTTCATTTGGGACATAATATTATGTTAATTGATAAAAACAATTTATTGTTTGAGTTTTTATATAAAATTATTAAATAACGATTAAAGAATATAATGGTATAAATATAAAGGTCGGTATTGTGATTTGTCGGGATTACAAAAGTCGGGATTTCGACCTTGACCCATAATATTCTTACCTAAAAATATGATAATATTTCAATTCACTGTAATATATCAAAACTAATAGCATACAATTTAAGCTAGTAAATAACCTAACCTCACATAATATTATTTAAGAAATAATTGTAATCCATGGACCACGCGTGCAGGTGATATTATATTTGATATTTTGTTTCCTGCTGCATATTTAATCGAACGTTTACTAGCCACTCGTAATATTACTTTTTTTTTTAAATTTCATTGCATTTTTCTTTGGTGATTAAAAATTCTATATAAATAGACGGGATTTTTCCATATCAATGATCTTAAAAAAAACACGTTTGTACAATGAAACAAATGAATAACGTGATGCAAAATCCACAAAAATAAACAAACAAAATTGTAACTTGTAAGCAATTCAGAAACTGTAGCGCCCAGTCACATGAAAAGTGTATTCATTTAATGGTTCAATAAAATTAAATTCATTAAAGGACCATCAGCTCACTGTATATTGATTCGTTAAAGGTTTAGTGATTGTTATTTGACCTGCTATAAGATAAATAAATCCAAATGTTTGTAATGAATGTGTTCTTTAAATTGTTCTATTTACCTTTATACATGGACTTATTTGCCAATAATGTACATGATAATTATATTATAATATGCTCTAGTTATTTTATTTATTACCGTACCTAAGTAGGTAATGCGATATGTTGACATGTTGTTAAATCTTGTCCATTCTTATACAAAATGAGGCCTTTCAAATGTGTGGCCCTATAGGTTTTTAATACCACTCATCAATTACTCGTTTAATAAGCTTCAAGTACTTAAGTATCCAATAAGAATTATTATTTTGATATTATTATGATAATGCGAATACTCGCGAGTCGTGAATGCGAACCTCAACTCATAAAACGCAATACGCCAATAATATTATTTTACCTGGTATTTTCATCAGAACTTGTCAATATAATAACAAATGCCATAATTCATGATTCATCAATACTGATAAAACGATAAGATATCGGTTTCAATTTTAATACTTTACAAAATCATTTTCACTGAATGTGTCACTGTATTTGTACATTAATACAATATTAGAATTTGCTGTCATTCATCCTGATTGCCCGTACATGCTACATATATTATTATTTATTATCTATAATCTATCTTTTATGCCATTTGTAATGTTTGAGTGTAATGGGTAAATATAAGTTTCTAGTAGTAAGTACTTATCAATTGATTTTGAAATAACTCTACAAATTTAAACATGACGTAATAAAAGACATATCATAACAAATAAAGCAATATCAACAATAAGGACTCTAAATAATTTTTATGATTAGGTAGTTACAAGTATTCCGATATTCGACTATATCCCTAATATAAAAAATCGCAGTCCGTAGGAATACTATACAGAATATATAATAAAAAACACGTTTACCCAACGGATTATGTTTTATAATTAATTATCTTTAAATGTATTTTCGTAAATGGTTAAATCCATGCAGCCATGTAGGTAATTCAAAATGTTGACATATACATAAATTAGTTGCGGTTCACATCATTTATAAGTCATTAAGCTATGTCCAATGTCTCAACGAAACCATAATAGTAGGTATTAGAAAATATTGGAATGACCTGAAAATTTGAATAAAATTTGTTAATATTTGTTTGTCTGTAGTGGGCAATAGATATTGGCCCGGGATGTAGACAATGCGAACTTGTGAGTTAAGACACTTGCTCGAATAGTAATTTTCAGATGAAAATATCAGTTGAAGAATTACAATAATATATAAAATATAATATACTCACGTGTCACGTCGGACGAATGAAAAAAAGGGTGAAAACATTGGGAGACTTTTATGTCTTTATAATAATTTTCTTTTTGATAAGTCTTTAGTGTTACATTTATTATTTTGATAAAAAAATAACATTGGTGCAAAAAAATAATCTACCAAGTACATTTGGGTACTTCGCTGTCCTAAATTTGTCTAACGTTGGATAATAATGATAACTTTAACGCGATCCGTTGAAACATTATTATTTATTTTATTTTGCATGTAATCTAACCGTATGGTATTATATTATTTAGGTATCTAACCTAACCTAGCAACTGTGAGACGAAATTTTAAATATTTAATGCACATGCAGGAAACAAATAAGAATAAGAAATATTATTCTCTACTTGAAAACAATACGTTTCACATAGTATAATTGAGACATTCTGAGAATACCAAATTACGTATTATATATATATATGATTATTTACTACGTATTTATTACTAATGTATGCAATATGTGTATTCAGTTTAATACTTTGAATGACTAACACGATTTAATCTATGTAATAGAAATATAATTAAAATATAGGAATTATCTAATATCTATACATTTATTGAATTGTACTTTAAAGATTGTTTAAATAGTTATAAAATTAATGACCTAACATTTTGTTCAAATAGTTAAAAGTTAATTTCTATACTAAGTATACTATCTGCTTATAATTAAAAGATAAATAAAGTAATGATGTGTATTATTTACACATTAAAGGATGCAAATATATATGTCACCAAACATTTTTCTGAATAATATTTTCAAATGTGTAATCTAACAAGTAATTTTATATTATAGATCCTCGTTGTTGTTATAATTTATATTATTTTTGGTTTATCTTTAGTCTAAGTTGAAATAAAAATTTCTAGGTATTTCGTTTTTTTCTAAAAAATTAGATTGCTGATTAATTAAGTTAATATATGATTTTTTTTTTAAAGAATAATAATTGGTAATTTCCATTAAGTATTCAAACAAGAGTTAAAGTATAAGTAGGTAGAGTTGTATGCAAACCTTAAATTAAGTGGCTGTTATATGCACGAGGACAAACACACCAAAATACCATGTATAAATATACATATTTATATATCTAATATAAATATTAAATATACAAATAAACCAATAGATATTATATATTATTCACTAAAATAATAAAAAAGCAAATTATTTACATTATAAACATACGTAGTAATACGTATAGTAATCCTCTTAATTGCAATCAGAGACATCGTAATTGTCTCTTCTCGCTTAACTTGGCCCAGGATATAGTTGTACCATGGTATTAAATTTGAAAATAACCACTTTGAAAAACTATACTTTTTTATAAATACTCATGGAGAACCGGAGGAGAAACTGCTATAACCGCAGGAGGAACTGATACTAGAACCGGAGGAGGAATTGCTCTGCTGAAATACTGAGCTGGGAGATTTAAAATCGTGCTTTCTCAAACATGTTCGACGGTTGTCGCTATTCATTCCTAACGTACATAGAGAACCATTGAGAAAAAACAAAATTTACTCCTTAGAACTACAGTCCAGATTCGATTTCCAATCTTTATAGATTGCTTTATTGAAACTTTTTAAATTCTCTTTCAACCAGAAAACTTGTTAAAAAAATATACTTATTTATGAAAAATATTGTAGCCTAACCTAACCAATAGCTCTGAATATAAAAGAAACGTGGGTATAATATAATAATATATATAGGTTATAGGTAGTTACTAACAATGATGGTACTGATCTATGTATCCGGTACTCAACGAAATACTCGTTTTAATCGTAACCATTATAATAAATATTAAATAATAATAGTAACAACTGACATGTATATAAAATATAATTAGTAAGGAAAACATAATAATATTTATATAGATGAATTAAAGAAAATTATTCAAAACGCCACCAATTAAAATACACTATACGATATACCTACCTACACATAATATCACGATAATAACGCCACAATGGATGAAGAGGAACTCTTTAAAAATAATTGATTACGTTATGTATATATAATATACATATATAAGTTTTCGTTTTCGTTTTCATAACGACGCCCTTTTAATTACGACAAAACGTCCGTTTACCAGCCATCTGCGAAATAATATAACCGACATTTTATTAAAAAAAAATAATATGCCTACCATATTATTATACATAATATAATAATATATTAAACGTATTTAGTACATTGTATATTAAATTAATTTGAAATTCTTGCACTAGGTTTAGGTATAGTGTAATATGTTATTTAATTTTATAATGCAGGCCCAACGCCTATCGGTCGTTGTGTACACCTATTATAAAATATCGCTATCGTATTTATGTATTAATATATATTATGCATGCATGTAAATCGTCGTATATACACTTGTTCGGTAAAACGATAACTTAACGTTAACACGTGTTTTTCACGTCAAAACCAAGTACCTACGTAAATACACTCGAATATATATTATTATAATGTATTATAATATAGCTTATAGCCTGTATAATATTATGTAGGATACAACATTATTATAATTTATAATATTGTAGGTATGTATATAAAACTGTTGTCGAGTTAGTAATAATTAAATGTTGGGGTCGCTGTGGAATTCACGACATTAAAACACGCTTATATTATTGTAAATTGTAATGCGATACGATTTTGAGGAGAGTATAAAAAAAAAACAAGATTGTTATACAGATATAACGTATATATAACTACTAAACTACGATACAGATTGGTAGAAACCACATACACACAAAATATATGTCATTAGTCGGTGGAATATTAGTCGAATAACCTGCGGCAACAACGGCAGCTGCGGCGGCGGTAGGTCGATTTATATGACGACGTATAATATGTATAGGAACTAGGTGGGAAGGTACATCTAAAATAAATACATAATTATCTTTTCGAATAGACTTAGTTTCGTGATAATTATTAATTTCCGTTCGTCGTCGTCCGGGAATAATGAAATACGCGTACACAGCAAAATAATATATAAGTTTATATTATTTAAAACGATTTTATCATTAGACAGCTTTGGCTATTGCTATTCCATACTACAATATGATATTATCACTATATAATGTTATTATTATAGCCATATTTGTTTTTATATTTCGTGTGTCCTTGATCGTGGTTTTAGTATTTTACTATTTTTACGTGTAGGTACAATATAATGTTTATAATATAATATATATAATACGTATTTAGTCTAGTAAGTATTATATTAGGAAAATATTTATAAAAGTTATAAAACGTATAAACATGTTAAGTCTAATTGCTATAGCCTATAAGTTTAAAATCATAATATCCACCATATTTATATTTTTAGAGATACACACAGAAAGATGATATTCTTACCGTCTGAAAAATGAATTGAAACAGATAAGTATTAAAATATATTATGGTTCTTATTTAAAAATTCTAAAAAATTGAATACCTAGTTGAATTGTTTTTGGAAAAAGGAATTAAGCATTTTTGGCGAATCACCCTGTGCGCGTCGTTGTTATTACTTATTTTATACCTCGAGAAATTTGCATGTGGCTCGTGTCTAATACACGGTATATAAGTTTTCGTCACCTATTATTCCTGTTACAAATTCGCAAACAATCACAAACAAAATAACAACAATCATTGTCGGTTATTGCATACGAAAACGCTTTGTACACACCCGAGTCTTAAATAATGTGGTGGCGTTTATACGTCAAAATTATGTACGTTTGTGTGTGTGTGTCGGCGAATAGGTCCTACACATTTGCTGTCATGACATAGATATAAAACAGCGATGGCGTGGCGGTCGTACAGTCATGGGTTAGTCGTCGCTGTCAATCATGAAATGAGAACGGTTTAATATTATGTACTTTTTGATATAAATAACTATATTATATTATACTGCAGTACTATAGTCTAAATATAAAATATAGCACTACACCGCACTATTTATACAATATACACTATATACAGTATTACAGTATATACCTATAGTACCTATACGCGTCCAATATTGGCGTGTTTCACTCGTAGAGCACGAATGCGTAATGTTCAATTCTAAAAACTATGTATATTAAAAAATGGCAGGTTAAGTAGGTAATAAATATTATTATTCAAACTAATAGCCCTATAGCAGCCAATGTTTTATGTAAAGATAATATAATATGAGAAAAATATATATTAATATTATGTTAATATATTGAAATCTTAAACATATTTTGTAGGTTATATACTATAAGGTTATAAAACAATTATATTCTTGATATTTAGAGTGATGTAAATGTGAGTGCCGCCTATGATAGAATTTTAAAGTGGAAAATCGAAAGCTGATTTGTTGTTGACTATAGTACTTACATGTTGGTTACGAGCGATGATCGATGACTGAACAAACGCCTAACGAGCGTTTTTCATTTCGATATTCGATATATAATATTTTTATTTTAACGTATTAATAACAACTGCATCGAGACCGAGGGTGTGGTGTGTATTTCATATTATGCAATATCTCGGATAGATATAATAATCGAATATCTTTGTGCGCGTAACACTGAAAAATCTGAAAATCTGGACGACGGCAACGACAAAGATAAATATTATCATAGAATAATATAGGTAACATAATAATATAATATAGGTGTCATTATAAGTTATAACAATGAGATTAAAAATAAAAATGACTACCTACGTTTACCGTTTCCATGTGGATAGACAAAAAAAAAAAAAAATGAAAAACGTTCATAATAAAAATAAAACATAATAATATATACACACAAATGCGAGTGCGTTCAATTTTTTTCAAAAATACTATAGAGAACTCTATCTGCATATTATGATTTGTAATTTGTATAGTATATTATATTGTTCGTGTTATACGAAACGTAAAAATATATTTTTGTACGGCGGTGTTATGTATGCAGTACGTATTATAATTTATAATATATATAGGTCATACATACCAATGTATATATACATTGTCTTTGCATGGGATTTAAAGATTTGAAATAAAAAATTTTTAAGTAAGTATGTTATGCCATAATATATATATATATTATTATTACATTCAATATTCATACAACTTTATACTCTCACACCGAGTTATTTTAGACTGTGGATTTTTAAAGCGATTTCCAGTTGACACGCCCCCCCCCCCCAACCTGCGGTGTATATAACACTCATAGAGGCGTATACGAATTTTAAGATTGCTTTAGTACAATATATTATATAATAATATATACGAATTCACTGTGTACAAAAAGCAGAATTATATATATATATACATTATACATAATAAGTATGGTATATGTATACACAATAACATGTAGATCTGCAGGAGGCACCGGTGAGCTTAAACGATGATTTATTCAAAAGCCTTTGGCGGCGGTGTTCGTAAACATTTACCGTTTAGTTATTAAGGCAACGCATTTTCGACTAGTCGTTGGCAAAGTTGCTGTCAGACGGAGACAGCGAGACCCGCTGCACTGTGGCGGCCACGAGGAATAGTGGTAACTGGTATAAAACTCATCTCCGTATTTCTCTGCAGCAGCACTCAGTCGCACTCTGAAAAGGTGTTAAGAGAGCGTCGGATATAATGTATACGAATAAATTATAACTTTTATTATTATTTATTTTATTTTATTTTTATTTTTTTGACAGTCGACAAAAAATATGTTTTCGAGATTCCAACTTTAAAGTTTAAACTAACTGGGGTAAAAAAACAACAAAAACGTATTTATTATAATAAACCTCAATTGGCTTTTACGTCAACAGTATACGTCGAGCGTTATACCTACTATCATTGTATCATTTGTATCATAATTTATAATCATTTATTAAATACATATTTTGTACCTATTACCTATATATATATTATATAAAATACACGCAATAAAATATAATATGAAAAAATCTTCAAGTAGTGGAGTTAATAGCCAAACCATGGTATAAAACTTTGCGATTAAAAATTATATAATCTAGCTATAACAGGATTATCGAAATCATAAAGTAACAATGTGCAATATTAATATAAGAAGAAGAATTATAATTATTATCATAGTATGATATTAAATTAAATTAAATGTTTAAATAGTTATTATAATAAATATACTTTCCTAATAGAATCCTATATTTTTATTATTAAAATTAATTACTTTTGTTGTGTTAATCAATCGCATAATTTAAGGTCATTGCGTTGACATGAAGTCATGAACGAAGGATTAAATATTTTAAAAGTTATAAATCGGAGTAAGGCTTTGTCGGAACACTTGATGACGATATATTTCTGATTAAATTTGAGTTGTGTGTAATGTGATATTCAAGTTTAGAATGAAATCGATAGCAAGTGGTTTTATTTTAAATGCACACGTCATATTTCTACCAGAGAAAAAATATTTACTACGTTGCTTAAGTTAAAAAAACATTTCTTTGATTTCTATTCAACAACTATTGAATGGTTTACAATGATTAGTTAAACTCCGCGAAAATTCGATAAAGTACGTGTCGACATAATTTCCAGGTCACGGTCGTTAGTCGCTTTGAATTATACCCAATTATTGATCGATTTAAATCACTTTAGTTTGCATCACAGGACCAGATACCGCCGGTATACCTAATATATGTAATTATCTCGGGCTCGCTTAGATATTATGTTATATAATAAAGTACTTCCCATATCATTATGTTTTATTTAAACACACGTCGATACGATACAATAATATTATTATAGGTATAAAGTATACCTCCGATACACATAATTAGTTTTTAATAACAGTTATTACGTATCGTTTTAACAATGACATTGATTATTGCGGAAACAAAAATAAAAATAATTTCATCGAACAGGTTTTGGGGTTCCGTTTATGAAATTATCATGTTTGAACAAAACAATATTAAATAAAAAATTTAGTGAATCGAGCTCATATAGGTAAAACGCGCGCGAATATAACAAACAGTGCAGAAAAATCGAGTCTCATAGACCGCGAGAAGTCCAATATTAGGCAATAATGGACACGAATCACTCGGTCGGATTGAAGGTTGAATCTAACTATCTAAGAGAAGCTCGATAAACTTATTAGGAGTGGTCGAAGCCTCGACTCCATTTTGTATTGATTTTACAATATTGAGTGTGTTTTTTGTGTCTGTGTACAGGATAAGTTGTCGAAATAATGCTTCGATTTTCAACTTTAGTAGCATTTCCGGTTGGAAAGTGAATCTAGTTGGTGCATTGGGAGGGCAAATTTTGAAATTCCCAATAGTTTTCAAAAGCACCGGGAAAATCAAAAAAAAATTAAGGAAAAACGGGAATTTCGATTTTAGATATTGGTGTAACTCTAAAACAAATTACCGTAGACACATGACATTTTAACTGAATGTTTATTTTTGCATTTTCTATACACGATAAAATTTCAGAATATTTCAAATCTTTTTTAGTTATTTATAGACATTTGAAATTTTTAATCTTTTTATTTTTTCATTTTTTATGAATTACAATAAAATCTTATTCATTGAGTAAAAAGCTTCAAAATTTGATACAAGGCTCCTAATATATTGTCACAATGGTAGTTATAAAATATTATATAAATATATATATATATATATATCTCCCTTTATATAATATATAAAAATATATATAGCCCTTTTTTTAAAAACCACTTAAAGTTTAAATTTTGAAAAAGTTTATTTAATTGAAAATTTACTAATTCTTTGGTTGTTAATAATTTATAAAACGTTTAACTTTTATAGCTAGGGACTGAAAATTAAAAACAAAGTTTCACGTAAGTAGTTTATTTCTGCTGCTGCTTCTGCAAAAATTCTGAAAACTATTCAAACACAGTTTTTTAAGTTTAAATTTGGATAAAATTATATATTAAATAATTAAGAATAAACATTTTAGTTATAGTTGTAATTTAAAAATATTATTCATGGGTACTTAAATTTCTAAAGTATACTTTATATTCTAATATTCATAGCTAATGTCGTTAATGACTTATATTAATACTTTATAATAAATTGTATATACAAAATATACATACCTACTATGAAGGACTGAGTGAGTTGGGTTGTTGAGTACATAATGAATATGATTAAATTTAATTTATATAGGTATCTACATTTTTATTTTTATTTTTTGAAATAATAACAATATAATAAATTAATATAATATAACAAATCCTAGACTGATAAACCGTCTTCACTCAGAATCGTTATTCGTATACAATGATATTATATCATTGACTTCAAATTTAATACCATCCATTACAGTAACCCACTTGTAACCTACTGTACAGTTGAGCGACATCCATTTACTTACCCGCTCTTTAAATATTATAATTTATTATTTAATTGAATGAATTAATAATATAATTTATATGAATAAAAATTGTAATTAACTGGTTTAAACATATTATCTCCACAATTTATTACTTATAATAGTATAATATTAATAGTTATTTTGTAATATATTATTATGACTCCGATGGTTTGATTATTAATAGTATATTAATATTTTATGAGTAATTATAAATAAATTACACATATTATTTAATGTTAAATATAAAAAATAGGTTCCCATATTCATATTATATGTAGAGTGGGTTCTTTTTTAGGAGGGTGGGAAAATCTTTGGTTTTTATTATTCGGTTTTGTGCAGGTAATAGGTACTAATAGGTAATGTACACGTATAAGTATAAGTCGTGCACGTATACTGACAGTAAACAAATCGTATAGAGCTTTAGACTAGATTGAGTATAATAATATTATTATATAGTAGTAGATTAATCGCGAGCTCCAAATTACCTTGTTAATAAATTAAATGTATAGGTTTCCTATACCAATAATTTATTTTTAATTATTATAATACTATACTATAAACGATGCGCATTTTTCTCCTGTCGTGTAAACGTAATCGTAGTAAGTAATATTTACGATTTAAGGGTTTTAGTTCGTGTTAAAAAAAAAAAAATAAAAAACTTTCATCATTTTTTTCATATGACAACCGACTGTGCATATTATGTACATAATATGTATTATGTATGTTATATGTACCTAAGACCTAACCTACTTCATTGTCGTCTCGGCACTCTGTACATTATACTGTGCACACTGTACATTACACATTCACATTGACTACACACACATATTCGTGTGTTGCATAATACTATATAATAATATGGTTTATCCACACAAACACATACACTTACACGCTGCAATATTATACGCGTATGGTTTTATATTATGTTATTATTGCTATTATGTTTCCACGTTTTCATCACCGTTCTGTATGGAAATCTTATGATATTCTTGCGGGCTGCAACGAGTTTTTGTAAACGGCTCCTCAAACGCGTTTTTCACAGTTCGTGGAATGGTTAAGCTTCGGGTATGAAGTTGTTTTCCGTCATGGTGTTTTATACAGGTAGGTAGTAGATACTAGGTATATAATAACGAGTACCGCACATGGTCGCAATCTCGTAGAACATAATATTAATGTACCTACCGCATATGAAACGTTGTCATTTTTTTTTTTAATTTTTTTTTTTTAAATTACGGTCTCGTAAATTAATTTCTCTTTTATTTATGTTTATTAATGTTACTAGTATTATTATTATTATTATTATTATTATTATCATTATTAAATTATATTTGACGAGTACGCGAACCGCAGCAAACGGGTTTTATGGTACGCACAATAATTATTTCTTCGAACAATTTGTTATTGTACATAATATTATGCGCATTTTATGATTGTGCACAAGTTATACCTCTCTCGGCGAGAGTCACGCGCATTGCAACACATAATAATAATAATAGTTTAATAATATTCGACGAACCACGCACGCGAGATGTGTGTGTTCTTGCGGCGATTTATTTCGTATATTAACCGGCGCTTTTCTACTTCTACACGCGGTGCACGAACAACACACACGCGCAAAACTTATGCTCCTCTCCGCGGCACGTCATGCGTATGTGCGAGGAAATCGCGATACGAATACCAATGAATATTATGTATGTATAGTAGTCCGCTGGGAGTCTACACTCTGCTGCCGTACACGCACACGCGAACTCACCCGATCCATATACGACTTATGTAATATAGTTATATACCACCTATGTACCTTCTGCTATACCGCACGCTATATATACATCATGTGCATAATGTACGACATAATAGTATTATATTATATTATGTACGATACGTACGTACTTATATATTACATATATGACCTGTTGTCGTATTGGGGAGTGTGCAGACTTCGATGACGAACAATATCGCGAGTAAGAAGGAATAAAAAATAAAAATACGATATAGAAAAAAAAAATATATAAAATTGCTGCGTCAATAATAATAACATAAACGTAGAGGCCAATGTAGAGGTGCAAGTATATATTATTATATTTTCATTAGGCCCTAATTTGGCCAAGTATTTGATAATGATATATTAGGTATAGGTGGCGAATAATGGTGAAACATGACGTCATAATGACATGTTGCCCTTTAGTTCTGTATAGTTTTATCATGATTATAGTTATCTTTATAATATAATGTGTTTGTTTATTTAAATGTTTTAGATTGGTAAGTAATTGACCTATTAAATTCCATGTTAATGGCTTTGTTAGATATGGGGGTTATTATGATTTGAACATTGTAGTGATTAGAATTAATTGTTAAAATGGCCCAAGTATTGTTACATATGTACCAAATCTAATATTAAATTTATTTTACATTTTTAAGGATTAATTATAACAATTCTCACCTATCGACTATAGTATACAGATTTTAATAACTGAGAAATTGATCGTTCGAATTTTAAATTAGACGCATAAAATTAAAAAAAAAACATGATCCATTAAATATTTTGCAGTAAAAAGGAGGGGTCGTATTTGAAAAATAGAAGTTTGTATCACCCCACAGGAGTACAGAACAATCCTCAAAAGTTGTACAAAAAAAAAATTTCAAGAATTTGAAAAATCGGTGTTTGAGAACACTAGGAAATCAAAATCAGAATTCAAATAAATTCATTTTTGAAGGAAAAAAATAGGGGTGAACGAGCTTGGTGAATCACCCTGTGTATTATGTGTGTATGCACGGTTCGTCGGTGAATAAACCGCAAGGAATGAAGGAAATACAATATAATAATAATATAACACGACGTCGACCGGATGGCGTGCACAGCGGTGCACAGTGTGCACACTCAAGACCCGACCACCACACGACGTTATACACCTATATATTATAATAAATATATATATATATACTGCAGTTATACATAGTGTTCTGTTTTACGTATACATATAGAAATCACACGCACTCGCTTGGGGCATTATGATATCCTCTATATTATAATATCTGTATACGACGATATTGTTTTCATTAGCGTTTTATTATACTGTGTTCTACTGGCTTATAATATAAAAAAAACGCAAAGAACGATCGCGTTTTATACGTATGCGTTACGTTCGGATTATGCGCGAGTGTTATTGTATACTGTGTAATATATTTTCTATTATGATAGAAAAAGGGATGATTATATTAAATAATAAATTAATATTATTTAAAATACATAATATTATACCGATAATACTTGGCGGCTTCCCGGATACGCCACAGTAACGGCCCGGTCAAATATCTCTGGTTCCATTTTTTTATATATATTTTTTTGTCATCCGACCGGTTTTCCGACTCATTTGTTGCACCAAATTCTATAGTTTGCAGTGTAAATAACTATATCATGTGCGTGTTCGCGGTTAATGAGAAACGAGCAAGGGCGCTTTTTATAAATTATAAATATAAATCTGGTATCGGATAAATACTGATATCGTGATTTATACGCGGCGGCGGCAACAGCAGTGAAGTGTATATAATATAATGTATATAACGTTGAAATATATTATACATACGCCGCTCGAATAGTAAATTAATTGATAGAATAAAATGGTTTACAAGTAAGTTGTATCCTGCTCTTAATGTCGTTCTATTCTTTTGAGAACGCGGATCATTATCCTAACAATTGATTGAAAAATGCATATTTTTCTTGTTGAATAGATCTTTCTGTATACTATAATTTTTTTGGAATTATGTTCCTCCAATTACAAATATGGCGCCATGCAATAATACAGCAATTTATTGATTAAATGTTTTTGCAATAATGTTTAATCCTATTATAAAATAAGAAAACTACCAATCTTCATTCCATCCTTCCTTCCTCTTAATTCGTTTAAGTAAATGTTTCGGAAAACTTTTCCTTTTATAATTAGCTAATAAGTAACAACATAAAAACTATAGAAACATTACAAATAGGAAATTTAGTAAATTATATAAATTGCAATATTCATTTTTCCTTTAAATAGTATTTAAAATGTTTTTTATTATCGTTAAATCATTAATATAATTACATTATATAATCATTTAAATATTTTACACATAATAGTATCTGTTTAAAAATTTTAATCACAAACTGATCTCGACGGGGATTAACTCCACTTGAGACATTGAGACATGAGATAATGAGAATAATGAGATAAAAATAATGTTGAGAATTATTTGAGGCTGAGGAGAAATTAATATTGTAACACAAGTACCACACTTTGAAATGATTATAGTATGTGTATAGGTACACGTAACATATAGGTACCGATTTATCGCGTGTGTTCGTGTCATAAGAGTGTAAATCGAGTAACAAACAATTTTCGTATATATTGTGTATTATTATGTTATATAGCGTACTTGTTATCGTATATTATGATTATAATATAATATGTATAACGGGTGTATTACAAGGTACGTCGTAGCTTGTGACTTATTGCTTATGCAGCAGCTGCCTTATAGTGATGTTATTCGTATACGGTTTGAAAACTGATTAACGTAGAGGTTAAAATCACTGATGAGTTACGAATTGTACTTGGTAATTGAAATCTCATCGTTCCATTCAATGGGTATAGGTATAGTGAGTGTATACACATAATGAAATGGACAGACAGACGGTGGTGGGCAACGCGACGCGTAGGTCTCTAATCTCTATATTATTATACTCAAAATAAGCCAATAATTGTTCTTAATCCTTATTATAAACTACCTATATATGTATATATATTAGTACTAAATAGATTATTATTGTAATAATGTATCCTAGTGGGTAATTGATACCTGCTGAACGACGCTATGCAGGCAATCTAAACTGACGACGACGATATTTCGTGCGGTCTATTAATCAATAATTAAAGCCGACTAAAATCCTGTACTACGCAGTTTATAGGCGTTAAATTATGTCGCAAAGTAGTGAAAACATAACCGTAAAATCCATGAAGTATGAAAAATTCAATTACAGTTTTTAATCGTTAAACGAAACTAATTTATAACCATTGCAGACGTGCGTGAAGTATAATTGGTCTCTCCATGGCATGATATCTGCACAAAACTTGTACCAATATTTTGCAACTAATTCGAAACTTTATAGGCAACATGCATAGAAAAATATGCAACCTTATATTTTTGTCGAAATCACTTTAACAAAATTGGAAAAGGAAATTCATACAGCCCTCCCCTCTTCCCATAGTATCATATAGATATGTATGTATATGTATATATTTTTTATATTTTAGCATGCGTTAAGGTATATTAATATACAGAATTACTGTATTAAATACTTTAACCAGAATGAAAAATTTAAGTCTTACAACGTATATTATAGTTAAATAGTTATATATTAAAATGCTTTCAAAGTTGTGATGCGCAGCCAGGTAGGTTAGCTCCGGTAATAATTACTAATTAGACGGTTTTTGTACACAACACACACACACACACCATATTATACACGTATAATAGTATAGAAGGTATATATAAAGGCCTTCGGTCGTCTTGTATTGTGGTGCAACGCTGCCTCATCCACCAGCGTATTATATGCTGCGCACGGAGCACTTTGATCCCAATTAGTGTTATCCGGCTAAAATCTCGCTTTAGACACGAGGTCTTTGATCAACTTATCCTCCTGACCCTCGTAGATATAATAATATATAATAATAATAATAATGATATACACCCGGCGGTGGTGGTACTATTAGTCTCCACCGACTTCACCGAAGTTTCTCTCATCAGCGCTTGTATATATAGATTTAATTTCACCTCAATATATATACATGGCTTCTTGTTTAGACTCGCAATAACCGTTGCCGCGTATCATCATAGATCGAAGGGCGCTTGCCCTAACCATATCCCTTCGGCAACGCCTCATCTTTGCGTCCGTTGATGCACCCCGCTCCACCAATGAATCCCTTTTGCGAGTAATTCAATTTATCATCGCCTGCAAGAACAAGCGTGATGTATATACAGAGTGAACCGTGTATATATATTATAATCTAATATAACTACAGATGCAAATGTAACTCACGCGTGTAAACACACACACACACACACACAATATATATATATTGTATATATTAATATGTTATATTTATGGCGGCTAACCCTTAATGACTCTTCGATGCAGGCAATTCACTCATACGCGAGCCCATCATACAGCAGCGACACCTCGTATACTGCATACATATAATGATAATATTATATACTTTCTTCATATAATAAACATTTATTATTAAATATTATATATACGCACACTTAATAATAGTTATTTATAATTTTATACCAAGTATATTTAGAAAACAGGCCTCTAAATTTCAGTTTTCGGTGGTTACCTAACACTTTTCTTAGTGTCTCTGCCTAACACGTTCTTTTTCACTGTCTTTCTTCACACCGTAATGCCACCAAAAACAGTCCGTGGTTTGATTTATCAAATTTATCTAGTCTATAATGCATTCGAACAACGGGTTTGGACGAAGCGAATTAAATAGTAATTGCCCGACTTTATGAATACGAACACGAAGTGTCAGGACTCAGGAATTTAAAAATGAATGAATGAATTAAAATAATACAACAGGTAAGACTCATTCTGTATTTATAGATAACATACTGTAGATAAAATAACAAAAAGTTGAAAATTATGAATAAAATTAAGTAAAATATTATTATGACAATAGAAATAATAATTATGTCAACAATAACATGTAGACAACAAAACTACATAAAGACAATATAAAATCAAATAGGGAAGAATAGGTTAACTTCCTTTTTCTTAGCATTGGAATATTTGTAAATAAATAACGAGTCAAGTTGAATTGAGAAAGGATTGGAAACGGCGATAGTTCCACGAGAGGACAAGAAACTTGAAAGTTACTTTGTATAAATGTTTTACGAGCACCAGTTTTACTTAAGATTGATTAGTTTTGACAAAATCACAAAAATACCTATCGACCCTTCTATCTCCTATAATAAAGATTTTGCACACGAAAAATAGAAGAGTTATCTCTTAGACGACTATAAATTTAAATAAAAAGGCACAGAACTAGAGAAATTTTTTCTAGACTTGCTCCAGTTGACATTTAATCGACCATTTTTTATTTCTATCCAGTAGGTTCCTATGAAGCCAAAATCAATCACTTGCTCAATCCGTTAATCAGCTAATTAAATATAAAATATACAATCAATATTGTTAATTGAGTTAAAACTTGCCTAATTATTTGGAAGATAATTATTAATTGTTTAATTTATTATATATGCATAGTTAAAACCGCAGAAAAAGTGTCTATATATATGATGAAAAGACGTTAATAAAGTAATAGCCTATATAATACCTACTATGTCATCTCGGTAATAATAATATGTGCGTTTATGATATACGAGCGCAGTGGTGTTATATTATTATTATTATTATTATCATTATCATCCCGGAAACTACTCGCACGAGAGTAGTGGCGAATACCGTAAATTATAATATATGCGCGCGCGCTCGCGGGGAGCACTGACCCAAACCGAAAGTCGCATTAACGCGGTGTGCGCGCGTAACATGTGTATACGTTTTCCGTTCGAGTTGGCCGCAAATGCGGTCGACCATCGCAGCCACAGTCACCGCAAAGGCGCGCGAGGGACGTCATCGGGGTGGCGTCGTGGGTCGTCGTGGGTCATCGGTCGTCTTCGTCCCGAACGTAACTCTTTTCTCGTTTTTTTATTTTCTAAGTATCGTTAAATAACTGCACGTGCGTATGTACCTATACTATTTTTATTACTCGAAAAGGGGATAGAGAGAATCGCGTAGTTTTTATTGTGTATCCCATCATCGTTATATTACACATATAATACATACTGCAGTCGATTTCGGTCGTTAGTTCGTTACGCACGAAGATAAAACAATACGCGACTTATATATGGAGTGCTTTATATTATATTATGTCTACGATGATACGCGAATCCACAATTCAGGTCTAATACTGCTGTGTGGGCTTTTTATAAACATTTGTCTTCCCGCAGGCGACCTACTCAGACTGAACTCAGATCGCACATCTATTTATATATATTATTTAATGTGCGCTATATACCAACGGTGGCGACACGGGTAGGCGCCTGCAGCAGCTTACCCTATATATATATATATATATATATATATAGGTTCAGTGTATCATAAATATATAGGTATACATACACACAGGCAGTGACGGGGCCTTAGGGGATTCGCAGTGTTTCCAACGCAAATTAAAACTTTCGTCTGTTTCTTCAAAGGCGATAGGCGATGCCGACGCCGCCGAGTCTCGAGGGTAATAATTGTGTTATAAGGCCGGAGAGCTCTGCGAGGAGAACCGATTGCCGCTATATACGTATAGCTGCTGCAGCGGTCGGGTGAGCAAGAGACTGCACCAGTAAGATTCACAGTCATTATATATATATAATATTATTATATTATATATGTATATATGCATCATGGACGATGTCGCCACCGTGTCTGTCCTCTGACTTTGTGCATATATATATATACGCTTTTATTCATACCTTCTCCGCCGTCTGCCCTCAACGTATATATATACATATATACACTGCAAAAGGGAATATGAAAAGAGTTTTGCCGCCGCGAGTGCAAAAACACAACAAGCGCTCTCCTCCACCCCCTTCCCCACAATCTTACTTCTCGCTCACTACATTCTCTGTTTCTCATTCGCTCACCATAAAATATATTATACACAAGACCGCACGAGGCTCTTTGCAGGCCCTCGTCGGATACTTAACGAAAAAGCCCGGTTAAATAAAACCCGCGACGACCATAACGGCTCTCTTTCTCTCTCTCTTTCGCTGTTCTCGTTCGTATATTCCTTCCTCCCTTCCGCACGGCCGACCACCATCATCATCGCCGTTAAAGGTGCACTCGACGACGAACACGTTTCCACCCGGCGAGACCGCACGAAACGCATTTAACGCGTGCGGGTCTCGGTCGTCGAGAACGAGAAGACAATTATTATAATATTAAATGTTATGAGCATATACGACGCGCTATACCTGGTACTGCTGCACATGTACGTACGAGTACCTACCCCGCCGCCGCCACTGACGGGAATAATAATTATTAACACAGCCACTGCTGTATAAGCAATAATATTATATTATATATTTAGGTACGTTGCAGTGTTTTCCGAGAGGGCTGACTCTCGGGTAACCCATAAACAGCAGCCACTTCAGCCACCACTTGATCCCCCTCGCCGCGGCCCCGTAATTATACACACTGCAATAACATCATTGCAGGACCATATGTATACACACATAATGTATATAGTTACATGTATTGTTCACTATTATTATGCACCGTGCGCGACGCGTTTAAAATGTTTGGATAATGTGCTGCGATACCGTAATAATCCGTAATATTATAGTTGTACACCGCACGTATATGTTATATATTATTGTATACCCACTTCCAAACTTTTTGAACACTCTATATTATTGCATATGCCATGAAGCCACAGGCACGTCAATCGCGTGGAGGTTTTTTTTTGTGGTAACCGTAATCATTGGAAAATTAAGTGAAAACAAATGATATCAAATCAAATTTGAAAATACGATTTTCATTGTCCACGGCAATCAAGTGTTTTATAGACAGATATATAATTGGTAAACTTTATATTATTATATTATATACACTTTTCCAGCGATAAACTGCTATAAACTTTACCAATCTAAATGTATTAAAGGCTTTAGCTCTGGACCATTTACCATATTATAATATAATACTGAGTTTTTTTGTTTAAAAAATTTTTCTTATTATAATTATTACACTGTATATTTATGTACATTCAGAGCAGCTCATCATAAACACGTCGGAAATGGTGAGACGCCATAGCTTTTTAAAATTTAAATCTCAAAGTGATCAGCTGTTGCTTAAATGTCATTATAACTTTTATATATTTATTAATCACGTATGAACATTTTTTTGATTAAATCCTGTAAATTAAATTACTTACGTATATGTTCGACGTTGTAGAGGGAGTGCGCAGGTAATTGAACTGATTGAGTGAATTGTATATTGTACAGTTTTCCACACATGCAGTCATTTAATGGCATTTAATACTGTCAGACGTCAGTTGTTACATACTTAATAATTATTACATTATATACCTATAAAAAATTCCGTATCACAAATAAGCACGTATTTGCGTTCAAACAGCGAAAACACAGATCTCACGGCGTGGAAGATCACAAACAATGTCATTATCTTGTTTAAAACAATACGTCACTATATTGATCGCGTATTTTAAGCATACCATATCTATGGATAAATGTAAATTATTTTGTCGGTCAACTATAGATATTCTGTTTACCGTGTGTGCGCGTGGGTTTTGCCTACCACGCTGGCTATAACCTGTGCACCGGTAACTTATATTTATCGTTATTATATTTTAAATTATATAATTTCCTTGGTTTAATGATTATATAAACAACACTGCAGTGACTGTTCGTATAAATCATATTTATCGTGGGACATTATATTATATGGATATAAAATAATAATACCTTACACATGTTTGGTACTTGAAGGGTCAGTCGACTATTCTGATATACTTAGCCAAGTTAATTTTAAAAACCACCCTTCTAGCATCGATCATTTAAACATATCTTTATACTCCATTTCATCACTAAGTACTCCCTTAAGCCTTAACCGATTGATTTCCCTTTCTATTTAATTAATGTGATATACGCTATTAATTTGTTTGGAAAAACGTGTGTTTATACATATATAATATCCAATATGTGTTGAGTGTATAAATTATTGGTCTTTTGGACCACAGCCCGTTCTGTAGTAATTAGGAAAATAATTATAAATACTTTACCAATGGATTTACGGTATTTTAACGTTAAGTGGATTTCAACACACGGTTAATTGTTTTCTCCTCTGACCCATATACAACATAACAATTTTGTGTGGCAAGCCCTTGTATAAGTGTAGAGAATTGATCTATTATCAGACTTATTTATTTATCTATGTTTGTAAACATTGGATTTCAATATTTAAATTTTCTACGATATATGTGTTTTTGAAATTATGATATTTTAAATAGGTACTTACCCACAATTTGATTAAAAATTAAAATATCTTAAAAAAAACGTTAAACATGTAATACAATGTACTAAATGGGCCAATTTAGTGTAATACAGTAACAACGCAAGATTGGTTCTTCTGAAAGCAAATTTGTCGCGTGCGTGTGTGTCTTTATGTAGTTCAGAAGAATAAGCAAATAATTTGTTGACATCCTTGGGCAGTTATCGATTACTTAGACATTTTTCAAGCTTTAGATTGAAAACAAGATTTTGTTTATTTTAATGAAATAAAACGAAGATTGCACGGCGTTCTGGATAGGCTATTTAGCTACATCACTGTTGAACAATATTTTAATATTATGTAGAATATAATGTTAATGTCTAAATAACAATATAACGTCTCTTGTATCGCAATATGTTTCAGTCATCTTACAAATGTGATATTTATTTTTTGAGAAAATATTTCAATAAAAAAATTATGAATTCATAAATTTTTATTAAATCACCAAACTTATAATTACGGTGTAATGTTTTTATAAAAAGCATAACATACTTCAACCTAACTACCTTAGCAGTGGCGTAATTACGGGGGGGGGGATTTGGGTGTCGTATCCCCCCCATGACCTTTAGATATTGAAATCAAATACCTCGGTGAATTAATATTATTATAAATAGCCTATATTTTATACTTTATAGAAATAATACAAAAAAAACAAATCCTTTATGGTAGTTGTATATAAATACTTCGTACCTATATTTCGTTTTAAATGCAGCCACGTAAGTTTATAAGTATCACTATTGAAATATGTTTTGTGTAAGTTTTGAGTTTGTTTATGCATATTGTAGTGGTACAAAAATAAACCACCGAGCAGTAAAGTATTATTTTATAGTGGATCGAAAGACTATTGTCATATCTGTCCTATCTTATTCTATTCTAATATTTTTCCGTAGTCCTATTGAACTAAAAATAACATCGATTTGTACACTTAATCGAAATTTATTCCACATGTCTCATGTGTACATAAATATATTGCTCTGAATTCTGAAAGGTGCTTATAATAAATACTTTTTATTTTTTTTTATGAAGGGGGGGGGGGTAAAGGTAAAATTTTAAAATATTTTATCCCCCCCCCCACAAACATGGCCAAATTACGCCACTGTACCTTAGCACGCTATTTCGACAAAAGGTATCTAAATGCGCGATTGTTTACCAACAACCGTAGTTAAGTATATTATCATCTTTAGAGTTTAGTTAAAGTAACGCATTATTAACATTTTTGAGGTAAAGTTCAACATTACTTTTGTTTTCTTTATTTTATATTATATGTATCAAATGCATATGATAAATGATAATTATCATTTAGATCTTCAGAGAAAAATAAGCACTTGTGATTAGGGGAGAATTAAATACAAATTTATTTATAATTAATATTAGTGTCTTAGTGAATAGTAATAAATACTATATATTTGGTGCTTATGAGAATGTCTTATTGATGTTACTTAAAATGTAAATTTAGATAGTTTAATACATTTATTATGATTACTAAGAACGATTATACTTTTAATTGAGTCTATATTTTTGGGGTTTCATGATAATAACATAATTAAAAAAACAAAATAAGTAAAACTTTTCAATTACAAGTGGATGGACACGGGACATCAACGACGCGCGACGATGAGATTCGCAACGCAGTAGGCTTCGTTGATGGGTCACGCAGATACCTTATAAATGCGCACACAAATATTTTATAATATGATACACGATTTGACAGCGTGAACACTTTTCGATTGGCTTCAATTAGTCCAGTGACGGGCAACAGCTGGTCATAATCGCCGAATAACAAATTCTGATTGGGTAAAATACCGCTATAATTTGGATTTAAAAAGTTTTTTATTTAATAAATTGGAAACGAGTCTTAATAATTGTTGTCCGAGTATCAAAGCTGTAAAACATTTTGCGAGCAAAATATGTCGGTTTTTCAAAAAATAATAATTATCTTGCATCATATAATATAAGAACCCAATACAGAGTTGTAAAAATATAAAAAACCGACTAAAACATATCCGAGTCAAAAAATCATCCGACGCGCTTACAAAAGTTTGCAGTAGGTATACAGCAATATGTTTCGAATGAATTCGCATTGAAATAATTTATCCTCGTCGTCGGCGGCGCTGCAGGGTATACCTACTGCAATTACTTGCACATATACCCAGCAACAACCCCTCGACGGGCGCGACGTAGATAACAACGATAACGGTAGTAATGATATGTATATTATACGGTCGTGTAGTTTGACTAACAGTCTTTTTGCACGGACTGCCGCGGAATAATATTGTTGACATTAATCCCGCGGATTATCCGCGCCGGGCGTGTGCGCCCCGTTTCATTTTCCACCCACCCCGGGCGGCCGCAAAGCGAATGGGGTGAAAAATGAAAAAAAAAAACACACACACACAATATAATATAATATGTACATAAACCCTCGTCGCACACACGCGAATTGAACGCTAATGGCGTATTAAACTATATAGCCGTGCAGTTGTAGTACCGCGACGACGACGGGGAATAATAAATATAACGGATTAACAGATAGCTATATATAGAGGGGGAAAAACCTTATTGTGCAGTACCCATATATATATATATTTATTTATTCGGCGTGGCAAACAATTACGAAAAAAGGGGTGGCTCGACCCCGTGAGTATATATGCGTGTACGGTTTGAGGCGTGTATACGCACACCGGCTGCACCCTCCTCTCTCGTTCTAATTATTATTATTATTACACAACGCGCGACGCTCCCCATGTGTACACCTAACTCCAATACACGCGTACAATACATTTATATTCGCATATACAGTCTACTCTACTTTATACAAATATACATCACCACCGCTGCGTGTATACGAACCGCCGTCGTGCCTTTTGTAATACGATAATGGCCAGGGTAGATGTGAAAAAAAAACACAAAACCACCACCAGCACCGTCGTTATTATTGAGACGTCGCGATTGAGCATCTCATCTCCTCTAGACCCGTCCCATCCACTCGTCATCTAGCTCATCCGCATGACCGATATTCATCCCATTAATTTAGCTTGCTCATCTCTGGCGGCGAAACAAATCGTGGCACACGTGTTCGCCAGTTTATAGTGTTGGCATAGCTGCAGGCTGCGATCCAGGGCTTGATGAGTATAATACACACTACATAGCCACTACAACCACGGCCGGTAACTTTGTACGTCGGCTCTAAGAGTACTTAACTTCCGGTCGGTAAACACTTTTCAAAAATCGTTTTCCTCTGGATAAACATGCTACAGGAACATTGGATAAACAACGAGTGCCGCTGTACCCGCACACTCCGAAAAATGAAAAACGACGTTAGAATAATCGCCGTATTTTGAATAGAGGTTCAGGTGGGTAAATAATGAAAAAGATAAACAAGCTGGGTTTCTACATGCATTATTATATCTATATTTAATTGTTTGAAAATAAGAACTATAAAATGAAAACAAAAACCTTAGAAAGAAATGTAAATAAAACAATATTTGTATTTCGTGGGGGAATTGTATAGAGTTAAGCAACATACCATTGATTACATTCAAATGTATTAGTTATATAAAAAAAAGGAAATTTATAAAACAAAAAAATTATAGGTATACCAACGCGATTACCAATACACATAAGTATAACGAGGGTAGATGGGCATTGTCGTTGTAATGAACAGTTGTTGAATGATCATTGTTGGTCAGGTATACAACATTTTATACCTTGAGATTATCTTTACATAATAATATCATATGCAAGTGTACAACACAATAAAAATAATAATAATAAAAACATTTCTTGTTTTTGGATTTAACCTTGATTTATATTATATTATATTCGTAACGGATGTAAAAAGTAAGTCAATCGAGGTCTTCAATTTTCCCGAAATTAAATCTGGTTCACGTGTTCAAAACAGCGCGGTGTGATTGATAACCAAATTCTCGTCATTGTATACATTGATGCACCATTGAGTGAACAATAAAAATATCAATATTTTAAACCAAAACCATGTTTCATCCTTTATTTTTCGCTGTTTTTAATTGGAATTGGAATGTCTTAATGTGTTCGATATTGATTTCTAAAAATAATTTTTAGACATATATACTCATAAATTATCGATCATTTACCTAACATTTAAAAATATTAATTTTAAACAAAAACAATTACTCACTGACTGATTTAGCCATTTCCATGAGCTCGGATGACTCCAATAGGTCGTCTGACCCTGTAATTAACGTAACTAGTCCTGTATTCTCACCATATTCTTCTGTAAAATAGTTGCAACATTCCAAAATATGTTTGAAATTGCTGTATACATAACAAAAAACACCATAAATATATTGACAGAAACTTTGAAGTAATTAAATTATTAAAGTAATTATAGCTTGCCAAATTTCTTTGCTCAATTTCGGTGGACTGTCTAGTTTAATAGGTAGTGATTCATGTATTCCTTGGGATTTTAAGTTGCAGTTTCCCTCTTGCAACTGAATTTCTAACCAACGTATAGTCAGTCTGACTTCTTTGCTTAATTTCTTTTGCTCATCTAATGCCGATATTACTAAAACAATAATAATAATTATAAAATAAATAACAAACAAACTAAATATGTTAACAATTAATATAAACAAATAATTAATTCGTTCAAAGTGTCAAGTTCATACCGATTGCGGGTACTACTACAATAAAATTGGTGCTGTTAACGAGTTTCTTGATTATCGACGAATAATTAATCAATGCATCTGTATCGATCACGATGCACGTGGGCAATGACTTTTTTCTTGAAGAGTAGTGTTTCATTTTGTACTCCAGATTGTCCACTTCCGATCGGAGCCACAGTTGACCCATCACGTGTTGTTTGTCTCGTTTTGCGTCCTTTAATGATTTTTCGTCGGTCTATAAGAAAACACGAAAATAAAATAGAGTATAAATAGGTAGAGGTACACGAGCGGTACGATGATAAAATGAAAATGTCTTATGACGACGACGACGTTCGGTTTATTTGTTTTCAACGGTTATAACGTTCCACCAGAATTGCTCTGAAATTACGATTCCCGTCACCCCTCTACTACTACTACTACTACTATTATAGCAGAGTGAAGACGATAAAACCGTCGTCTGCGATTCGAGTCCATGTTCATTCTAGTTTCCGTTTTGTCGACCGTATTTAATACGTCTGGAATCTTTTATCGTCCCTCGAATATAGTCATAAAACCGGCAGACCGTACGACGATAATGGAATACGGTTAAACGCTCGGCAAAAGGGCTCCCTTACGACCCCTAACCTCAAAGCTTTACGGTTATAAATTTCCCAACCTCCATTCTATCACCGGATCGGCCAACGGTGACATGCCCGCACAACGCCGTGCCGGAGCTTTTGCTCGCTTCTCTCTCCCGCTTCCTAAAGCTATTACGCTATACTAAATAGGAAAAGGAGATGGGATTCTTGTGATTCTTTCATCCCCCGAGGCTGAAGCAAGGGTACATTTTATTTCATTGAAATTTAACTCTCAAAGAATAAACAAATACAGTTTATACTTCTTTATGTGTTATGTCCTACCTTAGACTTACTTAATGTTTTCATTTAAGTGTTAACATCTGTATACTTTGAAATGCTAATTGGTATTTTATTGTTTTTTTAAGTGATTTATTTTTGCTAAAAAATATAATACGTTAATTATTCTTTTTTTTATATTATTCAGAAAATAGAAATGCAATGACAACAGTTATTAACGTGGGGTACTTATATTGATTGAAGATATTTTGTTTTGTAACATCGAGTAATATATGTATAGTTTATCAGTATTAGATTTTTGTTCACAAAATAATTGATTTAATTTTCTAAGAGTGTTGTTTTTTAATATATTAAATACTTTTAACTTTATAATACTTAAGGCTTTTATCCAAATTTTTTTTTAGTTGTATTATTTAGAAACGGCGAGTATTACCTTTATCTATTTACTAACATAATATTAAATTATACAAAAACGTATTCCATTTATTTATTTTTACAAGATACTTGAGCAAAATAATTTTTGACGATATCTTTATTATTTTATTCTATACCAAAGTACTTATAGTAATTTTAAAACATGGTAATTTATTTTATTATTTAACCAGCATTTCTTTTAATAAAATACGTGTACCTATTTTAAAACTATATTTGAACCATAAAACATAAAAGTACCACAATAAATTGTTCAATTGGCTGGCGATAGTTGTATAGTGTGTCACTGGTCAATATAAGTTTAGGTCTTAAACGCGAGCTCTTACAATTAATTTTCATTGTGAAAGTGAATACGAGGGAGGAGGGCATAAAAGAGCAGAAGTTCCAATAAAGAAAAGATTTAACAACCCTGCCGCAGTCGTTTGTGTGCGAGACATTGTTAATAAGAGTTTTAGAGGACGCAATAAATAAACCCATAAAACGCGTAAGGAGCGTAATATTGGGACTCCGCATGCCAGCTATTACAGTTATGCCTCCCCTGCTACACAAGGGGCGGGTCGACGGTCATAAAAACTTTGACGGCTCTGGCGAGGGTGACATATCCCTCCCGGATCACTTTGTAGCTGCAAAGCTCGTAAAGGGAAGAAAGAGAGAAAAGGGAAACTTAAGAGAAAGAAGAAAGTATAAGATATAATATAAACCCGACTACGCCGTTGGAATCGTTATTGGCGAGATCCGCTTTCAACATCTTCAAACTGCTTTATTGTGTTGCAACAGCTAGGGGTGGATTTTACTCAATATACATTATATACCCTGTGAAAAGGGCAGGTTTTCTTTCTTGTTTTTTCTTTATAATATAATATATATATATATATATGTATATAATGTATATTTTAGTTTTTATCTTCTATAAAGTCTCATGAATATTTACAAGAAAGACTTAGCTATTCCAATCTCGCGCTTTCGTTTGTCGCAGTAAATGTCGTATTTTTTAGAGGGCAGAAAGCGAAAAAAAAAGAAAAACCTTTTGCTACTTTTATAAACTCTACTGAAATACTGTTAGACATGTTTTTTTTTTTAATCTGGGATATAGGTGCTCAACTACTCTGTTACATTTACATAGTTGTTTTCTTTATAAGCCAGCACTTTACGACCACTATATTGTGTTGATTAATTCAATGACTACATTATTTTAAATATATCATTATTTAATTAACAATAGATTTTTGTTTACGGTTTGATTAAATATTTAAAAAAAAATATATGTTTGTAAAAGAGTACAAAGAACCCGTCCCTAACAAATACTTTCGAGTAGCGGACACATTTTCAGTAACCGAGAATATCTAATATTTAGAGGTTTAACAGTGAAAAAACAAATTGATAAAATTCCAAGTATGATATACAATTGTTTGTGATTTGTAAAACGGATTAAATGTTTTAAATCAATGAAAATCAATAGAAATTAAATTTTTGATTTTAATGAAAAAAAAGTTTGATACAAATTAAATAGGTAGCAAATAGACAGAAAAGTGGGAACCGCTGTATGGTATAGGTGTCAAGTAGTTCATTATAATGGATGATGTATTCAATTTGAATTCAATAATATATCATTGTATATGAATAACGATTCTGAACGAAGACAGCCCATGAGCCAATCCTATGAGATGTGTTTTATATATTTATAATGCATTGATAATTTATTTCAGTATTATAGTATTTGTCAAAAATATAGTATTATTATAAAATGTATACCTATCAAATTGTTTGATTCAGTTTGAAAATTATAATGGAGCTTATACTAAGTCACCCAGCTTAACTAAAAAATTGGAAATTTTATACATTTTTAACAATAAAATTTGTTTTTATATATTTTTACAAAATATGTTCAAAATAATACCGTAGAAAATAAAATAAGATAATTTGTTGAAAACATGTTTTCTATAAAATTACCATTTTTTCTTAATTTGTTTTGTTTATGTCAACACTTTTCAAATTACAGGACATTTTAAAAGTATCAACTAGTTATAATGTGCTATCAGAAACCACCATCAAGGTTGAAAATCGAAGTATTTTTTCAACTATTATTCGTGTGTATTGTATAGTATATTTAGATACAAAACAGGTGAAAAACACACATGTAAAATTGATACATTCATTGCTTCACTCAGAATCTAAAATATTCTATTTTATAATTATAATAGATAATTACTAACTTATATTTTATCATATAAATGTAATATTAGTATATACACACACAGTGGCGTATATAGAAATTCATTTGGGGGGGAGGAACAAAAAATAATTAATATTTCAACACTCCTACTTAAATTCTGATTAGTAACCACCTGTATTAACCATACATTTGGGGGGGGGGGGTGTTAAACCCCTCTAAATACGCTACTGTGTATACATTAGGGTAATTAATAGTTTAATATTCCAATAATTTAGAAATGTTTTTATTGATTGAGAAGTATGCGAATGAATAACTTATACTTAAAAAAAATATATTGATACTAACTTGTTTTAATGAACCACATATTGAAAACCATTTTTTGATCTTGTCATATGTGAATAATACATTGTTGGATGCTATCTCTTCTGCACAATGTAATATATGTATTAATCGAACCATTCCCTATAATACAAAGTGAATGATAATTATTATTATCTAAGGAAGATTTATTTAACACTTTAAATACACTAAGTATTTATGTAATTTAATGGTTTTGCAATAGTAAGTCTTTAAAAGGTATGGTAAATTAATTTTATTGAACCATGTCATCATATTTTGATTTATTGTGAGGCTTTAAAAATAAAAAGGCTGGTAAGTCGTGGATGTCGATCTGCTGTACAGTTGTAGGTTACAAATGGGTTACTGTAATGGATGGAATTAAATTTGAATCCAATGATATTATATCATTGTATACGAAAAACGATTCTGAGCGAAGACGGTTTATCTGTTAGATTATTAAAAATTTTCAAATCTTCGATTTAAAAAGAAATTTTTTTATGAATTTATAGTTTAAAATAATTTGCGAATTTTTACACATGTTGTCAAAATTCAAACTTTGAATGCTTGTAAAAAAAAAATTGTGCTAATATATATCTTTTATTTTTCACCTGCTATTTTGTAAAAATATGTTAGGAGCCTTATATAAAATTTTAAATTCTAAGATATAAAAGGAAATGTTTAATGAATTTCTAGCTTAAAATAATTTGAAAATTGCCGTAATTTTTACGTTTTAGTCAAAATTTGAACTTTAAATGCTTATAAAAAAAAAAATTGTGACTATATATTTTTAATATTTTTTAACTGCTATTGTTACGATGTGTTAGAAGCCTTGTATTAAATATTCAAGCTTTTTTACCGAACACATAAATTTTTATCGATATTTATAGAAAAAAAAAATAAAAAGTTGAAAAATTAAAATGTCAGTAAACAGCTCAAAACAAATCTAAATATTTTGAGAATTTTATCAAATATAGAAAATGCCTATATAAACATTCAGTGAAAATATCAAGTATCTGCGGTATTTGTTTTAGAGTTACACCAAAATAAGGAAATCGCTAAAAGTGAAAATCCAATGTTGTAAAAATTTAAATTTCAAATGCTCATAAAAATTAAATTTGAATTTCCGGTGGACTTTTTATTTGTGATAAAGATTGAAAAACTTGTAAGGAATCTTGTATTAAATTTTCAAATCTTATATTTAAAAAGAAAATTTTTTATGAATTTCTAGCTTAAAATATTTTGTGAATTTTTGTGATTTTTACGTATTTTGTCAAAATTCAAACTTTGAATCCTTATAAAAAAAAATTGTGACTATGAATTTCTTTTATTTTTCAACTGCTATTGTAACAATATTTTAAGAGCCTTCTATTAAATTTTCAAGCTTTTCTGCTTAACAAATACATTTTTATCGATATTAATTTAAAAAAAAACTAATAATGATTGAAAATTTCAAATGCCTATGAATAGTTCAACTTAAGTCGAACATTTTTGAAAATTGCATGGTGGATAGAATATACTTATATAAACATTCGGTGAAGATTTCATGTACCTATGGTCATTTGTTTTAAAGTTACATCAAAAACCAAAATTTACCGTTTTTCCCTTAATTTTTAGTTTGTTTTTCTCGATTATTTAGAAAAGTATTAAGAATTTTTTTACTTTTGACCCCCCAAAGTACCAACTAGATTCACTTTTTGAAGTAAAAAAATCGAAGCATTTTTTCTGCCCTAAAATGTGATGACAGACACAAAAAAAAAAAAATAAAAATAAAAATAAAAACACACATCATGGTAAAATCAATACATTCATCGCTCCGCTCTGAATCTAAAATCCAAAAATCTATTAATTTTGGATGATTCATAGTTAGTTGGCCAGTAGATTTTGTTCTGTTATCACTTAAAATATTCAGTGTGGTTATTATAAAATATATACACAACAAGGGAAACACAATATTTTCATTTTATCAATTTCGGTTTCATGCACTATTAAATAAATCATCTCAAAATGTTAAACTAAAATCAAACTTATACTACATAATACATTTTGTAACTTTTTTTAAATACTATAATTTGAGGATAATTACATTATTATAATAATTAGTTAATTAATAAATAAATAAATAAAAAATCCTTAATTTTAACTGTATAATTACAAAAATTCAACCTGGAAATATGGAGAATGGTAGCTTTTAACAACTGATATGTGTGAAACAGAGAAAATTGAATAACTTTCATAAAAGTACTTGTGCTACTTTAGTAAGGATTAGTTTTTGTTAAATATGGTTAGACTCTACTAAGCAATAAACTGGTTTGTCAGTTTCAAAATTAACTATGTAGGTTCTTTCTTAAACAGATATGTTAATAGATTATACATAAAAGTATTTTGATATATAGAATATGAAAGCATTATGCTTGAAAAATATTGCCTACCTCATTTTTAGAACAAATATTGCCATCATATTCTCCACAATGCTTTTTAGACTTAGAAAAAACAGTCATACCACGTAAATGCATTTCTTCTGGTAATATATACTGATTGGTTTCAATGTCTAATTCAATATTAGCTTGAGACAAGTAATTTAAAAGTGTAACAGTATTGTTAAAGAATTCAACTGAAGTTTCAGGATTTATGGAATCTATTTTTGGTTGAATCCAATCAAAATATATCTAAAATATAGTAAATAGTAACAATTATAAAAAAATAAAAAATAAAATAAAAAATAAACAATACCTTTATAGCTTCAATAAATGGTAAGTTTAATAATGGAGATTTTGGATTATTTTTATTTTCACAACCATATGATGATGTACCACTGTCATTTGATCCATCAGATTCTGTATTAAAATTAACAACAATACATTTATTTAGAATTTAGAAAGTAACAATCAATATTCTTAATGCAAACCATTTTTTGACTTGTCATTATTGGGTCTCTTCATATCATATATTAACATCTCTTCTTCACTTTCATCACTTTCATCACATTCATCGTCAGGACTTATTACACTTTCTGCTTCATCTAATTATTATACAGTTTTGTTTAAAAAAAAATTAATACAAATTCATATTATGATCATTTACTATGATATTTTATTATTAACATATTTACAACTATTAAATCTAAAATATATTAATTATTAAATACTAACCTCCACTCCATTCTTGAGAATCTGGAGAATAATTTTGTCTAAAACCACGTCTACGACGTCGGCGGTTTAATTTTACATGATCTATATTAGGATTAACTAACAGCGGCAAGTTTTTTACACAGTAAGTTACACTTTGACCAATTAAATGTTCCATTAATGATAAAAAAAATAATTCCGCTTTTGGGATGCATTTAGATTCTAGAAAAAATTTTATTTATTAGACACTTTAAAAAATTGTAAGGGCTTTAATAGAGGAAAACAATTAATGTTAGGGCTTAAATTTGAATGCAATAACAACATTTATATAAACAAAGTGATTTTTAAAGCATGCTCGCCTCATTTTTATACTTAAATTGTGTATAAATATATACATTAAAGTTTTGATTTTTGGAATTTTTAAATACACTTGAGTACCTGACCATATTATTTTTAAATTTGAGATTTTTTGTACCACTTAAGCGTCTTGTAATGATACAAACTTCTGATACAGAAGTTTTTTTCACTTTTAAATATTCAGCAGGTATTTTTTTTTAAAGAATTTTGATGTTTCTGAATCAAAATTTGAGTGAGTTATATAATTTTGGGTACCAAGGATAACATATTTATAATAATGCGCTAGGTAGATATGAGAGTTTGGATAATGTTAAAATGTTAGTAATTAATGATGATTTATCAATATAAATAATTTTTAAAAACGACCCAAGTATAATAAATTCTACACACCTAAATATGTAATAACATATGATAGAGTTAACATATTTTTGTTAAACCATTTATAAGGATTATTATTCTTAGTACAATCATTATAAAAACTCAGAAACTACGTATTAGAATTTAGATTTAGATACAGTGGCACCCTGACACGTTAGCAAGGAATGCAATTGCATGTGTTCTCGAGGGGGGTGGGTGTGTACTACTGCAGGTTTCACAGGGAAATTAAAAAATTTAAAACATAAACTGTAGTTTATACTTATTTATTTCTTTGAATTACAGTGAATAATAAGCAAAAATATTTGTTATAAATAAAAAATTGGGTGGGTCGGTGGCTAACTTTTTTTAACTGTATGTGCTCTTAAAATACCTCTGTGCGCCACTGTTTAGATACATCAAAATCATCTGATAAATATTTTGGAGTAAAAAAGGTTCTTCGTTTTAAAATAAAAGTTTTTATCACTACAAGTCACTTATTAATAGTAAAAAAATCTGAAAATATGGATTAGAATAATTCTAAAATCGAAATTTTAATAAATGTAATTATAAGATGTGATACCTGCATGTCTTCTCATTTTACAATATTGTGAAACAAGTCAAATTTTATGTTTAGCAGATCATATTTAGCTCTGATAATTTAAAATATTAAATGAATTGACTTCACAAAATTTAAAGGTGAGATTATTATCTAGCCAATGTTATAGGCATTTTATCATGTTATAATTTTTTTATTTTTTTTTATTTACACAATAATATATACAATCTGTACAATTATGCACAATTAGCATATTTGATAAGGGTTACATATAATACATGAGTACATGAGTAAGAAGCCACCCACTAATGGCACTTGACTGGAGGTTGTATAAAACTAGCTGTTTATATATACTGATTTTTTATTTTTTATTTTTTTTTGATGTTATAATTTTAAAACTAATTATGAGTATTTTAAAATATACAAACAATTTAGAATTTTAAAATACTCAAACTCAATTTAAAATCAAAATATATAAAAAGCCTATGCCTAGATAATATTACCTAAGAAATTTATTTACTCTAAATTTTAAACTAATGGAGTTAAACACGATCTGCCGAGAATAAAATTTGCTGTAACACACTTGTAAAATGGTGACAACATATTCGGGTATTACTTCTTCAACACATTGACAGCCATGTGACCACTGAGGCTTATAGTCAATCATTACTAACATGTTACATGACTGTCCGCATTGGTTAGGTTATAATTAATTTTTTCAGGGCACTACAATACTAAATTAAGAAGATCACAGTGGCATAGTACAAATTTTTAATATAATTAAAATGTTATATAAAAAAAAATAAATATTTTTGAACACAATAAATTGCGCTACTTAATAAGATATAAATTATAAAATTTAATCAGCATTACCTTCTTTATGTAACTTGTTTAAGCATGCTATTATGATAACAACAATCTTGAAAACATTTTCATTAGTAGATAAAAATTGTATAGTATCCTTAACTGAAGGTGTTAAGGTATCATCTTTATTTATTTCATTTTTTTTATCGGCTGTATTAATTTTGTTCTTAAAATCAGCAAAATTTTGTAGTAAGCTTATAATGCTAGAATATATCTGTAAAGGTAATTGTGACATGCTTTATATTGTATGTATTATATGTTATTAGATCAATAAAGTAGGAAGTAAAATTTACTTTATCTAATTCTGGTCCACTATCTTTTTCTCCAGTATACCATAAATAAAAAACAGAAAACATTTTTTCTAAAAATATGTTTCCGACTGCTTCAGACTGTTGTTGTAATGATAATAATAAGTTTTTTTCTCCTCCTTCAAATGGTTCAAAACTAAAAACACTAGAAAATTTCAAAAAACTTATTAAAATTATCATACAAATGTTATTTTTAATTGTTGTTATTTTAATGTTACATTATTAAGAGTTGTCATAAATCAGGACAGTCACTTATTGAATCAAAGTACAAATAACTAAAATACATTTTACTTCTATAGTATTGAGTATATATTTAAGTTGAATTTGATGAAAACCTATATTAAAACTTACTAACATTAAAAATTATCAGTGTAAATACATGTAAACAATTAAAAAAGAAGAAAAATTGGCATAGGCGTGCGCAGGATTTTGTGTCGGGTGCAGCATACATTTTTAACCGGCCCTAATGAACAATAAGCAGCCTACTTATTTCCTTAATAAAAATCGGGGTTCTCCCCCCCGAATTCGCTGCACTGGTTGGATGGTTAATGCGCAATTGTCATTGTTGACTGTTGTTGTTTCTGCAGTGTCTGTAATCTAGTGTACGTCGAATTTCTCCAATATTACCCATTTATTTTTAGACTTGAATTGATAAAATAATATTATTATTTTTCATTTGAATAACGCTGAACACATTTTATATTTTTAAATTATAAACTCAATAATATGTTTAAAATTATTCGTTCTATATTATATTTATAATATCATTACATATATTTTTTACCAGCCCACTAAATCCAATATAAATTGTCAGATGCAGCGAGAGCAGCATTCGCTGCACCCGTGCGCACGCCTATGAAAATTGGTAGCTGTTGAAAAATTAATTAATAATTAATTATTATCTCATTTAATATTTAACTACATGTATATCAAATATTCCATTCATCTACTGCTATTTTGATTAAGTAAATTTTTAAGTAATTAATCTAGTCTAATCTTTCTTTATCATACATTTTAAAGTTAGAAATCTGTTACAGTTGTTGTTAGTAGCAACATAATAAATTCCATTTTACATTATTTTTGTGTTGATAAACAAAATACATGGTGCTTATTATATTTTAATGTGTGTAATTGGCTGATTTAGGTGATTGTTTTTCAAATATTTATTTATTAGTATAAGCATACGCTAAATTAATATACATTATCACATTGATTTCTGTGTAAGCCAGATTGGTGAGTGTAACATTTTATTATTGTGTGTAGTTAAGGGTTAATTAGTTTTTTTGACCATTCTGGATCCATTTGAGGAAATTATGACAACCCTACAAAGGTTATTATTTATAGGTTACCATCGAACATAATGGTAAACAGCATCTAAATGTTTCTTGTTGGATAATGCTAATCGTCCAATTTGATTATGCGGGAGTCCATTTGCTGGTTTATAATTTAATGCTTGTTTGTAATACCGACAAGCTGTAGAATAATATAAATCTAGTTTGTTTAGTTCATACAGATATCGTGACAAATCTCCCAAACAAATCAAACAGCGGTATACTAATTGTTTCATAGATGCTTCTTCTTTGTTACCTGGAATAAATTAATTTAGAGAGAATAAGTTGAATAGAACTATTAATTTAGATGTCAATTTTTTAAGTTACCAGTATCATTCTTTTTTAACACTGTGATATGATCTTTTTTGACAATATTATCAGTTTCATCGTTAATCAGTAAATAAAAATCGAATAGTTCAGGCTTATTGAATTTAATTTCTGCTTGAAATTTGAATAGTAAATGATAATAACTTCCAATGCCTGACTGAAAATGATTTTCTATTAATGCCAATTCCATGTGACTCCAATCATTATTCTGGAATTAAACAAATTTTTAATAGATATTTTAAGGAAATTACTGTTAATATTATACAAACTATAATATATCTATGAAATTGACAACAGTACATACATATACAGGGAGTCCTGCAAAGATTTACTCATTGTTGATAACTCCTGTTTTAATAAATATATCATAAATCTGTTTTTTTTTCATTACTCACACAGATAAGGGCTACATGTATTTTTTTTTTGCAAAAAGCTAAAGAAATTATTGTAAATTTTTGAAAAAAAAAAAGACACCTATTTTATAGTTTATTTTGCTGAACATTTTGACTTATCGACGGTTGAAAAGAAAAAGGGCGTAAGCGACATTTTATCAATTTTACAGGAGAGCCAAAAAAACGAATTTTTCTACTTTTTTAAATTTTGAAGCCGTTTAAAATAATTTCATTGAATTTTCACCTGAACAAAATTTTTAGATATTACTATTCTAAATAAATTTGCATCATACAAAATAGTGATTGTTATTTTTGTTTACCTGAAAAGTTTGGTTTTAACTTTTTTGGTGCTTACGCCAAAAATTTTTTTTGAGTACGGTGCTTAAGCCATTTGACGCTTACGCCTCATTTTTTGTCGCTTATACCCGTTATAAAAAAAAATAGTTGGCACTTATGCCCGTTTATTGGCATTTACGCCTTAATTTGAAAGATGGCGTTTAAGGCTTCAACTATCGATTATTTAATTATCAATCATAACTTTGTCATTAATTATGATATCGATAATCGGGTGGGTACAATCGATGTAGAATTATGTAGTTTACGCATTAATGCAAAAAACCGATTTTCGTTAAAAATGTCGCTTATGCCTTTTTTCCTTTCAACCGTTGATATCAACATTATATTTTAACTAATCAAATGATTTTTAATAATTTGTTTAGTTTATAGATAAAACTGCAAAAAACTGGTTTTTATCTGGGGGTGAGTCCTCTACAGTTAATGGATATATTCCCACAGGACTCTCTGATAATATATTAATAATTTTATTACTTTGCGTAAAATTTTAGCGGTAGAGTAAACATCATAATAAGTTTTACGCCACATGATATCTTCAGCTTTTCGGCCATAACATAATGGATCTGCAAGCATCATTCTTTCACAATAGTTTTTTAATTTTATTCGCTGTGTATCAACAGAAGCGGTAAAAAGATCTTTGCAAGACAAAGATCTCCCACGTTGATCATCCAAAAAATGAGAAACTTCATTTATACTCCTGTAAACATAATTAATAGAGTTTTCATTATACTCGAAAGATACCATATTGATGAATGTATTTAATTTCAAATGAAATTCAATAACACAAATAGATTAATTTGTTGTTTTCATTATATATTAATAACTATATTTAAAATACATAAAATACCTAGCAATTATATTATTATTTTTTTAAAATAACATAGTTACCATAATTAATTATTATTTATAAACAGGATTAAATTGTTGATGATAGAATGGTCAACTAATAAGGATTTCACAAGGGTAAACAATAAATATGATGCATATCATAAAATGCCATGTCCACCAAATACATTGAAAAAGTGTAAAAAAGAGCCCTAAAACTTACTTGTAAAGCTTCTTGACAGATTCGCTGGCTTCCGCAGCAGGCTCAGCTCCTCGACTGTTATTCAATTTTTTCATGGCAACCATTTGCTGCCGCTAGCACAGACAATATTATATAAGAAACTTATTTTTGTATCTGTGTGCCAACAAACTTTGCAGACCTAGGTAGGCACTATGACCAGGTGTTTGTCAATCTTTAGCAACAGCTGGTGCTCATGCGATTCGTTATGTTGACATGACCTAACCATCAACGAGACGGATATGTAGCTTACAGACACAGTTGGTGCAAATTCTAGGGCAAAGGTCACTTTTTCAGTACCATCGTTTGGTACAAATTGGTGAAAATGGTAATGATTCCTGTACTCCGTAAACAACCGAAATCACGAGTCAGCAATTATTCGTACTCCCGTATCCAACAAGTTGTAGTTGTCGTGGCACGGATATAGTCTTGTTTTCATAATAATATGTAACAATTATTGTCACACGCTAAGAAACTAAAGAGAACTGAGAAAGTTGGAATTAATTAATACAAATAAACACTAATGTAATGACGGTGATACACATACACATCAGGAATAACGAAATAAGTAACAAGTAATAACTATGAACTATTAACTAATAAGCTTGTATATTAGTCCAAGTTGTAGTATGACAAATTTTGTTTAGTGTTTACTGTTTACGATAATAACGAAAACCTATGGGCTTTAATGGTATGCTATAAGTATAGTATATAATACCTATGGAACGTCCTGTCTTTAGCCTGCTGCTACTACTGGTGTCTGGTAAGTGGTAGCACAATCAGCATAACCATTACGTTATCAGCAAGGGCCGAGAACCAGTGCAGCCAACGATGTTGCTACAAGATGTAATATAAGATTATGTTAGTATGTTATTCGAGGTTAAAATTATTGTATTGTTGTGCTGTCGACTCACCTGTAGATAACCGGTATTCGAAAAAGGCGCAATTTAACGGTAGGTATCGTGTGCAGGCGTTGTTATTGTTATTTGTTTTCAGTTAAGATTTCACATTTTCACAATCACAATTTGTTTTTGAGGACTGAAACGTCAGTGCGTCACGCGTTTAATAAAATTTGGAATTATAAATCCATTTGAACAAACTTCAAACCTAAAGTGTTATATAGGTACTACAGTTCAATGTAGGTACATATTGTACTTGCGTCTCATTACTGCAGTACTCGTCGTTTCTATGACCCTTGGGCACATCTTAAACGCTGTTGACCTTAGATCGGACCTGTGATCCTATCTATTGATTGTACTATTACTAAAACTCCAGTAAGTACTTGTTTCAAATTATATTTTACTTGTTGTGTGCTATAAATCAACATTCTTAATATTTGTATTTGTTGTAAATTAATTATGTAGTTCTTGTTATTGTTCGAATTATACTTATTTTAATGTTTCTCGACCTAAATTTTGTAAATAAACAAGTTGGCCGCCAATCGAAATTGACACTCTAGTCGTGGCATTAGGTGCACTTTACACCGATTGCTGCTTACCACACATCACATAGATTAAAAAAGGAATAATGTACATGTTGGCATTGGTTTATGTCATTAGAATTTTTTTAGTTGTCTGAAAAGGGGTATTATATATTTTATACATTGCCACAGCTTAGATACATAATATTAATAATATTAAATTAATATTGAAGCTATTGAATTTGATGAACAATATATACATTGACGTAAGACTGAATGGCACATCAAGATTAAATTATGTTTTCTTTTTAATACATCAGTTTCAGTCTATCCTATATTCTGAAAAAAAACTATTTATAATTATATTTAAGTAATAATAATAATTCTAATTCATAAAGTTAATTAGTTAATTAAGCTTCCCTAGTAATCTATGCTCTTAATATTTAATTTGGGGTTACGGTGATGCTAGAAATATAAATAATTACCATGTAGATATGAATACAATTTATTATACTTCCAAAGTTAAATTAAAAAAATGTTTGGAGATACAAAAACTGCCTCTGAAACTATCCTAGATATAATACTTTTCTATTTGGTATTTCGGCTAATTCATTTAGATGCAAATCTTTAAATTGTATTGTGAAACATTCCTATGAAAACCCCTCATTCAAATTAATTTAAATATGTTGCTATGTATTGTAGTATTTTAACAAATTGACTTAAATCAAATTGTACCCTATTTAAACTGTTGACTTTACCTAAGTCTGTATTTTATTATTAAATAAATAATTGTGTCAACCTTAGAATTGAATGTCTGTACTAAAATAATTTATAATTCTTAACTACCTATAGTATTTGGTTACATTTAACAATGTTAAATTGGGTGGTCCCAATCAAATGATCAGAACCAAACTTTTACACTCAGTATACTGGGTTAAATGGTAAAATTATATATACATGTCTGAGCCATTATGACTTACTATTTAATGATATTTTAATCACTTAGAATATGATCTTTACTATCTTATGAGAGAACTGGCTTTTTCTGTGCATATATTTTTTGTTGTTTCCCTTTTTACATGGCTAGACATTTTATAGTTTCAGCAGCAAACAATTTTGTTTGGTGCATGTCCCGTTCTTTTATGAAATAGAGTATATTTGGCAGTATCATTATCTGGATATTTTATATTATATTCTAATCGTCTGCTGATATTGTATCCAACGATTTGTGTCATAGATTTTATAATAAAATTAAATAGAAATCAATTTTTTATGTTTGTTACATATTTTATTTTTTATGCTTTGCTAAGTTTTTATTTGGTATTAAAATTATTATTGAAAAAATAAAAAATAAAAGTTGTTCTTATAGATTACCAATGGCTAGCCGTCAGTCTGTTAGTTCAATATTGAAGCCACCCAAAGTAAGAGCTCCTCTAAAAGAAATTGAATCGGTTGATCAAGATGCTGATGAAAATACTGCAACATTGGCAAAAAGAAAAGTGAGTTTTTCAGGGATGAATAAAATAAAAATGTACAACACAGGTGCTACATCTTTAACTGTACACCAAGCTCCTATGTTTGATGAGCAAATTTCAATATTATCTGATTCTTCCAATGCAGAAAAACCTAAATCATCAGGAAAGTTTGAGAAATCTGATCCTCAAATTAGTAATGAATCAACTAATTGTACCAACTTAGAAGACAATGGTCGTATTATTATTGAATATGAAAGTCCAAATGATAATATGGAAATGACAGAAGCACTATCTGGTAAAATATTGTCAGATACAATTTATACTATTGATAATAATGGTTCTGAGCATATTAGTTACAGTTCAGATTATTCAGAGAATAATATGGAATTCACAGAAGCACTAAAAGTAGGAAAAATTTTAACTGGAGATAATTGTTATGATTCTTTAAGTTCTTCTGAAATGTCTGAAACATTGGTTGATGAAAGTGTTGATGAACCCGTTATTCAATTTGGGCTTAAACCTTCAACACCATTATCTGATGTAGTTATAAAAAATCCTTTGAATATAAGTTCGAGTTCTAGTTGTATGGAATTCACCTGTGCTAATACTAAATCCAACCTATTATACAATACTCAATCAAGTAATATGGAATTAACTGAAGAAATTATGCTTGAATCTTCAAAATCTATTTGGTCAAATGATGATTATAAATCAATGAGTATGGAGTTGACTCAATTACCTGATAGACAGACATTTGAAGATAATTGTGAATTGGTTTATGAACATAGTCAACATTCTGTAAGTATGGGATCAGATATATCTTGTGAAATTCAAGAAAACCAAAACTATGAATTAGAAATTGTACAAGCTGAAGAAGTAGAAAAAAATAATCTTAATTCTCAAACCACTGGTTGTGTATTGAACAAATCTGATAGTGAAGAAGATCTTATTGAAGAATTATCATCGAGTATGGTTTCAATGGATATTGATCCAACATTAGAAGGTAATGAACTTGATATTAGTTATGTAAATGTTGATAACCCGCTAACAGTTGTAAAAGAACAAAGTCATTCAAATATACCTACGACAGCAGGAATAGAAGATAGTGATAACTCTGAAAAAAGTGTGTTGGAGAATTACTCAAATGTTATTGATATTAGTAATCAAAATAGCGAATCTAGACTATCTATATTTCCTACAAGTTCATCATTTGTTGTAAATATGTCTCCAGAAAATAACCCAAACAAATATGTTGAAGTTGAAGAACTTCTACAACAAACATTACAATGCCATACATCTGTGTTAGATCAAAATCAATATCTTGAAAATAAATCAATAGTTGTTGAGAAACATCCACCAAAAAAATATTCAAGGAAAACAATGGTTCACTCATGCGCATTAATTGATCAAGACAAGTCCTTTGAGAATGGAGATACACCTAGAACAGTCAATAGTAATCAACAAAAATATTATTCTAGAAAATCAATTGCTCCTACAACTATTTTTTATGATGATAAATTGGATACATGTGTTTCACTTGAAGAAAACCAACAAGAAAAATATTCTGAAAAATCAATATCGCCCATGTCTCTTTCTTACCAAACTCAGCCTCTTGAAATTGAAAATTTATCAGATACATCTGGAATAGTCGAAAATAATAAAAAAATCCTATATTCTAGAAAATCAGTTGCTCCTATATCTGTTTTAAATGAGGACGTAATGGATGAATCTGAAATACTTGTAAAAAACCAGCAGCAAAAGTGTTCTTTACAATCAATTGCCATGCCTGTTATTAATCAAACTCAGTCTCTCGAAACTGAAAACTTATCGGATACATCTGGAATAGTCAAAGAAAATCAACTAAACAAATATTCTAGAAAATCAGTTGTTCCTACTTGTGTTTTTAATGAGGACATATTGGATACATCTGAAAAAAATGAAGAAAACCAGCAGGAAAAGTGTTCTTCTTTAGTATCAATTTCCATGTCTGTGCTTAACCAAACTCAATCTCTCAAGATTGAAGATGTGCCAAATATATCTGTATATGATCCAACTAAATGGGCTGAAAAATCTGACACATCTGAGTGTAGTTCAACGCAGTCTGCTGAAAAATGTGAAACATCTTTATATAATTCAACTCAGTCTGCTGAAAAAAATGAAACATCTTTATGTAATTCAACTCAGTCTGCTGAAAAAGATGAAATATCTATGTATAATACAACTCAATCTGCTGAAAAAGAAGAAACATCTTTATATGATACAACTCAGTCTGCTGAAATGGAAGATTCATCAAGCATTGTTGAAGAATATAAGTTAAAAAGATATTCTAGAAAATCTATTGGTCCAACTTCTTTAATATTTACTCACAGTGAATCTCTAGATAGCAGTGTCTTAAATAATTCATCGGAAAATGCAGAAAGTACTGAACCAAAAACTGAAAAGGGAACGAGTCCTGTAATTCCAATATCTGTTAATAATCTGTCTATACTACAATTAGATTTATCTAGCAATGATGAAGAAAAACTAATTCCATCAAACAAACACCAATCTGTATTGCTTAATATGATTAGTGATGATAATTTTAATTCACCTTTTAGGAAAAAACAAAAAAAATCTATAGTACCAACACATATAACAAAATCACCTATTGAAGGTCCATGTATTACTAGTGAATTGGAAAGCACTGATGACAATCTTTCAGAGAATATTGATAACATTATTGAAATGGATGTATCAATGGATATATCCATTGAACATGAATTTAAAAACAATAAAGAATTTTTAGCTGTTTCAAAAGAAGGTGAAGAACTGTATACAAATATTGGAAATGATAATATGATTGAAACAAATAGAGAAAATATTGTCATTACACCTAATGAATTGAAAATATACAAAACAAATTTAAATGAATTAGTTGAAGATGATGAAATTTTCAAAAAAAATGAAGACAACAAAATAAATGACTCTATAAAAGTATCTGATAATAATATAATGGTTAATCATATTTTAAACCCAGACTATCATTCACCTAGTTTTAGTGTAGATAAAACCATAAAATCAATCGGTATTAAAGATATATCTAATATTTCAGTGGATGAAACATTTCAAAATAATGAAAAATTGTGTCTAGTAAATCGAAAGAGAAGTTACAGTAATAGAGATTGTGCACCTTTATCTTGTTCATCATTTATGTCAAAACCTACTATGCAAAATAGTATGGAAGAAGATTTAGACACTGAAGATTTTATACAACAAAGTCCTATTAAAAATAATATTTCTGACAAGAGCTTAACTAATGATCAATTAGAAATAGGTGATGGACTTCAAGAAGGTTTTATTAAAAAAGAATCCATAGAAGAAAGTTTGTGTAATGAAGGTTTAGAATTTTTAACAAGATGGAATGAGCAATTCATTGAAAAAATATTAACTCTTGATAAGTGCACAAACAGAGAATGGATTTTTAATTTATTAGACAGTAATATAATTTTTACAGTAACATATTCACATATTTCTAATAATGATTCATTTCTGAAAGTGGAGGATATATCATTTACTGCAAAGACCAGTACCAAAAATGAAATAATAAAATTTGGAATAAATTGGATCTTATCAAAATACAACCCAAAGGTGTATAAGCAAATATGTTTTACTTCCAGAGATGTAGAACTATTATTAAAATCTCTGTTAGAAGATATAGACTTTATTAGTAAAGTAATGAAAAATATGGCTTATGTAAGCGATTTACATTGTGTAACATTTAAAGATAATAAAGCTGAATTTGTAATACATAACATGAATTGCCTATTGATGGTTCGTATTGAGGTGGCATTATCTAATATTCATAAGCTTTCTGTTAAAGATCTGTCAGTCGATTGTTTATTTGGTCACTTTGATACAAAATTATTGGAAGAAATAATGGAAAATATAACAAAAGATTGTTATGTTTTACAATCTTTAGTAGAACAATTATATAAACTCTATTATCAAAAAATAAACTAATCGGTACAAACATTTTAGAATAATTAAGTATAATTTAATGTATTAAAATAAAAATAACTAGCATTTTATCACCTTGTGTGTTAATGATTTAATATGTTTTTAATTTGTAAGTATGTATGTCTACATCTATATTAAATTGTATTTATATTTTTATGTTCAGTAACACATGCATGTCTTATTAAGACTGCAATTAATATTATACATATTAAGTATGTTTACTGATATCGCGAAAACATCAAAAATAAAATGTTACCACATTAGTGAATTTTAAAACCTTTTTATGACTTGTATTTATTTGTTTGTGTTCATCTTTTAAACTGACAAAATAAGTATTCTAAAATGTTAAAACTTGTTTAATACTCTTCTTAAAACATTTATACATATATTTTAAGAATTTGTAAATTGTTTCGGTGATTTATTTTAAGTCAATTAAAAATTATATTTACTTAATTAATTGTTTTTCATAATACTATACTTTGCTCATTTTTTAATTTCAATTTATTTTATACCATATCATGAACAATTTTTTTTAAATGTAATATTTAACAAATATGAACTGTTCCCACCATTATAGTATTTTATCTTCAACTAATTTTAAAGCATTGAAAATAAAATGAACTATTATTAAAATTATTTTTAAAGATTTACATTAAATTGTATACAACTTTTAGCTTATTTATCTTAAGTGATTAAATTTAATGTACTTACCATAAAACAATAAATTTAAAACAAAACAATGGTATTTTAATCTATATTTATCGTTGATTTACTTGTATGTTATTATTATTTATTAAAATTTAGATGGAATGATTACATGATTGTATTCTAATTTACTAAAATTATTTACTTATTTTGATGACTTAATTATTATATTAAGTATAATATTGTTTTATGTCATTAATATTAATAAAATACTCACCTATTGTTATATTTTGCATTTCTATTCATTATTAGTAGTTACCCATTACTTTCAGTTTATTGTTTATAAAATATAAGTTCTTAATATAGTTTTTAATACTGAACGCGTTTGATATTATTTGTGGTATTAAGAAAAAAAGAAATACTACTCAACAGTTTATTTACATCGCATGTACAAAAAAAATATACGATACAATACACAAAATCGGAACTGTTTCATTATAATTATAAGTATTTAATTTTAAATTCTCTAAGTAATTGAAAAAACAAAACAAAATAGTACACGTAACAAACTTTGTTTTTTAAGTTTGCACCATCAATTTATATGATTTATAACATAATTGATGTATAATCTCTTAAAGGAATTTTTAGAAATCATACATTTAATATACACATATATATTCATAGGTATATATATTATATGTAGATATAATTTAGAATAATAGTATGCTAGGTATTACGAGTAAAATAAAACTATTTGTGCTGATTTTGTTCAACTAATAAACATAGCATAAAAATCGAAAAAGTAACGATCGTAAGTAGTATAAACATAATGTAATGGATACAATAGTTAATACTTAATACTTAATAGGATACAATTATTATTATATAAATATAAATAAAATATTGTAATAGGTGGGTATTAATATAATATATATATATATACCTACTATTGGATTATTCACTTGAAAATAAAATTACTAAATCGTTAAATAATATTTATTTCGTAAGATAATTGGCAGCGATATTATTTTCCTTAGTTTGTGTAAAAGTATAATACTTAAAGATTTTTTAAAAAATATTTTTATTTTATGGATCTTAAACTGGATTTATTTTAGTGGTGACTAAGAAGATAATACTAATACAATTTATTTAATAAATTTTTCTTGTTTTATTCAATCTGAATTTACTTCTGTAGTGCGGGAACGTGAACATTGAGTAGTCCGTCATTTAGTGTCTATACAACTACTATATATAATAGTAAGTTGATAAAAATTAAAACTTTTTAATGGACGTGAAACATTACATTGTTTCTAACCCTTTTCAAATTAAACAAAAATTACTAAATCGATTGTAATGCCTTCTATGTATAATATTTAGAAAAAAAATGCATTAACTTAATTTGGCCTAAGCGCATTAAGGCACATTTAACTTGGGTTTTAAAATATACTTTTTACACAGCAAATAAATGAAATTTAAATGCATTAATAAATTATAATAATAACAAATTGAAATGTAAAAGTTAAAGATAACTCAAGGCACTTCTAAATAAGTTTTTAAAAAAAGTTAATGAAAATGTAAACGATAACTGGGTTATAAATTAAGTATATAATATTATATAGGTATATCATATATAACGTAATGTCATAACATAACTATATAATATAAATATTTGATTTCAATATTTTATTATTTATTATTTTTTTTTATGAAAACGTGAAATATATTAAAGCTTATAGTTTCTAACGTAAGTATGTTACTCAAAATTTAACACTTAACGTTCATTGAATATATTTAAAATTATTAATTATAATAAACTATATTAATACAATAGCAATATATATATATATATTTATATATATATATATATATAATATTTAAGTTATAATTACGGATTTGGTCCTGATTCAAAATGTCCCCTTTTGTTTTCGTGAACCCTTATAAAAACTTGCGAATATTGTAAAATCACTTATCGGATTGCCAGCGAGTCATTGAGATTTATTAGAAAATAATATCATCTATTTATTCTCAAACCTATTAAACACTATGATATGTATTTCGTTGAAATTTTAAATACAGTGATTAAATTTCATTTGAACTTCATTAAATTATAGTCGATGCAAGTATCTCATTAATCAACGTGGTGTATACTATGCAATTTCTGTGAGCTATTTTTTTTCTTATTTAATTACAACGGAACGCTATAGACGAATCGAAAAAATATAAATAAATAAATGGGTAACGAAAAAAAGGATAAACTATAATTTTAATTTCGCTTGAAACTTATAATCTAGAACAATATTATCTAAAAATAAAATGTACTTTAACCATGGGGATTTGGTGCACGTCCCTTAAACTTTGTATTCGTTGTAATGTATATAAAATGTTTGCAATTTATTTATTCATTCAAGAGTTATCGCTTGGACACCATATTATATATTAAATTGTAGTCAAATTATATTTTATTTCAAATTGTTAATTCTTAAAACATTAAGAAGCTCTACCGAATATATTATTATATATTTTATGGATGATTATTTAATTATTAATTTATAATTATATTTATATTATTTAATATTGTTATAAAGATTTTATTGGTTATTTAGAATCAATTTTCGTAGAAAAATATAATAATGTACGTTACGCGCAATTATTCTAAAGCGATAAAATACCTACCTATAAAGACATTTAATAATACAATTACATTTTAATATTTAATTTTATAAATTTATAAATTTTAACAATATTTAAAAAAAAAATCAAAACCAAAATAAAAGCCTTTTCGGCGTATACAATTCTACATATCTCGTTGAACGTGACCTATGCGTAATTTTAAAATCCACTTGTATATTCTGAGCAATTCTTACTAATTTCTAGTAGAAATAACAAAGTATTTTTTTTGTGTTTAACATTAATTAATTCTACTTAAGTATTTTAACAATAATAATATATTATTATAATTTTAATATTATTATATTAACTTCAACGTGAGTTGTACGTAGTCGATTTTGAATCGTTTTGTTCAGTCGTTCCGCTGATTTCAAAATGAACGCTGACATATTTTTGTTCCTAGAAATAAACAAAAACAGTATTAAATTATTATTTTTCGTACCTTGGGTGGTCGGTTGAATAACAACATCAATCATAATTACTGAAATAGCGGAAGTAAGTCGTACAGCGTGTAACAAGAAGACCTGACAAATGAAATAACTTTTGTTCTAATTAATATTACATTTTTTTTTAATGATTTACAATAGTTTGTGCTACATGTACAGGTTTACAATATTATTAATACTGGAAACAAATTAAAATCTGGTCTAATTTTTTTTGAAAAATTAAAAATATTGTAAATCTGATTTTTAGAAAAAAAAAAATTTATTTTAGTCAAGTAGATTATTTTTATATAAATTTTTGATACCTTATTGTTTTTGATAAGTTAAATTTGATCCAATCATAAAAAAATTTAAATTAAAAATGATTAGCTTCTTAAAATATTTTAAATTTAATTTTAAATATTTTTAAATAGGTACGTATTCGTTAAAATCTAAATATTGAAAAAAATATTAATGAATTGAATAAAAAATTATAAAAATTAAACCACTTTTGACTTAGATAAATGGTTTTACATCCAAAAGTTTTCTAGAAACCGTATACTTAAGTATATTTAAACATTGCAGGTTACCTATTTTGGAAAATTCAAGATAAATTTGAATCAGAAATTAATTTTTTCTTTATTTTAAATGTCAAAAAATAATTATATGAATTATATTAATAAATGTAAATAAAAATATTGATTAAAAAAAAGTTATTCATTTCAGGTCTTTCTATTACACTCTGTATATCGTAATATAGGTACTAACCTAATCTAACGTCATTCGCCATGTTTTAAGTATATCATTTACCGTAACATATGTATAGAAAACTATATAAAATATAATAATATCTATATAACCAACTACGACTATTATTTTTTATTTTTAAGTTCATGTGTTATGTCTTATGTACCTACTAACTTACCAATATGGGACTAAGTGGATCGGTGAAAATGAATAGTTACGATTTTGGTCGAAAAGGGTTTTTTTTTTAAATTTAATTTATTGACACGTATCAGCATATTATTACATGCTAATACAAATGTACAGTTTAAACAATTATACAATTTTAAAAATATAATGTGTTAGTTGAGCCGAGTCGCAATTGATTAGGTTTAGATATTTTTAAATAACATAATAATAAAATGAAAGGAGATAAGATATAATAATAGATGATAACTATACGTACAGTAATCCCTCGTTATCGTTTCGATTATCCACGGTTGGGTCGGTGATAACATTTTATTTATACATACGATGAAATTTTATCTTTATTATACCCATACTTATAACAGATAAGCTACATAATGTACATACCTTATAAATATGTACGGTTAATTTGTTATATCTTAAAATTGTTCAGTTGTTGGTTGATATTAGTGCGTGACGCGTGACGCGTGTACGGTTGTATGTAAATATTACTATAATTACTTAATATCAAAGAATCACTGGATGAAGTTCAGCCCTCGACTATAAATATAAACAAATTTTTTTCATCCTTCCTAATGTATGTATAAATAATTAATAAATTATATTAAAAAAATAAATAAAAATTAAAAATTGTATGTAAATAAAACCTAACTTCCCGTTTTACATTGCTTTATGGTCTCGTTATCCGCGGTTTCGATATCCGCGCAACTTTCCTCGAACCTAACCTCCGCGGATAACGAGGGATTACTGTATTATTGTTCTTATGTGTGAATTTTAATAAGTAGTGTTTGGTTGATAATAGGTTATGGAATACTGCTATTAGCTGTAAATGCATTTAAGACTGGTTAGAAAAGGCAGATAAGGGGGCAAATTAGTGAGTTTAATTTTTTTATATAACTTGAGAGAATGTCAGCGATTTTGTGTTCCTTGTGTGTATTTTGATATTTGATGGGAAAAAGGGTATAAAATGATTGTAGTATAATTAGGCAGTAATGGTGACATTATGCGCATTGTAACCACAGACCTTAATATATTCATAGTATAATATATATTATTATACTTATAGTATAAGGCCTATGATTGTAACGTATATACAATCATCGTTATAATTTAGATATTTAGACATATGCACAATTCACAATTTTAAAAATACTTATAACTCGCTTTAAAATTAAAATATAATAAAAAGCCTCTGTGATAACCTAGGTAATAATGTTTCCTTTAATTTTTATAAGAGGTTAATTCACTAAAATTTTTTAACTAATGGAGCTAAATTGTAACTGCTGAGCGTAAAATTTGTTATGTCACGCATTTGTAAGACGAAAACAACTCCGTTCAGCAAATTGCATGTTTACTAATTTATCATAGACATTGGCCATTAAACCGCGTGATAATGTGATGAAAAAAGTTACAAAGAGAATAAGTTTTTGCTTCGCTCCGGAGTAAACATCAGGAAAATCGTATTTTAGATTAAGCCGGGTTTTGGCATGTATAACGGAATACGGTATGATAAAAACACAATTTTCTATCTTGCGGAACAATGTAGACATATATTTGGGACTTGGGTTAGTGATATTATACACTTTAATAGTGTGCGTATGATTACAACGTTCGAATATTGAGATAAATAGAGTTTGGCCAAATGCCAGAGGAATAAGTTTATGATTTGGTCATAATACATGCGACGTACGTGACGCGATTGTACGCGAAAATCGAGAAAAACGGCGGCATGGGCGCGTCGTAGTTGAACATTATTAGTGCGGCATAACGAGTTTAACGTAACTAGGTATACGTTTTTATTTGTATTTTATTTTTGGTTTCATTATATTGTTCTATTTTTTGATTATTCTCAGGACACTCGAATGAAAAACGAGATGATTTTAAGCTCCCCATCATATTACGTACGTGCATACCTATAGGTAGGTATACAATAAAAAGTAAGTGCGTGGATCTTCTTCCAAATACAATTTTATTTTCGTTTTCAATGTTGTTGGATTACATTATAATATCCCTATTTTAAATCAAAAAGAAACGAAATAAATAAGAGGTAGGAAATACGTATTACGCTCTTTATGTGGTAACTGGTAATATAGGTATACCGCAGTCCACCTATAATCACACAATATGGGGAATTAGAATAACTCCTTTAAAAATAAATTATCAGCCACATCTGAATATCTGGTAGGTATATGACAGGTATACACTGTCACTACATAAATATATGTACAATTTTGAAATTAAAATGTAAATTATTTCATTTAGGTTGGTCGTATTAGGTTATCTACTTGCTGGCACGGTGGTAAGGTGGGGTTCTAGCCCCCCCCTCCCCACCCTCCACCTAATGATAAATATGTACGACGCGATAAAGTCATAAAACATTATTTTTAAAAGATCTACATCAAAGAATTTATGAAATATTATTTTTACAAAATTTTAACTTATAGGAATACTTTCGTATAAGATGTGTTTTAAGTTTTTGTCGTTATAAAAGTTGAAATAATAATATTAATATTTTATACGGGCATGTGACGCGGCGTATCAGTGTGTCAACATGCAACGCCTGACATAGTACAGTCTATTTTCAAATAGGTAAAAAATAAATAGTAATATTAAAATTAAATTATTACATAATATTATACTCGTATATAATTCTATGATTGTATATTTGTTATTATGCAACTGATTATAATTGTGTTTTATTTTTACATA